>NC_073228.2:182206111-182512222 GCF_029281585.2 Gorilla gorilla gorilla
GGATTAGGAGTGAGGTTAATGGGTCACCTAGGTTCAGGCGCCCACTGCCACCAGGGGCCAATCGCTGCCCCTCTGGGAGGCTGGATCCCATCTTACCCACAGTAGAGCAGCTGTAGAGAGAGGAGGCTGCTGAGAAACTAGAGGACGTGAGGCTGGGCATGGTGGCTCACACCTGTAATCCCAGCACTTTGGGAGGCCAAGGCGGGTGGATCACTTGAGATCAGGAGTTAGAGAACAGTCTGGCCAACATGGTGAAACTCCATCTCTACTGAAAATACAAAACTTAGCCGGGTGTGATGGCGCATGCCTGTAATCCCAGCTACTCCAGAGGCTGAGGCAGTAGAATCACTTGAACCTGAGAGGCGGAGGCTGCAGTGAGCCGAGATCGTGCCATTGTACTCCAGCCTGGGCAACAGACTGAGACTCCATCTCAAAAAAAGAAAAGAAAAGAAAAGAAACTAGAGGACATGTGAATCCTCTGCCCAGGACACACATGGGACGCACACAGTTGTTCTCCTACAGCCTCTAGGAGTACGCCGACACGTGACTTTCAGAGGACATCTGCAAGCTTATTTTTTTTTTTCCCAATGGTTCGTGCTTAGTCCTGAAATATGTTTCTGGACATGATGAAGGGATGTTCTCTGCGTGCCTATGTCAACAGTTAAAGATTAATCCTGATTCAACACATGATGAAAACTGCATAAGGGAGAAAGCTGGAGGTGGTGTGTGGCCTCTGGAGAATTTTCCCAAACTGAATTACATTCGTTCACATAACGACAAATCACAGTGAGGACCAAGCACAGTGCCTGGCACCACTAAATGCTGCTCAAGAAAGGTTTCTGGCCGGGTGTGGTTGGCTCATGCCTGTAATCTCAACACTTTGGAAGGCCAAGGTGGGAGGGCTGCTTGAGCCCAGCAGTGAAAGACCAGCCTGGTCAACACAGCAAGACAAAAACTTTACAAATTAGCCAGCTGTGGTGGTGCTCACCTGTAGTCCCAGCTACTCGGGAGGCTGAGGCGGAAGGATCGCCTGAGTCCAGGAGTGGAGGCTGCAGTGAGCTGTCATCACGCCACTGCACACCTGCCTGGGATAGAGCGAGACTCTATCTCAAAAAGAAATAAAGTTTCCACACCAAACTGATACAGGGGTTTCATTCTGAAATGAAACCTTCAAACTTAAAGGCTTTCTTTGTTATCAATTGCTTTTTGCTTTCGACAACAATGATAAATCCAACTGAAATTAAAAATTCAACTAAAAGATATATTGAATCCACGTTGCCCATTATAAAACTTGAAGCACAATTTCATAATGGTCCCACAGCTTCCGAATACCACAGGAGGAGAAACCTGTCTGTCTCAAACTCAGATGTTCTAAAATTAAAACGAGGCTGAGCGTGGTGGCTCATGCCTGTAATCCCAGCACTTTGGGAGGCCAAGGCAGGCAAATCACCTGAGGTCAGGAGTTCAAGACCATCCTGGCCAACATGGTGAAACTCCGACTGTACTAAAAATACAAAAATTAGCCAGGCATGGTGGCACACACCTGTAATCCCAGCTACTTGGGAGGCTGAGGCAGGAGAATCGCTTGAACCCGGGAAACAGAGGTTGCAGTGAGCCAAGATCATGCCACTGCACTCCAGCCTGGGCGACAGAGTGAGATTCCATCTCAAAAAAAAAAAAAAAAATTAAAACGAAAAACAAAGCCCGAAAGACATCCTTCTGTATCCAGTTACTCCACATCCCAAAGAATAACAGAAGAAAGAAACTTTCCCCTCAAAACCACTGACTGTACCATTATCTGCACTAACAAAAATAGGGGGAGGGTGTATGCCACGTTGATAGTAGGATGCAGATTTTCTTGATGGGATATACGATACAGTCATCACACATGACCCTAAAGATGAGGCATCACCTGGAAAAATGTGTCTGATGTACAGTTTAAAAGCAAGGTATAAATGGTATGCACTCTGTGGTTAAAATTAGGTGAGCAAATATCTGTCTACATGATGGATGAGAAAGGATTATGCAGAAAGTTAAACAGCCCGTGGTTTAGGATGGTAAGATTATAGGGTAACATTCATCATGCTAAATCAAGACATAGCTTGGTTATTTAAAAAAGAAAAAAGTGCGGGGCAGGGGGAACAGGTGCAGTAGCTCAGATCTGTAATCCCAGCATTTTGGGAGGCTGAGGCAGGAAGACTGTTTGAGGCCAGGAGTTCAAGACTGCAGTGAGCTATGATCACACCACTGCACTCCAGCCTGGGAGACAGGACGAGACTCTAACTCAAAAAAAAAAAAAAAAAAAGGAAGGGAGAGAAGGATGGGCAAGCCATCATGCCATTTCCCGACCTGAGAGTCTAGGTAAAGAAGGCAGCCACAGCTCAGCGGCAGCAGGAGCTGGAGCGCTAATGGGCACGTCAAGGGGCAAGAATGCAATGTGCAGCTGCCTGGAGGAGGGCACTGTGAAGGATCTCCATCTCCCCAACACCCGCCACTGCCCCAGGGAGGGACTCAGAATTATTTCGAGAGAAGGGAGCAATGTAGAAATCTGTGGGGCAGAGAGGGCTCCTCTGAAGGTGCAGGATCACATCCACACTTCGCGAGGTCCTGAAAGCAGAGGACAGCGGAGCACAGGGCTCACAGCGCACCCCTGGCTGCGCCAGCCCCACCTCACAGCCAGAACTGAGGCTCAGAGAGGCCCCCAGGCTCCTCATCTAGAGCCTTCCCCTCCAGCCCTCAGCATTTTCCTCTTCCAGACTCCACCCTCCAAAAGCACCAAGCAAGGCGTGACAACCCCCAGGCTACACGCACCTCACCATTCCAGGTCCTGAGGACTTGGGGTACTCCCCAGACTCCCCAACCAGGCCAGAGACATCCTCTGAGAACACTCCCCGCGAGAACATTCCCCAGGAAGCTGATGAAAGTGGGCAGAGAAACAGGGACCTGGGAGTAGGTGGCCTGACCTGGGCACACCCGCACTGTCCCAGACTGAGTGCCAAACCCACACACAGGGTTCGCAGACATTCGTCCTTTTCACTCCCTTCTTCCCAGGCAGCCTGCAAACCTAAGGGAGCTCAGGCCTGGCCCTGAGTGCTCTTCCACCTCTGTGACATTTCTCCCCCTGTAAAACAATGTCAGTAACCTCTGCCTGTACATCTCATGAGGCTGTTGTGGGCAACTTTTAGGATTTGAAGTAACTTGTAAAGCTGACATTTTGTAAGCACAGTATATACAGAGAAACACAGATTTCGACACTGCTACCGATAAACCCAAATTTATCAATATACATAAACCCCTAGAGAACAGGCACCCACTGGCCTCCCCACTGGATCAAAAATCCTTTCATTGAGTTTCATGCCACTGAGGTGGAATTTCTCTAGAACACAGCTCCAGCTTAGAGCCCAAGCTTCTCACCCTATTCCTTGGATGGTCACCTACTGGTTTTACCGGCCCCATGTCCTCTCCCCTTTCTTCCAATAACAACACTCCAAATTGTCCTTTGGGATCAGCTTTCACTTCTTGGTCCCTAGAGCTCCAGTGGGGTTGATCGTGCACACACATGAACACACACACACAGACACAGCTGAGCCTCGCCCATCGAGAAGCTGCCCTGCGGGTCTCAGTGACCAGGACGGGTAATCCGTATTGTTAGATGCAGGCTGTCTGTATTGATAAATGCAGGCAATCCACACTGGTCCATCAGAGGGAATTAGGGAATTTCTGCTGGGACTGTTGGAAAACAGAAACTAACACTAAGGATGTGAATCTGGAGTTGCTGGAAGCTTCCCTGGCACTTTATGGGGAGAGTGAGGGCATCCTTGAGGAGAAATATGGAGCCAAGAGGAAGAAACAAAATCCAGGCACCTCGAGCCGTGCCTACACAGACACTAGCCTGGACTTCTCCATTACTCAAGCTAATTAATTCCCCCCCCTTTTTCCCCGATTTTTATTTGTTGTTGAAACAGCCTCAGTCTGTCACCCAGGCTGGAGTGCAGTGGCGCAATCATGGCTCACTGCAACCTTAAACACCTGGGCTCGAGCAATCCTCACACCTCAGTATCTCGAAGAGCTGGTCTACAGGCTTGCGCCACCATGCCCAGCTAATTATTATTTTTTTTGAGATGTACTCACCCAGGCTAGAGTACAGTGCCATGATCTTGGCTCACTGCAACCTCCGCCTGCTGGATTCAAGTGATTCTCGTGCCTCCCAAGTAGCTGGGATTACAGGCACATGTCACCATGCCTGGTTAAATTTGGTGTTTTTAGTAGAGACAGGGTTTTGCCATGTTGTCCTGGCTGGTCTCGAACTCCTGACCTCAGGTGATCCACCCACTTCGGCCTCCTAAAGTGCTGGGATTACAGGTGTGAGCCACTGCACCTGGCCACACACACACACACACACACACACCTAGAAATAAATACATATATATATATATATTTTCTTTTTTTTAAATAGAGACGAGGTCTTGCTATATCGTCCAAGCTGGTCTCGAACTCCTGGGCTCAAGTTATGCACCCACCTTGGTCCCCCAAAGCACTGAGATTATAGGTGTGAACCACCACGCCCCAGCCCGAATTCTTCGAAATTAAGCTGCACCATCTTGGAGTCATGTCACATTGCTATTTGAGGGTAAAAGGATCCAAAGGCATCTAGAAAGGTTGAAGCTAATGGGATGCTGCTCGTTGAGGGAAGGAGGGACAGCCTGCTCTGGAGAGCATGACTGTAACTGCACCCGCTCTGGAAGGGGATTTGGAGGCCACAGTCAGATATGGCTGCTAAGAAAGCCAAGGAGCTGGGGGAAAGGCAGGATAGGAGGGGGTAACAGAGCTTCCCAGACACACCGAGTGGGTGCAGGTGCACTGTATGTGGTCTCTGGTAGACTGACTACCTTGGTCCTTGGCAGCTGGGGAGTGGCTGGTCACCTCCAGCCTAGTGTCCTCTTCCCTTCCTGCAGTGAGGGAAGTGCTACCATTCTTTGCATGTGCTATGATATGGGAAAGCTGGCAAGCAAAGTCCTAGAGTGCCACCCTTAGTCACTCACTTCGGGGGCAGAACAGCATCTGCTCAAGGGTTAAAGGCCAAAGACTGCAACCAACGGGACTGTGCCAGAGACAATCCCAAACCCATCAACCTTCCCTTCAGCTGTGGCCGGCAGCACAGCTGGACAGCTGAGCCCCAAGGGAGGCAGAAATTTTGTGGTTGAAGAATGTTCCCAAAATGTGGTCCATGGAAAACACCAAAGTGGAAGGAAGGCCCAGTTTTGAAAACTTAGGTGGGCCAGTGGATGACTGAACCCCCGCTCTGCCCCAGCCTCCTCTGGGGTGACAGCAGAAACATTCCATGGCCCCAGCAGACACTGGGGTAACACTCCACGGCTGACCCTGGGGTTACACTCGTGGCCACGGCTGACGCTCGGGTAACACTCTATGGCCCCAGCTGACCCTAGGGTAACACTCCGCGGCCCTGACTGATGTGGGGATAACACTCCACAGCCCTGGTTGACACTGGGGTAACACTCCACGTCCCTGGTTGATGCTGGGGGTAACACTCCACAGCCCTGGATGACGCTGGAGTAACATTCCACGTCCCTGGTTGATGCTGGAGTAACACTCCACAGCCCTGGTTGACGCTGGGGTAATGCCCTACAGCACTGGCTGACTCTGTTGGTTGCTCCCCAGTAGCCATGCCCAGTCTTCCTTCCTACCAAAGCCTCGATTCTGTTCCAGCGGCAACACGCCCAGCCTCAGGGGATGAGTCAAGATTGGCCAAAGCCTCCTATGGCGATCGCATTACCCTTGCCAGTGACAGGGGGATGGTGACCCTGTGACCTAGCTCTGGCTAGTGGCTGTAAGTCTGCTGAAAGGTGGGAAAGTTTTCCCCTGAATTGAAATTAAAGAGACAACCTCTCAAGAAGACCACTCTCTTCCCTGCCCCCTTCCCTTCTACCCAGGCCACTCTTGGGTGAAGACATAGGTTCACAGCGGCAGCAGCCACCTTGTGACCATGAGGAAAGGACAAGAGAATGGCAGACACTGAGTGGTACTCAGTTGTGGCCAAGTCGCTGACAGACCCAGGATGCGCTGACCGTCTTCCAAGCTTCTCCTGTAGTGTGTGGTAAGTAAGGACACTCGGATATTCTGTTACTTGCCATCAAAAGCGTATTTACCATCCTGTACTTTTCCTGTCTGTTATCATATCTGCATACATAGGAGCTGTGACCACACTATCAGAGGAGAGGCAGTGGAAGAGGTTGGATGACAGAGCTGGTAAATGGTGGGACCAGGCCTCAAACTCTCTTCTGCTGATAGGAAACCTCAGGCATGGTCTGCTCTGCTCTGCCTCTGGTATAAATTCATTCAGCTTACAGATTCCCCAACCTCAGGGGCCATGCCTCAAACCTTCAAAGCCGATGTGGAAAAGTCCAATCCAAAATGACAAAATATGTCTGTGAAAGGAACGCCCCAATCCTTGGCTCATTCTAAACATGCTACTATTGTTATAAAGCTCTCCCAAACTGTTGCAAGGAAAAAAAAAAAAAAAAAAAAAAAAAAAAGGACAAGAAAAGAGTGGAGAGAGAAAGTGAACATGCCAGGAAGTCACTGAAAGGAAACTTTTTTTTGTTGTTTTGGGAGCCAGGAAATGTCAAGGAAACAAATGTAGCTATGATTTACACTGCATCTCCAGTTGTGCCATGGAATTCAAAAATAGGCATCTTAATTAAAACTGACAGCAGAGAGCAGCCCTGACAAGTAGACAAACCACCAAAGAGGCTGAAAAATCTCCATTTGACTCTGGGTTGACAGTATTTAACCAATATACAGAGTTGATAAGAGAGAAGGAAAATGCGTAAACTTTACTCGAGTCTCTGGGCTTTTCTTGTTTTCAAACTGATTGGTCTGGACAATGGAAGGCCAACAGCCAACAATAAATCCATTGTAAGCTGGCATGGTCTCCTCTGAATACAACTAAATATTTCTTTAATCCTTGCATTACATTTTTTACTGTATTATGAAAGCCATGTATTCTAAAGTTTTAAGCTTTTATAACATTGTAACTATAGGTATAAGATGGGGGGATTGATTACTTAGGCAACCTATTTAAAGCACTTTAAGAGGAAAATATTAGATTTTTTGCATGAATATTTTCACATCATAGTGAAGATACGATCGTTCATGGCTCTTACTCAGAAATCTTGTTTATCTCTTCCTTTGTGTGCCATGGGAAGGGTCTTTAATGATCATGAGTTGACATGAATATTCCTTTCTTATAGCTTCTGTATCTTCATTATCGGGCACATCAGCCAGTCCCAGAAAAAGTCATTTCACAGTTCTGTTCCCAAGGGAACAAAGAGAGTGGGTCCCATATTAACAGTGGCTTTTGTTGGCTTTTTTTCCCCTGACATTAAAGCCATGTATGGTTGGCAAGGATGTCTTTTCTTTAATGTGGACATGGTTTCTGCCTCTGGTTCTCTGGAAGCGAGTTTGCCGTAGGACAAGCTGCCCGCACGCTCACATACACAACTACTTCAGCGCTGGCTTAAAAGAGGCTTCACTGAGAACAAATCAGAACTGAAAAACAGCTTCAAGTACAAATGTTCTTTTCTTCCGAGATTTTCAGTTCAATATTTATTTGGCTTTCATATCTAATGGCTTGAAAAAGTATCTATACATCTAATTAGAGTTAATTACTCACTCCCTGTATGTGCCTCCCACAGTGCTCTCCTCCCAGCCAAGGAACTCATTGTTACCGGCCAGGCTGTGTACATTTCCCATCCAGTGACATTTACAAGAAGAATAGCTCCTAGCAGAAACAGGCTGGTACCCTAAGAAAGAGAAGCTGTCTCACAGGGGCCACCCAAACAACCAGAAGTTCAGCCCCAACTGCATTCATACTGCACCATCTCTGACTCTCCACTGGCGGGAAAACCCAGCCAGCTTACCCTCCACGCACAGCATGCGCCTCAGATACCCAGCTGGGATTAGCGAGCAGGACCACGTGTGAATGGCACAGCAAATTCTCCAGAATACAGGGTTCCCTGGATTCTAAATTTTTCTCTTGCCTTTCTAATCAAGAACAGAGAGAGAGAACACACACCCTGTCCAATAACTCATTGTTCAAGCACTATAGTTCACCCAGGTAAAATTCAGTGCAGCCGGGAGGGGGGAAGCCTGGGAGAGCAACTGCACAGTCTCTCCCGCTGAAGTTCAGGACTCAAAAATCAACACTTCCCAGCAGTGGCTGCCTGCCCAGGATGCCACTCCCTCCTAAAATAGACGCAATTTGTAGTTCCTTGTAAAATGGTTGTATCAGGACTTCTGATTTACTCAATCAGGGCTTGCGGTTTATTTTTAGCAAATAAGAGAGGCCTCCTATGAGAAAGAGCAGCCACACTTACAGCACTAACAGGTAGAAACTTTACTGGCCCTCCATAAATCAATTCAACACCCTGATCTCCAGGGATTTGTCAGAAGCTGATGGGCGGCAATTATGAGACCATCGCCAGGAGTTTCCAGCAGGGCTGAGAGAGAGTTTTAAGTCTGCAGGCCCTTTCAAAGGTAAAATAGGAAATCATTTCATGAAGCAGCAATTTTACCCAGAACCCAGCTAGAAGAGATGTGATCCTAGCTTAAATTAAAGTGACTAAGAAACAGGTGGGGTGAACAAGGAGGTGTGGTACGCAGTCATCTTCTCCCACTTTCCTTTGGAGTCCAAAGGAACTCAACATTGGAAACACAGCTGGATACGTTAATAAAGATCCCAGCTGGGCAGTCTAGGGAATTGGGGGTGTACAGGCCAGTCCTCCCTCTCCTCCACCTTGAAACCCTGCCTGTTTTCACACAGCAATTGAGGATGCCCCCTTGGACAGTGACCTTGGGGTCTGGGGCAGCCATCTATCCCAGGAGGAGGAGGAAGGCTCGGCAGGGGAGGCTCTGGCCAGCCCACCAGGGCCTGTCCCGTTTTGTGGGGAGGGGAACTGCCGCACATGCCGTACAAAAGGTGGAGGCTTTGACCAACATGCTGGGTGAGGGCTTTGAGGACCCAAACGTGGCTCTTTCTTTGAAGACACACAGCAGCAATCTTAACCCTTAGAAGTGTCACAGAGCCTCATATGAGCTTTCAAGTAAGCTGTGGAAGTCGCGATTCCCAGGTAAGGGGCGGGAAACTCGGGATGTCCTGCGAGCCCACACCCCAGATGGCACCGCCTGAAACCAGAATCCAGGTCCTCCACCCCCGATTGTTTCTCCTTCCCGTCATCTTACCAAGTCATGTGGGCGCCCCCACCCCCATCCCCGAGGCCTCAGTGCGACGGTGACGGCTCAGTCTTGGGGCCTGAGCTGCCGGAGACACACTGGAGCACAGCGGGGCCCGGCCCTCGGGCCTGTCTGAGGCTTTCCTCCGCCGTGACCACCGCCTCTCCAGGTGTGCCAGCGATGGTTAGGAACAGTAGGTGCTACTGGTCACAGTCACCAGAGACTTCCCACAAGCCTCATCTTTATCCCCGACTCTGGCCGCCGGCGGGAAGCGGCGTGTCCGAGCGCACACCCCGTGGAGACTGACCCTAGGTCTGTTACTCCAAAGTCCCTGGTCTCTCCTTCCCCTTTCCCGCGGCCGCCTGCCTGGCACGGGACCCTGAGGCCGGAGACCGCAAAACCCCTTGGGGCCGCCACCCCCAGCCTCCGCCTTGGCGCAGACGTGCCCATCTCTGGGACGGCCCCGAGCGCACGCAGCCGGCGGGCGACCCTCCTCCCAGAGACCTGCACGCTGCCCCCGGCTCCCAGCGTACCGCCACCCTCAACCCGACACACCCAAGTCCGCCCCAGCCACGCGCCCAGACGCTCACCTCCCGCAGCAGGCGCTCCAGGTGCGGCTCGGCCCAGGCGTCCAGGGCGCCTGGCGGCCCCGCGAGCCGCAGCAGCTCCCGCTCCTCCTCGAGCGCCGCCACCCGGCCCTGCAGCGCGGCCGCCTGGACACCCAGCAGCAGGCAGGCAGCCGCCGAGCCCACGGAGAGCAGCAGGCACAGCGCGCTCACCGCCCGGGACCCGGCCGTCGTCGCCGAGCGCCCTCCGCCGCCGCCGCCCGCCGCATTGCCCTCCCCCGCGTCGCCGCCGCCACCGGCGCGCTCGCCTGGGCCCATGGCGCGTTCGTCGCGCGTGGACTCTCCGAGGGGGCGGTGCTGCTGGGGCAGAGGCTGAGTGCGAGAGGAGCAGGCGGGACAGCCCGAGGCACGAGGTCCGCCGGGCGCGGGGGTTAGCCTCCGGGTAGCAGCGGATCGCCGCGCACGCCCCCTTCGCCGCAGCCAGCTCCTCCACAGCGGCCACTTTGGGCAGTTTCCTCTATGCAAATAGACCCTGCCAGAAAAGGAGCAGGGACCCACCCAGGGGAGGAGCGGCCGGGCTGGCCCCGCGCGGCGAGGGGGCGGGGGCGAGGAAGGAGCTAGCTCCTCGGAGCCACCCGTCGGCGCCGGGCTGATCCCACGCGCAGCGCGCACCTCTGCCCTCACCTATCCCGGGCGCCGGCACCCGCCCCCGCACGCACCTCTGAGGCTTCCCCAGCCCAAGTCCGCACTGTGGAGCCCAGAGGTCGGAGGGGAGCCCAGCGACACCGCGCCCCTTCTGCAGCCCACCCCGGGCTGGAGCACCCACCACTCGTGCCTTAGCACATTCCTCTAAACTTGTGAATTAACCTTTCTGACACTTGTAAAAGTTCAAAACTTCAAATCCTGCAAAAAATTTAGTGGGTCTGTCCTAGGTGGGGGATTAGCGCCGCTTCGTGGCGGAAAGCGACCTCTGCGCACTCACATTTAGAGAGGCAGGGTCGAGATTGCGCCAAACAGAAATACGCCTCTTAGAATCTTCTCACGAGTTCTTAGCTGCCGGACTTCGGTGCGGGAAACAAATATGGTAAGACTGTTTCTGGCCTAGAGAGGGCTTTTGAGAAAACTGAGACTATAACGAATGGGAAAGATTCAGAAAATGAACTTCAAGTCTTGTTCAACTGATGACTTAATTCTGTATTAGACGCACAACTTGGCCAAAAATTATGATCTAGTATGCACCACACTTAACCTGTACTGCGATTCTGCTGCAAATTTAAATCACAGGGCTGAGGCAAGAAGGCTGTGGCGTACAGCCTGGGTCCAGAGAACAGAATGAGTGGCACTAACAAGTCTTGGCAGGAAAGGGAAGAACTGCTGGAAGTCAGGCTGGGTTCAGATTCCTACCAGGCATATTCATGTCCTAAATGGTTCCCAGGTAACTCTTTCGCTAACTCCTGTAATACCTAAATGAAATAACAAACCAGCAGTTCAGATCTTTGTGATTGAGTAACCCCCCAACCATTTTTTTTTTTTTTTTAAGGAAAATACGTTATATCCACCTTCCCTCTCACTCTCTGGGTATCTTCTGGTCGTCTCATTTCTGTGGATACTCACCTTCCCTCTCACTCTCTGGGTATCTTCTGGTCGTCTCATTTCTGTGGATACTCACCTTCCCTCTCACTCTCTGGGTATCTTCTGGTCGTCTCATTTCTGTGGATACTCACCTTCCCTCTCACTCTCTGGGTATCTTCTGGTCGTCTCATTTCTGTGGATACTCACCTTCCCTCTCACTCTCTGGGTATCTTCTGGTCGTCTCATTTCTGTGGATACTCACCTTCCCTCTCACTCTCTGGGTATCTTCTGGTCGTCTCATTTCTGTGGATACTCACCTTCCCTCTCACTCTCTGGGTATCTTCTGGTCGTCTCATTTCTGTGGATACTCACCTTCCCTCTCACTCTCTGGGTATCTTCTGGTCGTCTCATTTCTGTGGATACTCACCTTCCCTCTCACTCTCTGGGTATCTTCTGGTCGTCTCATTTCTGTGGATACTCACCTTTTAGAACTGTTGGGCGCCTCTGGCTAACATGTTCCGTCTCCTTCCCTTAATTCAGAGGGGAACCCCTGAGATGGCCGGGGGTTATGGTAGATAGACTTGGCTCTGTGCTCAAGTCTGGTGTATGCCCAATAGAATGAAAAGTTGGCCTCATTCTGAAAAGAGGCCAACACCCTCTTACAAGTCAGCACTACATTTCTTACAGGCACATAAACTGCACGCCACCTACCTATGTTAATGTTACTGCATGTATTGTTTGCCATGTTCCTGAAGCTTCTGTGTATTGAAAAAGCCAAGCTCACTGGCCCCTGGGCCTCTGCCCTTGCCTACCACCTCACTACCTGCATTCCTGCTCTCAGATCGTTAAACGGCAAGCCCCTCCTCATCCTCCAGGTCAAGGTCCTCAACCTCACTGCTTCTAAAAGACCTTCCCAGACTGCCCAATTTAAGGTGGCCCACAAGATTAATCAGGGAATTGGGGCGGCTGAATTAAGATGGAAATACTGTCTACAACTCATTCTAAAAGGCAAAAAAGAAAATGACTTACTCGTGTCCATTAGGGTCCTGGAAGAATAGATGGCATCCTCAGAGAGGGTGACTCAAGGCAGCCTGAATGTAGAGCCACTTCACAAAGTGGAGATCAGAGGGGCCAGCAGGGGAGGCCGAAGCAGCACGCTGCGGGTATTGACAGTGGGAGGCCATTACCATCCCTAACTGGGAACCCTGGGGAACTTGGAGCTATAGAAGAGGGCTGCTCCACAGCACCTGTGGCCCTTGGTTAAGGGGAACAGCCTCTGCAAAGCCATGGCTTGAAAGGGAGGGAGCTCACAGAATAAATACTCAACTGCTCTCTCCTGCTCTCTGATCTACTGGGGCCTTCCAACGACCAAACCTCCAGGGCAGGGGCCAGCCTCCTAGAGGGCAGAGAGCAGAGGCAGAAGGAAGAAGGGCAGATCTTGAGGGGGAATAAAAGAATATCCTCTAACCTATCGTGTGTGGCATCACCTAACAGGTAGACAGCACTTACCCCAATCCCGCTACTGCTGCCTATGAATGGCTAACCTGTCAGCAATAGACTAAACAAGGTACTCCTCAGGCAGACTAACTGGCCACATGGTGGCAAAACAGCTACTTTGGATTCCCTCCTTCCTGCAAGGACCAGTGGTTTGCCCCTCACAGGGACAGCACCAGGTGTGGGCTTGTCTTTCCTGCCTGCAGAGCCTCAGCCAGCATTGCTATCCTTACAGAATGCCCAACCCACAGGTACAGGATCTCACACACCACCACACCCAACCAGGGCACCCATTTTACAGTAAAGGTCTGGGGCTGAACCCATGGACCAAGGAATCCACTGGTTGTGTTGCATCCTGCACTGGTCAGGAGCAACCAGCCTCACAGAATACTGGAACTGCCTTCTGAAGGCACAGATGAAGCACCAGCTCAGAGGCCACTCCCTGAAGGATTTAGTGCCATCTCTCAGGATGTAGTGTGTGTGTGTTAAATCAGGAACCTCTGTATGATGCTGTGCTCCCAGTAAGAATACGTGGGTCCATGAACCCAGGGGTAGAAGCACTAGCCATCCCTCCCCATGACCCCATGGGGGATGTTATGCTTCCTGTTAGAGAGTTGGAGGTCCTAGTTCTCAAAGGGGTTACATTCTTGCCAGGGGACACAGTAGGGGTTCCATTAAACTATAAGCTATTGCTGCCACCCAGGGCACTTTGAACTCTGTATATAGGGACCTGAAATCAAGACGGCACCATTTGGCAGAGGCAATTGACCCTAATGAGGAGGAAGAGGTAGGGCTGCTTTCATACAGGGTGCAGGAAAGAATAGGCCAGGCACCTCATGATACGCCTTTGCCCAATTGCAACTGGAACAAAAATGTGTAGCAACCCTGACCTGATGATCTACAAACGCTCAGACTCTTGGAGATAAAGGGAGCATATCAACCTATTTTATAAAATAGGGATTATTTGGGTCAGATAGGGTGGACAACCACTGAAGAAGGAATGTGAATAATGAAAAGGTTCAAATATGTTCAAACTGCTGTTCAAGAAGGCATGGATATGTAATCCAGTTTATAAAAATTTTCAGCAGAAAATTGTTTAAATTAAGCCACAAGGTTTAAAGGGATAGCAAAGGGTGTCGCGTTTTTTTTTTTTATAAGGTAATGTTATTTAAAAAAAATTTTTTTAAGAAGGCAATGTTAAAAAAGGCACCAGGTTTTGATTCAATGCCCAGATTCCAGTTCTGGCTTCACTAATATCTCACCGTATAAACTGAAACAAGCTATAGACCCTCACTTTTTATTTATTTATTTATTTATTATTATTATTTTTTTAGAGGTGGGGGTCTCGCTATATTGCCCAGGCTGCACTTGAACTCCTGGGGTCGAGCAATCCTTCTGCCTCGGCCTCCCAAATGCTGGGATTACAGGGGTGAGCCATCATGCCTGGCCACCTTTTTGTTTTTAAAACAGAGATATTGACATGGACCAGATTTACTATCTGACTATTTAAAACAACTAAAAAGCCAAAAAAAAAAAAAAAACTCTATAAAAACAGCAGTTTTCGAGACACCAGACATCAGGCATTAAAAGCCAGTGATCCTTTGGAGACAGGAAACAAAGTGAACCCAAGGACTGCCCTGGGTTCCTACTCTGGAGAGATTTTCCAGGACACAGTGCAGGTAGAGCCAGCTGAAGGTGAAGAGAGAAAGCTGAGTCCAGGGAGGCCAAAGCAGTTAGAATTTGCAGAGGAGAGGACAGGAGAGGGGAGAGCTGCACAGAGAATTAGAGATCTGCAACTGGTCCCCCTGAAGCCTTCACCCAAGGACTCATCAGCATCCATGTGTGAGGAAACTACCAGAGGCCAGGACGGAATAACCCAAAAGGATTAGACTCTAATAATTGGCAAACACAAACCCCACAGCTCACACAAAGCCAGGCATAGTTCTTCCTACCAACCAGTGTGGAAAATCTGATAACTCAGAAAACGTTGGGTAGAGTACTCAAAAGGTTTTTGCCTCGGTAGTGGGGAAAATACTAGCCCTAGACTAATTGCTGCCCTGGTCCTGTCTAACAAAGCTTAAAACCCAAACCTGAAGAGATCAAACTGATTCAAATACTTAATCATGTCCCACAATAAAGCATACAGAATTTTACCCAATAAGGTAAAACAAAAGGTAAAATTACCAGGCATGCAAAGCAGCAAGAAAATATGACCCATAATAGAAGAAAATGCAATCAATCAAAACCAACCCAGAAATAAGAGATAACAGAATTAGTAGTAAGCAAAGCTATTAAAAGCTGTAACTGTATTCCATATGTTCAAGGAACTAAAGGGAAGATTTAACATTTTAAGTAGAGGTATGAAAGATATCTTTTAAAAAGACTTAAAATTCTAGACATTAAAATGATAATGTTTGAGGTGAAAAATACATTGGATCACATTAAAGGCAAATTAGACACTTTGGCGCAAAAGATCAATGAACTTAAAAATATATCAATATAAGCAAAATGAAACAGTGAGAAAAAGACTGAAAAAAATGAAGAGCATCAGTGATCTGTGCAATCACTTCAAGTGGCTTAATGTATGTATAACTGGAGTCCCTGGGGAAGAGGGCAGAAAAAAATGTTTGAATAATGGCTGAAAAAATTTTCCAAATTTGATAAGAACTATAAACCCACACACATATCCAATAATTTCAAGAAACCCATGCACAAGAAACATGAAGACAACCGCACAAGCCACATTATAATCAAAATGCTTGAAATGAGCAAAAGAAAACAATGTAACCAGAAAAAGAGACACAAATACAGTAACAAGGATAACAGCAGATTTCTTTGTTGGAAACAATGCAACCCAGAAGATAGGTAAGCAACATCTTTTGTCAACCTAGAATTTTATACCCAGCAAAATTACCTTTCAAAAAACAAAGGCTAAAGAGAGACTTCTAGACATACAAAAGCTGAAAAAATTCATCCACCATCAGACCCACAATTTTAAAAATGTTAATGGAAGTAATTCAGGCAGAAGGAAAACCATGCCAGATGGAAATATGAACTTACACAAGGACTGAAGAGCATAGAAAATACTAACTCTGTGGGTAAATATAGGCTTCTTTTCTTATTATTTAAATCTCTTTTAAAGATAATCAATGGTTTAAAGCTATATATATATATATACACACACACATATATACACATACATATATACATATATATACATATATACATATGTATACACATATACGTATATAGATATGTATGTATATATAGTGGGTTTTTAACGTGGATGGTTTTTAACAAGGATGTATACTATAAACTCTAATGCAACTGCTAAACACACACAATAGTTATAGCTAATAAGCCAGCAAAGGAGATAAAGTGGAGTTACAGAAAAATAATCCAAAATAAGGCAGAGAAAGAGGAAAATAGTAATAAAGAACAAATGGAACAGAAAATATCAAGATGGCAGATCTAAACCAAACCACATCAACAACTACACTAAATGTAAGTGGTCCAAACTAAAAGGCAAAGATTGTTAGATAGGATAAAAAAGCAAGAACAATTAACCATCAAGAACAATTAACATTACTTGAAAAACAAGAAGTTGGCCAGGCGCAGTGGCTCACGCCTGTAATCCCAGCACTTTGGGAGGCCAAAGCAGGTAAGATCGCCTGAGGTCCGGAGTTCGAGACTAGACTAGCCAACATGTTGAAACCCCTACTAAAAATACAGAAATCAGCTGGACGTAGTGGCACACACCTGTAATCCCAGCAACTCGGGAAGCTGAGGCAAGAGAATCGCTTGAACCCGGGAGGCGGAGGTTGCAGTGAGCCAAGATCGCACCATTGCACTCCAGCCTGGGCAACAAGAGCAAAACTCTGTCTCAAGAAAAAACAAACAAACAAATTGTCTGGGTTTAAAACATTTATAGAAAAAATAACTGCTATTTCCTAGTGGAACTACCAAATGCCAGGTAATCTGCTAGATGATTTTAATCACGCTGTAACATGGATATTACTTCTAAGTAACCCCAAGTAACAAAGTAAAATTACTTTACTTGGTTATCAGAGAGGATCTGGAACTAAGGTTCTAACCATGGTGCAAAAAATCCAAGTCCTTTCAATACACTAAGCTGCTACCTCAAGGAATTAGATGATAAGTAAGAAATGAAAGGCAGAAAGAGCTAAAACCTTTATATTACAGCTTCAACCTAGAGGCTTAATCCCAGGTACAACTTTTTAAGAAAATGATACGTCACAGGTGCTGCGTACTTCTCATTTCATCACCTCAGGAAGTACACCATCAGGTTATCAGTCTTAGGCTGTGACTGATCACTGAGTTCAGGCATTGCCAGCCCAATCCTCCTGATAAAGTCCCCTGATAAGGTTTGGCTCCCGGTCCCCACCCAAATCTCATCTCGAAATATACTCCCATGTGTCAAGGGAGGGAGGTGATTGGATCACGGGGGTAGTTTCCCCCACGCTGTTCTCATGATAGTGAGTTTTCACAAGACGTGATGGTTTTACAAGGGGCTCCTTCCCCTTCACTTCTCTTTCTCCTGCCGCCATGTAAGATGTGCCTGCTTCCCCTTCTGCCATGATTGTTAAGTTTCCTGAGGCCTCCCCAGTCATGCAAAACTGTAAGTCAATTAAACCTCCTTCCTTTATAAATTACGAGGTCTCAAGTAGTATCTTTATAGCAGTGTAAAAATGGACTAATACATCCTCCAATTTTCACCCAATGATTCGGCATCTGATGATGATTAGGTGCCTGGATCCATTATTTTATTAAAAGTTGCAATATTGTCTATTTCTAACATCCCTTCTGTATTTATTAGAATAAATTCTGCTTAAAAATATCATTTTATAGTCAATTTGTCTGAATGAGGACCAGAGCCCACACATGCTAATATGTCTCAGGGCTCTTAATCATGGTATGTATATTCTCCACCTCCAACCTCATTCTACTTTTTTGGTAATAAAACTGGGTCATTTGTCTTAAAGCATTTCCCATATTCAACATTTCATCATAGTGACATTCATTCTTCTAGTCCCCTATCTAGACTGGATCCTGATTCAAACCAATCAACTATAAATGGCATTTTCTTCAGACATTCATGAAACTTTAAATATGGACTGAATATCAGACAAAGAATTATTTTGTTAGGTATGATAGTGACATTATGAGAAAAAACTTATCTGTTAAAAATATTTTAGGAATGAAATACCATATTATGATACCATATTGTTACTATTTCATAATTAAAATAAAAATAATTTATCAAATTATTTTAATTAAAATGATTAAAACTCATAATAAAAAAACATGAGTGACATAATATGGTATCTGGCATTTGTATTTAAATACAACAGGGAAATTAAGTTGGGGGAAAGGAACAAAATTTGCAAAATGTTTTTAATTTTTGAAGCTGGGCTATATGTATATAGAAATTCATTATTCTGTTTGACTTTTGCATTCTATTTTTTAAAAATTAATCCCTAATATAGAACTGGCCAACTCTCTCAAATGACTTAAACAGAGTATATTCATTATAGGGGAATTTACTCTTTTAACTATATCCCAAAAGGCTGGATTGACAGTTATAAAACTAACCTGACTTTTGAACGTTACATTCCCTTTACTTGAAAAACATAACCGGCCATGCACAGTGGCTCATGCCTGTAATCCCAGCAACTTTGGGAGGCTAAGGTGAAAGGATTGCTTGAGCCCAGGAGTCTGAAGCTGCAGTGAGCTATGATCGCACCAATGCAATCCAGCCTGGGTGACAAAGCGAGACCCCATCTCTATAAAGAAACAAAATGAACTCCAACAAAACCAATCAACCAACCACATTCAAAAAACTATATTAATAAGACCTTTTAGGGATTTGGGTGGAGAGATCAAATTCTTAAAAACAGTGATCAAATGATTAAAAAAAAAAAAACCTTTAAGAATTAGAATTGTTTGCAAATATGAACTCTACTAAGACTACAACTGTCGGCTATTATTGATAATGAATTCTTCTGACTACAATATTTGAAAATGTAACTTTTGTTAATCAAGTACTAGATGTGTAAAGTATTTCACTTGCACCAAATTTTGTGGGAATCAGGATTTTGAAACTGGAAGACAGTTAAAAACCCACGTCTCCTACTTCCAAAGTGTTTCTTCATTCCAGGATGTCAAAGTTAAGACTTAAATATTGGTATCTGCCTATCATTTAAAACAGAAGTTTTCAAATGGCCATGCAATGTTTAACTCAGTAAAGAAAATTTTGAATAAATGAAATACAAGTAATAAAAACCTGGGGGTTTTGGGGTTTTTTTGTTGTTGTCGTTTTTGAGATGGAGTCTCGCTCTGTCACCCAGGCTGCAGGGCAGTGGTGCGATCTCGGCTCCCTGCAACCTCAGCCTCCTGGGTTCAAGAGATTCTCCTGCCTCAGCCTCCCGAGTAGCTGGGACTACAGGCGCATACCACCACGCCCAACTAATGTTTTATATTTTTAGTAGACAAGGTTTCACTGTGTTAGCCAGGATGGTCTTGATCTCCTGACCTCATGATCCGCCTGCCTAAGCCTCCCAAAGTGCTGGGATTACAGGCGTGAGCCACCACGCCCACCAAAAACCTGGGTTTTATTATTCCATTTCACTCGGAGTCATTTCAGAGTAGAGCTGTGAATAAGAATCAAACTGATCATTCTGACTCAATGTATTATTACAGAAAACCACAATGGTAGAATCTGGCAAACCTGAATTTAAGTCACAATTACTGGGAGATTTGGCCAAGTCACTTCCAATTTCTCTAGTATACAGCCCTTCTAGAGTACTCAGACGAGTAGTTTTCAATTTTATGAAGTATAAAATTGTTAGTAGTTTGTCCCCTTGCTGTCAGCAGGAGTCAATTGAATTCAACTACTCTGAAAATTTTCATGAATGCATGGATGAATAAAAAACCTCAAGAAAATGAGTAGCAGCAGCAAACTGGAAATAATCTACTTAGCTGCACTTTACAAATGCCTCCTAAGAAAATCAAGCTTGACTTCAATGGAATTTCTAGAAACAATTCAATGGAATTTCTAGAAATAGTAATTCTATGAGGTATCAAATTATTAAGAAAAATACCTAAATTACAAAGGATTCATGTGCATTGGCCATTCTAAATCTTTTTCCCTTTTAGTGTTGAAGCTCAAGGCACTGTCAAAAAAAAAAAAAAACAAAAACCTTGGAACTTGAGAAAATGAGTTCAGAAATACAAGGAAAAAAGGCAATTAAGAGTAGGAACTTGAAAGCTCAAAGAAGAGGGGAAGGAAGGTTGACAAAAGACACTCAGTGATCCCAGAGGTACCGCCCTAACCTCTAAGCATTGCATCTATCCTAATTTTTTAAAGTTTCGTTTTAATTCCCGAAATTCCATGAATTAGGCCTAGAAATTAGCAAATACCCTTTGTGAAGAACGTAAATTTTCAGAAGAGACAGGGGGTTAGCAATCAATAACTTCTTAGTAAGAAATAATGTGAATATTTTTCTTTCCTCCTATATCCTGAGATCAGCTACTCTGAGTTTTTCATAGAAAGTAAACACTAATTTGGGAACTTGAAGCACTTATTGGGTGAAAGGGCAGGAGGCTTGGGTAGTACAATGGCAGTGGAAAAGTAAAATGAAGGGGAAAATAAAGGATAGCAAACACCTTAATCTGTAGGGCTACACTGGTAAACTCAGGAAAAACCTTGTTTTTAAACATCAAATGCTTCTTTAAAAAAATTATCACATACAGTTCAACTATTCTGAAATAAAGTCACTGTATTTGGACTATATCAGAGGCCTAAACATAATGTATGCAGTCATTCTACAATAAACTTTTTGTTTCAGCTTTCTTAAACTCCTAGTCTACTTTAGGAACACAGCCTTACTGTATTGACAAATGTTGCCCCTAAGTAACATAGAAAACCAAGCTTGGTTTCATTATTTGTCCTACAAGAAAATCCCATGCATTTTATGTTTAAAATACATAAACAGATTAGCCAGGCACAGTGGCTCATGCCTTTAATCCCAGCACTTTGGGAGGCCGAGGCAGGAGGATCACTTGAGGTCAGGAGTTTGAGACCAGCCTCGACAACATGGTGAAACCCTGCCTCTGCTAAAAATACAAAAATTAGCAGGACCTGGTGGCACATGCCTGTAATCCCAGTCACTCAGGAAACTGAGTCAAGAGAATCGCTTGAACTCAGGAGGAAGAAGGTTGCTGTGAGCCGAGATCACACCACTGCACTCCAACTTGGGCAACAGAGCAAGACTCAGTCTAAAAAAAAAAACAAAACATAAACAGATAAAACTCCAATATTTGTGTAATGCACTTATGAAACAGGGATACTTTTAACAAAAATTCACCTGTATCTGGAAATAAGCACTTAGGAATTTTACAACAAAAAATATTCCTACCTGGCTGACTGAACCACAGCAACAGACATTTTTTTCTTTTGCCCAATTAAGTAATTTACCACATACCAGGTTTTTGTTTTGTTTTGTTTTTTCTTTTTTTGAGACGGAGTCTTGCTCTGTCGCCCAGGCTGGAGTGCAGTGGCGCAATCTCAGCTCACTGCAAACTCCGCCTCCTGGATTCAAGCAATTCTCATGCCTCAGCCTCCTGAGTAGCTGGGATTACAGGTGCCCGCCACCACACCCAGCAATTTTTTGGTATCTTTAGTAGAGACAGGCTTTCACCATGTTGGCAAGGCTGGTCTCAAACTCCTGGCCTCAGGTGATCCGCCTGCCTCGGTCTCCCAAAGTGCTGGGATTACAGGCGTGAGCCACTGTGCCCGGCTCCATATAGTTTTTATGTGAAAACAAGGACAGTAAAAGAACAACAACAACAAACCCTAAAGTCAAAAAGTTTATGTAACCAATCAATTAAATTCTGGAAATTTCAGCAGCACTTTCTTCCCAAACTGCTTTCCAATCAAATCCTCTTTCTCCCGTAAGAATTATCACAAACATAAATTGCCTAATTAATAAACTTAATTCTTATAGGTTTACGTATTTATGTCATTTGATAAACAGATGCTGGCCAATGTTAAGACTCCTAAGGACTTGGTATTAAAAACTGAAACCTCTCATCAGAATTTCTATTTTTATATCTGTGACTCACCAAACATACTTGGAAATGTCCATTTTCCAAGCTGACTTTCCAGTTAGATTTTAATCTTAAATAAAGTGTGTATGTGGTTTTATTAAACAAACTGTCACAATGGACAAACTGCATGCCTTTCCATGAATGTCTGCTTATCACCCTGATATCACCCAATGAAAAAGAATACAACACTTAAAATTTAATAGAATTCTAACAGTAAACATTTTCTGAGTTTTGGTTTCTAGTACCTGCTTATCTAGAGTTAATAATAATCACCCGTTCAACAATTACAGAAGAAAAACTTTTAAAGTTAAGTTCTAAATTTGAAGTATATAAAGAATATTCCTTTAAGAATATAAAGTAGTCAAGATTTCCTTTTACTCAAAAAAAATCACTTCAGAGGTGACCTCCATGTACAAAAGGCAAGATCAATCACATTTATCACTGGACACAAAGGATATTTCAAAGGTATTTAAAAATGGTAATTTCAAAAAGAAAAATTAATTTTAATTTTTCTAATGCATTATCAAGACCATACTTGCTTATTAACAAGTTAATTATGCTATTGATACAAAACATACAATATTTACACTTAACTGTACAAAATAATTTAATGTTTACAAAAATATTAGAATGTTTAGTTGACTGACACAGTCTTAAGTAATCTCTTCTAGAGAAGTATATAGTAAGACCACTGATTCCCATTTCATTTCTTTTTTAATAAGTCAAAGAAAGGATGCTGCAACGCTTCATCCAAGGTAATTCTTTGAGTTGGATCATATTCTAACATTCTTCGAACCAGGTCAAACAGTTTCTCATGTTCTTCATCATGACAAAGCATAAATTCCTGGGGGAGAAATGTTTTTGTTAAAAAAAATTATTAATAGTGCAAAACACGTGGTTTATTTAACCTTTAATCTCTTTGCTTTTACCTTCAATGGTTTGCAGCGTCTCCTAACATATCTACCAGCAGAACTGTGTTCATCCCAATCTAGCTGGTTATGGTGAAAATACTTGCGTTTTCTACAGAAAAAAAAAAAGTCTGGATTAGTAAAATAACAAGAGTCATATCTTTACCCTGCACCCATGAGGGGAGACATGGAAAGCAGCTCTCTCTAGGTGTATAGACTTATATAATATATATGCATACAATTTTTAAAAACCTCAGCAACAATTATATATCAGACACCTCATATCCTCCACCCTGTGAGGTTTTAGTCTCTCAACTAAGTTGTTCCTATCACACATGGAACAATGTCAGCTTAAAACTAGGGTCCCCCTGGATCCAGTCCTAAAATTCTGTTTCCACTAGATCTAGAATGGGGCTGGAAATCTTTAAAGAACTCCCTCGGTGGCTTCTGCGATGAAGCTGTGTTTGGAAATACCACCTTGTCTAAGAATATACAGCTGGTTAAGGACAGAATAAATTTCACACTTAAGAGTGATATGATTCCAAAACACAAGCTTTTCCATATTCTATGTATTATTTTTACATCGCCTTAAGAAAACATTTATGCAAACGTAAACTTGAGTTTAAAAAAAAAAAAAAAAACCCAAAAGCCATTTTGTTTACTAGATCAGTGGTCCTCAACCTTTTTGGAACCAGGGACCGGTTTCATGGAAGCAGATCCGGGGAGAAGGGGATGATGGTTTGGAATGAAACTTCCACCTCAGATCATCAGGCATTAGATTCTCGTAAGGAACCTTCATGCAACGTAGATCCCTCGCGTGCGCAGTTCACAATAGGGTTCACATTCCTATGAGAATCTAATGCCACTGCTGATCTGACAGGAGGTGCAGCTCAGGCAGCAATAATGCTCACTCATCTGCCACTCACCTCCTGTTGTACAGCCCAGTTCCTAGGGGTTGGGGACCCCTGCACTAGATCACAAGGTAAATATTTTTTATTATATTAGTTTTTAAAAACATGGCCTAGTGCAGTGACTCACACCTGTAATTCCAGCACTTTGGGAGGCCAAGGCAGGCGGATCACCTGAGGTCAGGAGTTCAAGACCAGCCTGACTAACATGGTGAAACCCCATCTCTACTAAAAATACAAAAATTAGCCAGGCATAGTGGTGGGCACCTGTAATCCCAGCG
The DNA here is from genome assembly GCF_029281585.2 of Gorilla gorilla gorilla. NCBI lineage: Eukaryota > Metazoa > Chordata > Mammalia > Primates > Hominidae > Gorilla > Gorilla gorilla. The sequence goes on from NC_073228.2 coordinate 182,230,222, forward strand.
ACTCGGGAGGCTGAGGCAGAAGAATCACTTGAACCCAGGAGGCAGAGGCCGCAGTGAGCTGAGATCGCGCCACTGCACTCCAGCCTGGGTGACAGAGTGAGACTCCATCTCAAAAAAAAAAAAAAGAGTAAGATGCACTTAGAAGTTACCTCCAGTACAGAAAAAAAAAAAAGTCAAAATCTATAGTCCTTGGAATCAGTATTACAACAACGTTGGGTTTTCTGTAGTTTTAATATATGCTATTGCACGTATCCAACAAAAGGCTTGAATCTTAAAACATACCTTGTTTTCTGAATCATGTGTTGTGGTATGGGTCCTAATATTCGTTCCATCATTGCCAGGTGCTCTTTACTATCATGAGTCTAAAACATGTAAGAAAAAGAAATTTAGCACTTTCCATTTCCCTACAAACACATTAACTTGTTTAATCTAAAATTTTAGTTTCCTTCTTTATTTGTATTTCTTACACTGTTTAAAGAATAACTGGGCAAGGTTACCAGAAAAACTGTCTCCTCATTTAATCAGCTGCTTAACCAAAATTAACATCCAGTACCCAATGAATAGTTCACTTGTTAACACTTACCACTCCCAGGCAACAGACATACATACAGTCCCAATAATTCTCTAAACAATTCTGAGCTAGGTATGTGGGAACATGAATTTCAAAAAGGTTAAGATACTACCTCAAAGTCATATAGCTCATATATGAGGAAAGTTAAGCTATCAACCCATGTCAAAGCACATATCCTTAAATTAGTAACAGAGGCTTGGCTAAAGTAGAATACAGAAAACTGTCAAACTTACAGCTGGAATGGTATGCTTCTAGAGCAGAGGTTGGCAAACTTCTGTAAAGGGCCAGATAGTAAATATTTTAGGCTTGGCTCGTCATGAGTGGTCCCTATTGCATATTATTCTTCTTTTTGTAAAAACAGGCACCAGGCAGGATTTCACCATGGGCCAAAGTTTGCTAACCCTTGTTCTGGAGAGCAGAAGCTGTATGCAACACTTTTAAAAGAAATCTATCAACTACTGTGCCTTGCATATTGCTTCCAAATCGTTGTGGTACATGACAGGAATAAGTAATACTAGCTTCACATTTTAAAGAAATTCCTTAGTTTAAGAGTATTTTGCAGGGTGGAGTTAAAATATAAACCACCTCTCAAATAATATATACTTAATTTAAAACTCAAAGTGATTTATAATCACAAAATCACCTGAAGCATCCATTTCATATAAGTCAGATTGATGAAAGCATTCACTTTGCTTAACTTTTTCTTGACCCTACAGCTCACCACTGCAAAACCAGACAATACCTCCCAGAACTGATCGATAACCATGATTCTAAGACATCAAACTTATCTATAAACTCAGAGTACTTTTCAACAGGATCTCTACAGCTTAGACAGAAACAGAAATCTGGTGAGGTGCCCCACGAACAGGGAATTCATCACTGTGCAACAGCTGCCTAAGTGACTCTTAGCCCATCATAGCTGCATGCCCCCTGCACTGCTCTAACTTCAAATCAACCTCAACAGTACTAGCTGGGATCTCCAGCCCCTCTTCCCCAAACAAAACAACACAACACCTTGATCATACCACAACCCTACTTAAAGTTCTTCAATGGTTGCATCACCTAAAGCTTTCAAGAATTTAAATTTCAGGCTGGGTGCGGTGGCTCACACCTGTAATCCCAGCACTTTGGGAGGCCAAGGAGGGCAGATCACTTGAGGTCAGGAGTTCGAGACCAGCCTGGTCAACACAGCAAAACCCTGTCTCTACTAAAAATACAAAAAATTAGTGGGGTGTGGTGGCTCGTGCCTGTAATCCCAGCTATTTGGGAGGCTGAGACATGAGAATCACTTGAACCCGGGAGGCAGAGGTTGCAGTGAGCTGACATTGCGCCACTGCACTCCAGCCTGGGTGACACAGTGAGACTCCATCTCAGGGAAAGAAAAAAAAAAAAATTAAGATTTCAGATGTAAGTACAACTTAAGGACAGAGTGGAAAAGAAAGTAGAGTTTCCTACTTTTTGTTTTACCAATTAAGGACTTTTTATTTTTAAAAGCAAACTACCAACAACTATGACTTTCATTACATAAAAGAGACATTAAAAAAAAAAAAGCAGGAGGTATAATCTCTAAATAAGGGTCAGAATGGCAAACCTAGACAACCATTTTCATTTTGGACCAGTCTACTTTTGGAATCCACTGACTTCTAGGATCAAACCAATACCTTGCGAAGTCTTTTATGAATTGATCCTTGCCTATTGTTATAATTTTCCCATTTATACAAGACACTCTGACAACGCTATTCTTCCCTGAGTAGAATATGTTCCTTTACTCCTCTGTGCATTTACAGATACTATTTCTTCTTCCTTATATGCCCACTGCACTCCAGTTTTCTAACTCCTCCTCCTCTTCCTATGTTCTCAGTGACGCCTTCTCCAAAGAAAGTAATTATTAACCTTTCCTGGGTTCTCCCTACCTAAACTTTGTCTTTTTTTTTTATTGCGACAGAGTCTCACCCTGTTGTCCAGGCTGGAGTGCAGTGGCATGATCTCGCTCACTGCAAGCTCCGCCTCCCAGGTTCACGCCATTCTCCTGCCTCGGCCTCCCGAGTAGCTGGGACTACAGGCGCCCACCACCACGCCCGGCTAATTTTTTATATTTTTAGTAGAGACAGGGTTTCACCATGTTAGCCAGGATGGTCTCGATCTCCTGACCTCATGATCCGCCCACCTCGGCCTCCCAAAGTGCTGGGATTACAGGTGTGAGCTACAGCGCCTGGCCCTCCCTACCTACACTTTCTACATTGTTCCATCACAGCAAATGCTACACTATACTGCAATAGTTTTCCAATGTCTTTTGCATGACTTGAGGAAGATGTCTCTTCACCTTTATGTACTTATACTTAGAAATGCCTAAGACGTTATAGATGCTTAATACTTAAGAGTAAAACACAATCCCTTGTTGTTCCTGAATTCTTTTATAAAAGGAATAAGTGACTCGTTCATGGCCATATTGATAGTCAACATAACTAGAACTGAAAACTGGCCACATTAACACTACTGCAAATTTAAGAAGAAGCTCTACAATTTAAAAAAGGAGACAGTATGAACCACATATGAACCATGTGTTACAAACACTAATCACATGCAAAATTAACTATGATCACTCACTCATAGTAATATTTCATTCAACTGTGGTTTTAAAGAATGACCATTTTGCCTAAGTTTTAATCTCAAGAATAATGATGATGGCAATTTTCCAATATAGAAGTCAAAACTTTAGCATACCTTTAACGTTTACAATTTGTTATGAATTATTAAATGGAATTTACTAGCCACGTACCTGAAAGACTGTGAAACCAAGGTAATATTCAATAAGAATGCAACCTATGCTCCAAACATCACAAGGCTGAGACCAACCTAAAGCTATTTTAAAACAAATAGAAACATTTTACTATGCAAAAACTTTTAATTGACAGTACATTAAATCCTTCCCTATATGAGTGCTCCCTTTACAGAACCCATTTGGGAGAATATGACACCAAATTCAGGGTTTATAGTTCTAGTTTTACAGCAAATGCTATTCAACACACTCCATAGTCCATATGCTCACATCAAGACACAGTATTCTAACTAGGGAGGGGTGCATGTTATGTAAAATAAAAGGGGGCTACCATTTTCCAAGTATACAACCAATTCGTGCAAATATTCCATAGTCTCTGAACTGTTTATATAATGGGAGAGCACTGCTGTTAAAACCATTATTATGCTCAGTTCATGGTTAGTCCAAGAATTTTTATATTTTATTAGCACAAATACAGGTTTATAATTATCCTCAGAATGAAATTACTAATGCCTTATCAATTATCATCAGCTTGATGCATGAGTTTACTTCTTTCGTTAAGAGAAATATTACCGTTTTGCACAAATTGTGTAAAAAGTATAATGGGAATTTTAAGCAGTTTCACCTATAAGCAGAAATTACAGACACATTGGAGCTCAGAGAGGGATCTATATATAAACATCAGGGCTGTCTATACATGATTTTATATACTTTCTCCTTCAGAATTCTCAATGACAGTATTATTCAGATCAGAATAAAACATCTAGCCTTCTTAAATCTATACTGACTGGGAAGGAGAAAGAACCAACCACATAGATATTTTAATATTTCAAAGATCAAATATTTAGTAAAAAAATGTATAAATAAAATCTACATTCAAAGACATTTCAATTACTTTCATTATCACTGAAGTTAAAGATAAAAGAAGAAATATATTCAAGTCAATATATAATGACTTAAGTCATTTTTGTTAACCACCTGCTCCAGTGTCTATCATTTGAACAAATGGATAATAGAGCATGGGCCAGGCGCGGTGGCTCATGCCTGTAATCCCAGCACTTTGGGAGGCCGAGGCGGGTGGATCACCAGGTCGGCAGTTCGAGACCAGTCTGACCAACATGGTGAAACCCCGTCTCTACTAAAAATACAAAAAAATTAGCTGGGCATGGTGGCAGGCGCCTGTAATCCCAGCGACTTGGGAGGCTGAGGCAGGAGAACGGCTTGAAACCAGAAGGCAGAGGTTGCAGTAAGCTGAGATTGCGCCACTGCACTCTAGCCTGGGCAATAAAAGCAAAACTCCATCTCAAAAAAATAAACAAACAAATAACAAAAATAAAAATAATAAAAATTTAAAAAAAAATATATATATATAAATTAGTTGGGCGTGGTGGTGTGCACCTGTAATCCCAGCTACTCAGGAGGCTGAGGCAGGAGAATCGCTTGAACCCAGGAGGCAGAGGTTGCAGCGAGCTGAGACTGCACCACTGCACTCCAGCCCAGGCAACAGAGTGAGACTCTGTCTCAAAAAAAAAATAAATAAATAATGGAGCATGGTTTCTACCTATTAACACATACAAAATCCGTAAATGCTAGAGCTCGGACCTCATAAAAGTTTTATTTTTCGACCAGGAATGGTGGTTCACACCTGTAATCCCAGCACTTTGGGAGGCCAAGGCAGGCGAATCACAAGGTCAGGAGTTGGAGACCAGCCTGGCCAATGTGGTGAAACCCCATCTCTACTAAAAATACAAAAAGTTAGCTGGGCGTGGTGGCGGGCACCCGTAAGCCCAGCTACTTGGGAGGCTGACATAGGAGACTCGCTTGAACCCGGGAGGCAGAAGTTGCAGTGAGCTGAGATCGTGCCACTGCAGTCCAGCCTGGGCGACAGTGCAAGACTGCGTCTCAAAAAAAAAAAAAAAAAAAAAAAGTTTTATTTTTCAACCACTCCTATCTCCCAATTTAGTCTTTTCCCAGGTGACTGTAATCTTCTGCAGTACACCATTCTAAATCATCTCATTCTTGGATGAGTTAGCTTTTATACCCAACATGAGGCCAACTGCCCACTTCAACTCTAGCACCTGACTACATTTTCCTCTCCAATTGAATTATGCCTTCATCCTCACTCCACAAACAAAGGACCTTTCTATTCTCCCAATCTCCTGATTCTTTCTCCTCAAGGCCAGTGACTCCAATTTCAGATCTGTACTATCCCTTACTTGGCCACATTTGGAACTTTATTAGTAAGATTGACCGTATTCTGGTGGGTGCGGTGGCTCACACCTATAATCCCAGCACTTTGGGAGGCCAAGGCAGGGGGATCACTTGAGCCCAGGAGTTCGAGACCAGCCTGTGCAACATGGCGAGGCCCTGTCTCTGTTATAAAAAACATAAAAATTAAAAAAAAAAAATCCTTGGCCGGGCACGGTGGCTCACGCCTGTAATCCAAGCACTTTGGGAGGCCGAGGCAGAAGGATCACCTGAGGTCAGGAGTTCGAGACCAGCCTGGCTAACATGGTGAAACCCCATCTCTACTAAAAACTATAAAAATTAGCCGGGTGTGGTGGTGGGCACCTGTAATCCCAGCTACTCAGGAGGCTGAGTTAGGAGAATCGTGCGAACCTGGGAGGTGGAGGTTGCAGTGAGCCGAGATGGTGCCACTGCACTCCAGCCTGGGTGACAAAGTGAAACTCCATCTCAAAGGAAAAAAAAAAAAAAAAAGGGTTACTATATACTATATTTTACTCAATCTAGGACAGCACACTGTACGATGCACCACTGTTTGATATACCAATAACAAAGAAAAAATGCCAAATATTTGGGGAAAAATCTGATTCTTAAAATGAGGAATCTATTGCCTTCTAATCTCTGAAAATACCTCTCTGTCCACTATCTCTTCCCATATTGCTTTCTTTTACCCTTACACAGTAGCTCCTTTCAACTTGTACTAAGCAGAAACCCTATTATTATGCATTTAAAAGACAAGCTCTAGAGTTGTGCTTGTTCAATATGGTAACCACTAGTCACATGTGGCTGTTTAAATCTGAAATAAAATTAATGTAAATTCAAAACTCAGTTCTCCTCAGTCACACTGGCCCCACTACAAGGTAGTCAGTCACGCACAGTGACTAGTGGCTACCATATGGGACAGTGCAGAAATGGAACATTTCCGTCATCAAGGGAAGTTCTGTGGGCAAGAGCTGCGTAGCATTCTTGATTTCCTCACCCCTTTACTACTCTACTCTAGGTAAATATCAAGAGTTTGCTTTTACACTCCTATTCTGAACTACCAAGTCCCGTTGGACACACAAAAAAAGTAAAAAGTATTAAAATACGATTCCACAAAAATGCTTTACAATCTAACCTCAGTTGGACCTAACTTTAGGCTAAGTAATCAGCTTATTACATTCAACTCTCTTGATATGCCTGATCTGAATGTTTCCCAATGTCTCCAAGCTCCCAAGCCAATCTCTGACTTCCCTGATTTATTAACACGACCTGATCTATAACTTTTAATGTTGAGGCATAACACTCCCTTAATAAGTCCCTTTTTATTTGAAAACTCTGCACCTTAACTCATTTTCTTTCCCAGACTTTCTCACATCAAGGGTTATCACAGGAGCTCTCTTAGAGAAGCCCCTTTCTTCTCTTGACCTTTATCCATCCTATATCTAGACATCTGCCAACCAGTTTCCTCAGTATTTTTACCAGCCATGTGCTTTTGTGATGGCATGAAAATAGGTACTCATATAACTTCAAAATCACATTTCTTTGATGCATTTAGCTAACACAGCCTGTTCTCTTATGATCATTTAAGATTTACTTGTTCAAAAATAACCACCACCTGGAATATCTTTCCCAGACAGTATCACATGTTTACCACTCAGGAAAAGTATTTATAGCAATGTCCACACATTTTTTATGAAAATAGAAAATGTTTTCTGAATCCTGCTGAGAAGATCATACTTTCCCACCCCACCAGTAAAGCTGTAAAGAACAAAAATCTCTTATTCAATTATAATATCAGAAAGCCTGGTGCCTACTGACCCAAAATGACCTCGGGAGCTCTGTAGTGCCGGGTAGACACCAAAGTACTGTGATGTTCATCATCATACGTTGCACTGCCGAAGTCAACCACTTTGATATCTGTGTTTTTCAGTGTGCGTTCATCACGCTTCTAGAGAGACACAGTTGAGTAAACATGAAACTCAATAGATACATTTTATAGCACTACTCAAAAGGCCAGCACATGAATTATCTTCTTGATTGTCAAAGTAAGCTCATGAGAAAGGCAAAGAAGGATTACTTCTTTTTGGTTAAACATCAGGATATAATAAGGCTCAGAAGTGAAATTCCTCATCCAAAGATCACCAAGTTAAATTAATTTTAAAGACAACCACCAAAATTAAAACAAGTCTTTAACTTACCATTTTAGAATTATATTTGACTACATAGTCAGACTTCACAAACAAAATATTTTCAGGCTTCAGATCTGTATGGGTTAATTTATTATGATGTAAAACTACAAGAGAACAAAAACACATTATTAGTTTCACTTACAAACTTAATTTGTACTAGGAGGGAAAGGAGGACTGGCAAAGGATACAGTGGTCAAGAGATGATTCATCTTTACTTGTAAAATGTCTGTTTTTTTAGTGACAACGTTTGGATATATAGCTTGTATAATAAAAACAAGTTTTCTGGTGCTTAAAGATTTATCTTAGTTGTTAAGGAGGTACAAACATAAAAAATATTTAAAAATAAAGATTTATTGCTGTGCACAGTGGCTCATGCCTATAACCCCAGCACTTTGGGAGGCCGAGGGGGGCGATCACAAGGTCAGGAGATCGAGACGATCCTGGCTAACACTGTGAAATCCCATCTCTACTAAAAATACAAAAAATTAGCTGGGTGTGGCGGTGGGCGCCTGTAGTCCCAGCTACTCGGGAGGCTGAGGCAGGAAAATGGCGTGAACCCGGGAGGCTGAGCTTGCAGTGACCCGAGAGTGCCACTGCACTCCAGCCTGGGCGACAGAGCGAGACTCCGTCTCAAAATAAATAAATAAATAAATAAATAAATAAATAAATAAATAAATAAAAAGATTTATCAAGTGTACTTACAATTTATTGACTGGCAGATCTGATACGCCATCTGCCTGATGTGGTCAATTTGAAATGGCAGAAAGCTGTTTTCTTTAATGAAATCGTAAGTACTAAGTCCCAGCAGTTCAAACACAATACAAACATGACCATGATGATCAAACCATTCTAGCATCTGGACACATCGGCTAAAATAGAGCAAAATAATAATTCAGTTTATGGAAATCTGAATATTTCATGTAATATGATGGCTCCTAGGTTAAAGTTATACTTACAAGACACTATTGGGATCAGTACTATTTAAGTGCTCTAATACTTGGATTTCTGAACGAGCTGCTTCACGGTAACGGCCTACATTTTTTACGATTTTCACTGCTACATGCATGCCATCCCTTAAAAATAAAATTAAGATAAAAATGATAAATGTACAAGAGTGAGTTGAAGCCATGTTATGCTCTAGAGCATAATCTTAATTACCAATTCCTCTATGCCATTTAAAATAATCTTTCAGAACATATTATAGCAGATTCCATATAACATCTTCTTAAAACATTCTGATAAAATACTTTATATGAAGTGATAATTCCCTTAATACTTATAAGTTTTAACGTTTGCTCCTAGAATTTTAAATTTGATTACATTTTATACAACAACAGTTTTAAAAGATATATACAAATGTAAGCCAAAAATAGGATATGCTACTGTTGAAAGCATTCATTCATTTACCAGGCTAGGCCTACTCTGTGCCAGGCAATGCATAGATATTAGTGATTAAAAGACGGGGTGTGTCCCTACGTACTTCAAAGTCTAATGGAAAAGACAGACACAGAAACAACTTAGACTTCTTCGCAGAAGAGGTGACAAAGAACTGAGTCCTGAAAGATAGCTGGGAGTTTGTCAGATTGGGAAGGAAACATCCAGGTAAAGGAGACCCCAACTCTAAGTAATGAAGCCCAGAAAAACCTTAGCAGATGCACTGATGCCAGTATACAGAAACAGCTACAGGGGAGGGCAGTGGGCTTTAGACTGGGGCATCTGTAAGAATGCTTCCTAAAAAGTATAGAGCCATAAATGCTTCAAATCTTCAATTTCTTTTTGTCTTCCGTTTTAAACCTAATCTACCTACAGATGAGCCAGCATTCAAGCCTTCTTTTTCACTATGACCCTTCCACTTTACAAAACCATACCCATCTCTTACTAGTGTAACAGGATGTATGCCCTAGGCTATAAAAACATTTGGGGCAAACAAACACGTATTCTAATGGCTGGATACAAAACCTTTTCCCACATCCAGTGGTTTCCAATTCACTGCTTTCAACAAGGCCCCAATGAATGTGAACTGATAAGTCACTAAAAAATTTTTTTAATGCTTGGCATATACCTCAAGACTTAAAAGAACTCTAATAAGATTACTGTGACAAAGCTTCTACTCCTATTACATGACCAAAAAGTTTTCTCAGTGCTTGTATCCATAAAAATGAAAAAAGAAAACAGACAATGCTAGACAGTCAGATATTTATCTATGGCTACATGTACTCATTTTTTTAGAGGCCTCAACTGCCCCAATAAAGGAAACATTCCAGGCCAGATGTGGTACAGGTGTGTGCCACACGTGACTACAGGCTCGCACCTGTAATCCCAGCACTATGGGAGGCTGAGGCAGAAGGATCACTTGAGGCCAGGAGTTCCACACCAGCCAGAGCAACACAGTGAGACTCCATCTCATTAAAAAAAAAAATTTTTAAGATACATTTCATTAAATACACCAAGACTTAGACTTTCAAGAAATTCTGAAAGGACATTAATAGGATGACTGGTGAAATCTGAATAAAGTGTGCAGATTAGTTGGCAAAATTTGAAAACAAATGTATGTAGAATGATAAAGCAAATCTTATAAAATGTAAACATTTGGAAAATGGGTTAACATTTGGAATATATGGGAATTCTTTGAACTATTTTATCAATTTTTCTGTAAGTCTGAAAATATTTCAAAATACTTTAAAGTTCAATTTACATTCACATATTTGTTGCAGAAAAGCAAAATGTGGGGATAATTTAGGATAGTATTTATGGAAAGTGAAATGACAATAAATTCAATAATAAAACATTTCTAAGTATTCAAGAAGAGGTTGTTTATGGATGATGGTAGGTATCAAGCTGCTATGGTATTTAGATTCCCTGAAATGCATTTAGAGAGAGGTAAGTTTTATTTTTTAATATTAATATTTACAACAGGTTGGAAATTACATCCTTCCCAAATAATTTATGATAAAAAATTTTGTCATTTTAGAAATGTGCAGTTTCGCAAAAAGTTCTAAGAGCTTCACTTACAAAAGTTTTCAAGCCACAAAATAGAGGTCCTAGAGGAAAACGGTAAAATGAGGCAGAAAGGGTCAAATCACAAACTTTATTCTCTAGGCCCTAGATAATAAAATGTCTTTATAGTTTAGGAAGCTAACTCTTAACATTTAAGATTAGACATGCTTTATTGCCTCTGTAATCCAAAATTGCCAAATCTTATATACAGGGTCAAGGGCCTCAGTTCTGGAGTTCTGGGAAGTTCCTTCACTTGAACATCCACTTTAATTTCAATGATTTCCCCCTGTTGAAATTTGTCATCATTCTTTTTTTTTATTTTTATTTTTTTTGAGACGGATTTTCACTCGTTGCCTAGGCTGGAGTGCAATGGCACAATCTCGGCTCACCGCAACCTCCACCTTCCTCCCCTCCTGGGTTCAAGTGATTCTCCTGCCTCAGCCTCCCAAGCAGCTGGGATTACAGGCATGTGCCACCACACCCGGCTAATTTTGTATTTTTAGTGGAGAATGTATTTCTCCATGTTGGTCAGGCTAGTCTTGAACTCCCAACCTCAGGTGATCCGCCTGCCTTGGCCTCCCAAAGTGCTTCGATTACAGGAGTGAGCCACTGTGCCTGGCAGTCAGCATTCTTAAGATCCACATTCACGGTAAATAAATCACACACAGTTCAAGAAACTTTGGTGAGTAATTTGCCCCCCAAAACACGTGGCTACCATTTAAAATATATTCCATCTTGGCCGGGCACGGGGGCTCAGGCTTGTAATCCCAACGTTTTGGGAAACTGAAGCGGGTAGATCACTTGAGGTCAGGAGTTTGAGACCAGCCAGGCCAACATGGTGAAACCCCATCTCTATTAAAAATACAAAAACTAGCTAGGTGTGGTGGCAGGCTCCTGTAATCCCAGCTACTTGAGAGGCTGAAGCAGGAGAATCACTTGAAGCAGGAGAATCACTTGAAGCCAGGAGGCGGCAGTTGCAGTGAGCCAAGATAGCACCACTGCACTCAAGCCTGGGCAACAGAGGCCCTATCTCAAATAAATAAATAAATAAAATTTCATCTAAATTACGAATCTTTCCCCACCAAAAACATCAGAATGTTCGAAAAGGAAAAAAACAAACTTACATGCCATGATCAATGCACTCTACAACTTTGCCAAAGGCTCCTTCACCCAAAGTGTCCACGATTTCATCTAGAGTGAGGAGGGAAAAAGAGGTGTAAGTACCTGAGTACAAATTGTCTAGTTATTCAAACAATGAATGCTTAAGTGTGGAATATTTTCAAATGATCTCTAACAAAGCATAACTAAGGTTTCAGCACTCAAATTATTTTAGTTTCAGCTGCTACAAAAACAATTAGATAGAGCTATCTTTCTTGCTCTAATCTCAAATTCCACTGATTATTTTGGAACTTTAGAATAGAAATATTTAAATTCTACAGAAAAGAAGAAATACAAAAGAACAAACAAACCCACAAAAAACAAAATAAAAAAGCAATGAAGAGTTCTTTAGCCCCCCGCTGACAAACTATTCTTAAAAAGATTATTCTTTCTGCAAAGTTTAAAAAGTGTTGAAAAATATTCTATACATCTTGCTCTTAGAACGTCTCCACTTTGACAGATCAGGTGACCCTCCTCATCATCCTCTATACTCCTGGATCTTTTCCTTCGGTGGCTCTTCTGGAACGGCAAGTGGGCAGCACCAAGATCGTCCAGCCAATCAATATATCAGAGTGAATTCAGGGCAGAATACGCAATTCATTCAGCGGGGAGATATTCAGGCATTCAGATAAGCACCAGGCCACGAACAGTTGGCAGGAGCAATTTCAAATTCAGTCCCCAGAAATTCACAGGGCACAGTTTATGTTACAGAAGAAAAACATGGCAAGGAACAGATTTTCAGATAAGATACTTAAAGTGGCAATAGAAAAAAACAACACAATTGTCTCTTTAAAATACTGATTTAATTGAAGTCTGAAATTTAAAGAATGCAATGTCATGATTTACGTATCTCTTGCTATAAACAGCATATGCTGTGAATTGAGATGTCTAGTTTGTCAGAAAAATGTTTTAAAATGTCAAGACTATTTGAAATTATTCTAATTTAGCAATATTTTAAAATATACATGATTAAAATAAAAGGAGAAAATAAAGGCTAGTTAATTTCAATGTTCAATCTAATAAAAACTAGTTTTACTGAAGAAAACTTCGGGAGAAACTAATTCAAAGTTCACTGTTCAAGCAGGTGAAGATGTCTGAGTGTTAAAAAAAAAAAAAGGGGGGGCAGACTTTTTGGATGTTTCCCATTCAGCACCCATTTTCACAACTTCAAAAGAATTCATTGCAGACAGTGATGCACTGGACTATGGAACTATGCTCTATGCAGGTTAGTAACATTTAGGTGTCCACCAGTGCAATAGTTCACATTTATTTTCAAGTACCAGATAAAGGGTTTCTAAGAAAAAAAAAATGCTTAAGATTAAAGAAAAGATATGGGTGCATGATTTTTTCATAAGAATATGTTACAAATAAAAAAATAGTTTTATTATTAAAATCAATAAACTCATTATCTGGTCTGCAGAATATGAGGAAATGTGGGCAAATGAGGGCTAGCTAATAAATATACAGATCAGCTACAAGAATTTGGAGGTTTCCTTTAAGGATTTAAGTAATATAAATACCATTATAATATATCCAAATAGTATTTTACATATATATATAAAAAATTAGAAACTTATCAGCTCATTAAGAGTACACACAAATAAAACTCCACTCAAATTGAAAACAAAACCAATCATACCGAACGTGACTGATGACTTGAACAGTGTCTATTGCGCTTCCTTTTAGGACTGCTTCTCCTGCTGCGGACTGAAGATTTACTGCAGTGGATTCGATAACCGCTTTCAATGTCTCTGTGATAATGTCTAGGAATATATCCTTCACAGTAGTCATTCCTGTATTCGTCAACGTATCTCCGGTCCCGATAATCTCGCTCATTCAAGGACCTTGCTTCTAAATAATGACTGCAAACACATGAAAAGATTTCAAATTATTCTCTTCATTCTGCAATAATGTGGTTCAAACAAAACATTTTCTCAGAAATTCTTAAACAGCTAACTCAATATAAGAAAAAAATTCAAACAGATGAATTAGCATTTATATTTATCTCATAAAGCTTAAGAAATAATTTTACTTTAACAAACAAGCAAATGGGCCCATTATAGAGATTGCTGTCAAGCACTTCACACCAAGGAATAAAGCTTGAGTCAAGTCATTAATTCATGTCTAGTGTTTACTTGATTAAGTGTTCCTTTACCTTCTGCACCTGTATCTAAGCTGTCTTAGTCTCTCACAGAGGTACAATCAGAGGCAGGCAAAAAGGATTCCTTTCTCTTTTAATGTAAGAGCATTTTAGATATCCCTGGCACAGAGAGAATTCCTTCATGAAAGGTACATTAGAGCTATAAGGAGCCTTAAATGTATTCCAGCCCTTTCATTTTACCGACGACTACATTAAGATCCCTAGAAGAAAAATGATTTACCAAGGTTGTATAACAACATTAGTGACAAAAACTAAAATATTTTCAAACCACTATTATACAGGCCAATTTTATTACACACATCATCTATCATGTCTCCTCTACTCTTTGCATTTCTAGCCTTGTTATTCCTGTTTGAGAAATAGACAACAGAGCTTTTGAGGACTGCCTCATGTGCCAAAGGCATCTAAAATATATCCCCCTAAAATAAGAAAGGGATCCTATAGTTTAGCATTACAGTAGTTCCACCACCCTACTTCCCTTTGCATTTCTAATTTCCTGTCATTCCTGTTTGAGAAATACCTAAGAAACAACAGAAAACACCATCATCTAGTGCCATCGTGCTTTAATCTACAGATCCCTTTGAAAATCTGCTGAAAGCCATGGACTCTCTTCCCTAAGAAACACATAAACAAAACTTGGCAAGGAATTTCAAAGGTCATGGGCCTCAGGATGTCAACGGATCCCAGTTAAGTGGCCTTGATCTGATGGAAAGAAAAGGACATAGATTCAATTGGCCCAGTTTCCCGTCCCCCTCTCTACCTGGGATGAGTGTCCTCTTCAACAGAGTGCGAAGCTTCAAGAGGGATGCACATGGAGCACTGAGGGAGAGAGGGGACACCTGCCCAGTCAGACACATCGGCTAAAATAAGCCTAACAAGCAATGGAGTGACGGATGTTGACTAGATTGCCCTCACCAACCCCTTTCCTTTCCCCAGAATATGCTGTCATTCTTTTTCCCAGGGGGCTGGTTTAGGCAGAAATAGAAGCATCTTTACAACTACTACCCAATAGGGCTAGCATCAAATCCAGGCTGGGGAGATACAGAAACCCGGTTCTCTTTCCCTAGCATCAGCTTTAAGTTGTATTTATTGGAGAAACAACTCAGGATATTTGGGTAAGACTGTGGGTAGTCTAGGTTAGAGATCTGATCAGTTGGCTTGGAACTGTCAGGGAGAGATCACCAATACAATAAGCTAGACGTGACCACACTCTTAAGGGCGTCCTTCCCGTAAAAGAACAAAATCCTTCTATTAGAAAAAACTAGCACTAACAATCTTTAGCTGGAATACTGCATGGAATTAGAGCTGCTAAGCCATAAACAACGTATAGAGTAACAAAACATGGAGTGAACACCATGAGGACAAACTAAAAGGATGAGAGTCTCTTCAATAGATAATGGCCAATGACCAAGGCTGAGAGATTATATAAACAAAGTCTACAGAATTACACAGGCTATGGACAGGGTAGACAGGATGAACAGACTGATTTAATTTTTTAAAATATCCACTGAATGCCCAGTGAATATTTCACTATAGCCTTTCAAATAGCCAAGACGGATGAGGGTAAGGGCATTCGTTTTTATATCCACACAGGTCCTGTGGGAGATAAAAAAAAAATTATATAAGGCAAAGTCCCTGCCAACAAATAATGAACAATTTGAGATTACTCACATAAAAATGAAACAAAATCCAACAATGTAGGAAATTCTAAAAGGTTACAACACATGAGTGCTTAGAGTCAGAGATGGGGAAAAAATCTGTTTAAAATGGTCAGAGAATAATTACAAAAAAGATGGAAATAGAGTTGCATCTTAAAGGGAAGCCAGGATTTGGACAAAGTAGAATACAGAAGAAATTCCGGGGGAGAAGAATGGCATATTACCATCTTAAATTCATATGGCACTTTTAGCCACAATGGCTTAGAGATGGAATTGTCTATGCATTACTCAGGAAAAAGACAATCCCAGCAAGAGCCATTTTCACATAGGGGAATGTAGACAAATAAGTAAGCTGAGAATAGCGTCATTAAAAACCCTGCGTGCTAGGCTAAAGAGTATTATTTCTCAAAGGACGGTCTATTTATCAACAGTATCAAATATGGAGTTCTTATTAAAAATGCTAACCCTGGGCCTTAGGTCATACTCACTGACTGTAAATCTGGTCAACGTACCTCCAAGGTGATTCTTATTCACACTAAAGTTGGAGAATCACTGGTTTAAGACTTGATACTTTATGTTACAGGCTTCTGACCACAATATATAAAGGTAGGGTTTACAGCCACATCAGTCTTTCTAATGCAGAATGGATTAACTAAGCCTGTAGAAAGGGAGACCAATTCACAGGCTACCTCCAAAAGACAAATCATAAAGAAAAGACACTATGCAATATATATATGACAAATGGTTAAAATATTGCAATAAAAAGCTCTTCTAAATCAATAAAAATACTTTAATAAATAGGCTAAGAATAAAAAGATGTTCAAATGATCAATAAATATGACAGCGGACAAATTCGTTAGAAATTTAAAAATTCAGTTTAATCAAAACATTATTCTTGGCCTTTCAAAACAGCCAAGATTGGTGAGAGCATGAAGGAGCACGTTGTATAATTTGGCAAACTCTCTAGAAAAAGAAATATGAACCTGTAGCAAGAAATAAGAGTTCACATGCTTTAACTTAAAAATGCTTCTTCCTGGAGTGTATTTTCAGGAAATAATCAGTGGCAAAGATTTAGAAACAAAGATTTTTTTTTTTAATTATAATTTTACAGCTAAATAATGGGGACTAATTTCCTACAGAGATTACCATCTTTATACTTTTCTGCATTTTTCAGTTTTTTGTTATTTTATAAAAACACTCAAAGTTTTTGATCTTCAAAAATTAGAATATTCTGGATCATGGTAAACGCTGACCACCAAACACATCTGGTACAAATATCAAAGCAGGCACTGGCCTGGTGGTTAACTGGACTCAGTATCATGTTTACGTAGTTAACTATGAGCACAAATGAACTGTTCATCACTCACATCACTTCCTTTCTATATATACAACGTATAATTATCCTATGAATAACCAGTACTATGACGTTAAGCCTTAGGGTTTTTTGTATTTATTAATAGTGGGGTACAGATGGTTTTTTTTAGTGTACTGTACATTAATTATTAATTATCTCTGGTCTTTGAAATCCTGTCATAAACCTTCCCCCTTCCCCTTATATAACAATGTGTATGAAGCATGATTTGTCTGCACTGACTACAAATAAGCTCAGTTTGGCAGAACAAGTCTGTTAACGTGGAGAAGGAAAGAAATTACATACTGTTTTTTAAAGTAACCCCAGCTGGCTAATTTAGAAAGCAATCTGGTAAACAGTCCCAATGGAACATCTGCACAAAACGAGAAAACAGAACCAACAAAACAAACGAAAAAGGGAAATTAATGAAAGAGTGAAAACTTACCTAGCCTTTCTTTAATCATTTAGAACTTTAAGATTCCTTTAATTCTATATAAATATATTACCTCCAAATTTTACACTGGTAAGAATACAATAAAACAGGACACATGCTGTTGCAAGTTTTTATTGAGGCCATTTCCCAAATTACTAGCTACTACCTATGCAAAAGAATAGTTCTTAAATAAAGCCAGCTTCTAAAAATCCCAAACATATCCCTTGGCCTCATCTACAAATATAACCTGTACGACGTGGTATAAGTGACTAATAATACATGCTGCTTTTCTCTGTTGGAATAACTCCTCCCCTATAAAACCCTATCTTATTTCTGAAACAATGAGCACTACAACATACCCATCTCCCTCCTACATACAAGTTAAAGGTACTCATTGGGCATTCTATCACTATTACTTAACTTTTTGTGTGTCATCTCCCTAATCAGGTTACTGGCAGTTGGGACTCACCATGTTATTTAATACATTTTACATTCACTTACTGATCAACTGTCTCCTACCACTCCCAGGCAGACAGACATACATAAGGATAAGAACTTTGTTTTATTTACAGCTGTAGCCTCAGCGCCTATAGTCTAGTCTAAAATAAGTACTCAAATATTTTCTAAACGAATATTTGTTGACTGAATTATAAAACAATTTGACAGATGAAAGCTATATAAGCAAATGACAAATCATTTAAAACTATTAGAGCTAAAATGCTACTAGTTCAAGAGTTAATTTACCAATCAGATTCTTTAAACTGGTGATGTGGTTTACAATGCCTGTTCTCTTGTGTGCTACTATGAGATCTCCTCTTCCGCTTGTGACTTCCATGGTAGCTTTCATGTCCCCAGCTTTCTCTGCTATCCCAATCAGGACAGTGAGTTCTTTTGGAATGCCGCATCTGTTGATAGAAATGAAAAGGGAATTGTGGAGGTTACAGATGTGTGATAGGTAAATTATTATATATTAATATTATTTAAGTTATCAAAACCCAACACACAGGGTCTTACAGGCTCCAAAATCTTTTTAGGTGGTAATGCTTCCCAAGGCACTGGTATGTCAGATGACTGCTAAGAGGCATAGAGATCTAGTATTAAATTGTGGGTAATACTGATACCTTAAGACATTTTTTTTTTAAATTCTGATTACATCCAGGACAAATTCTCAGCTTGGTGCTTGTCTTCAACTAACACTTGCTAACTGCCTTTTTAAAAATTAAAAAAAAAGGGGGGGGCGCAAATAAAAAGGTTCAGGCCTAGTGTTTCCAGCAGACAAGAGTATTTAGCTAAAAATTAGTAACGTTTTTATTTATCTTGTTTTGTTACTTTCTACTTATTAGTGATTTTCCAATTAAGTTATTGACATATTTTCTTTTAAAAATGTTAACATTAAAATGTGAGCTAATTTATGCAGCTTTGGCAAAGTACTGTAATACAAATAACTGAAGTGCAAGACAAAAACACTTAGGGATATTAAATATGGGAGGTGACTTTGTTTTAATGGTAAAGAGCTATTCAATGATGAAGCTTCTTTTTCTCAAATTCTCCATAGTTCTTTTCTCTAAATCTCAGAATGACTCTAAGCTTTGAGAATATTAGTTCTGTGTGGATAGAACACAATATTCAACAGAGAAACTGAAGAGATATAAAGAGGTGATTTTAGGCCGGGTGCGGTGGCTCATGCCTGTAATCCCAGAATTTTGGGAGGCCAAGCCCAGGAGTCTGAGACCAGCCTGTGCTACATATAGTGAAACCGTCTCTACAAAAAAATGTTTTTAAATGTTTATGTGATTTTATGAACTCATTTTCTCTATCCAACAAGTTCATTTTCTTATCCAGCAGTTATTCTTAACCTTAAAATCTATTTGTAGTAAATCTGGAGTAACTCTGAAAAAGAACTCAACCTACAAGGATGCACACTGAAGCATGGTCACAGTGAAAGCAAATGATAACGGTGACATCTGACTTTATTTATAAACTCCAGTGCATAACCTGGGTTCCTTCCAGGCTCAGCATCTGTGCTCAAACAATATAACCCCTATCTGTCTCTCCCCATCTTAATTATTTTCCAAAGCAGTTAAGTTTTAACAGTCAGGTCCAAATTCTCCTAAACAGGGTGAGTTTAAATGGTAAAAAGAGAAGAATTTCACAATTCAGCAAGGAGCTGAAAAAAGCTAAAATGGAGTAAAACCCACTTAGTTAACCTCATTCAGCTTGCCCAAATGACTAATAAGCAAACAAATGCAACCAGAAATTTAAATGATTTTAAATGGATTAAAGGTTTTGAAGTGAGGCAGCTTCAATTCTTCTGGGAGGTATTCCACAAGGAAGTATGTGTCACGCCATCAGAGTCTGATTGCCACCAGATAGTCAGATATTTTAATTCACTCTCTTGCTGATTCTAATTCTATACCCATCAAGCATCCTTCTAAGGTGGCTCTCAGCTCACTGTACAGAGGAAGAGAAGGCACTGATCAGGCCAAACAGCAATTCTAAAACTCTTGTTAGCGTCTCAATGGAAGTGAGCATTCCGGTTTGATACAAATGGAGTCACTTCCCTATGGGAACGTGACATGAATAACAGCACACATTTACTTGAGGCAAAAGGCCAAAACACAAACTTTCTTCATTAGAGCTATCAAGAAAAATTTATGGCTGGACGCAGTGGCGCCTCATCCCTTGAGCCCAGGAATTCGAGACTGGCCTGGGCAACACGGCGAAACCCTGCCTTTACAAAAAATACAAAAAATTAGCCGCACATGGTGACTTGAGCCTGTAGTCCCAGCTACTGGGACAATCACTGGAGCCCAAGGAAGTCAAGGCTGCAGTGAGCCATGATCACGCCATTGCATACCAGTATGGGCGACAGTGAGACCCTGTCTCAAAAAAAAAAAAAAAAAAGAAAATGTGTATTTCAAGTGCAGTTCTTCTGAAGCGTTCCGTCAAATACCAAAGTTGTATTTTAACCACATCAGGAACTCAGCTTGGTTAAGCATTTTTAAATCATAGCAAGCAAAATCACATCTGATGACCGAGGGTTATTATTATGACCCTCCATTACTATGAAGTGTTTTTCAAGACTTATGTGTCTTCTTCAGTTTTGTTTTTTCCTCTTCTACTGTAAGCCTGCCACAACCAGCTAACCTCCAGCAAAACAGAACTCTCAGATTATCAGTTAATATGCAAACATTAAAATAAGAACGAGCTCCCTTGTGAGAGTCCAAAATTCTTCTCAAGTTCACTACTTCAAATGTAATTCAGCTGTTAGTCCCAGCCTCTGACCTCCCCCACTCACCCTGCAATGTTCAAAAATATTTTATCTGGAGGCACAAAGATCACCCGACCCACGTTCTATGTGGTAAGGTTCCTTCGCATACATAAAAAAGAAAAGCTATCTAGAATCATAACACTGCCTCTAATAAAGCATCCTACATGCTAGAGTAGGTATCTTTCAAAAAATAATGACACAATGGATCTCATATGTAGATCCATCGCCACTGCCCTTAAGATCTTGTAGTTCTTGACAACTTTACGCTATGTACATGGCTTAAAAACATCGAAACAGGTTATAAGTTTAGGATTGGATGGCTCCAAGAGGACTGCATTTAATGGGTTACAAGCCTGTAGGGGTGTGTAAAAAGCACAATCGCACAGGACAGCTATGAGGCAAGACAAAGTGGCTGGCGAGTTCAGTTTGCGAGGCGGTTTCCTAAGCATATCTGGGCTATTTAGGCAACCAGGGATAATAAGACGCAAAACCACCAGAAACGCAGGTTCGCTGCAACAGTGTTGTGTTCAGCATAGCACAGAGGACTAGCCTCCGCAAATTTCCACCTCTCACAAGGAGCTACTGCCCTCAACCACCTGGATTTGCACGGACGCCCGGTCCCCACCTCCCGGCTCCTGGGCACCCGGCCAGTGCCTTCGGCGCACTCAAGACGGGCAAATGCTTGACTCTGGAAAACCCCCGAAACGCTACAAACGGCCCAGGCCAGGAATCCAGGGGAAGACTTGATCTCCGACAACACGAATGCCAGAGACGGCTCTCGAAGGGTCTCCCGACAGGTCCTAGCGCCCGCCGGCTGGAAGAGGTCCCGACGGGGTTAACCAACAGCCGCGCTCGCCAGCCAGCAGGGGACCGCGAGCCCACGGCCTCCGGAGCCGCGACGCGAGCGGCCAGGGCCCTCAGAGAAGGGTCAGCGGCAGAACCGCGACGCCCGAGCAACTTTCGGTGCTTCCGGCGTGCACCAGCCGAGCAGCGCCTCGCAGAACTCCCAACTCAGCTCCAGAAGCCCAGGCCCCTAACGCGGTCGTTTCTCCGACACCTGGCTCGGAGACCTAAAGACCGACAGCCGCCTGTCCCAGCACACACCATCTGCAACCCTACCTCCGCAAAAGCAAATGGCCCTTCGGCCGAGAAATGTCGCCAAACTGCCGTCTTCCCTCCTCGGCCGCTGCGACAAACACCCCACAAAATGGCGGCAGCGCCGTCGCCCTAGAATCCCCCGAGTCGCCTCTAGCACCACCTACGCCGCGCGAACGCGCCTGCGTGACAGAGCCTTGCGCGCTCCCGCCGCTCCACCTAAGGGCGGGGCTCCACGTGACGTAAGAGCGGGACCCGAGCCTCCACACTGCGGCTGCGCGGCCCAAGCATTTTTTTTTTTTTTCCACCCCCCACCCCCCACCCGGTCCCGGGGCCTCTAGGCCGGGAGGGTGTTTACGTTCTCTACGGGCTTGGGTGGAACCGGGAAGGAACGCCCGTGTCCCGCCCTAAGTGTGTAACGCGTGTCTGCCCCCTCCCCCGGGACCTCAACTCCAGCAGCCGGCACTGGACAACGGCCCCAAAACCGCCCAGGGCGGGCCTCGGCTGGTGCCTGGGCTGTTCCGTGGACTGGGTGCTTGTCCAGCCCACTTGGCGCTTCCAGTCTAAGGTGGATTCGGATAAAGAGGCTGTCTCAGAAAACAAGCTCAAGGGGTGCTAATCTTTTCAAGGCACGTGCTCCTATTCGGAACAAAACAAAAACCCGGAGGTTTCAATGGAGACTCCTGACAAGGTTTTCCTGTTAGGATCCCTACCTCCTGAGCAGTTAAGGTAGCTGGAAGTTTCCCTAACGAAGTTTTCCCCATTTTTTTTGTCCCTGCGGGCTGATTTTATTCAAAGCTGAAAAATGTCTCTGAGCTAGTGATAGTCCGTTATGGGGCTTGATTACCTCAAATAAGGTATTCTGCAGTTCTGAGAACCCCCCAGGCAGTTCCCCCGTGTAAGTATGTAACATGAGAAATATTAGGGTCAAAGTCGGAGCCCTGTGGGGAACACTTAAGGGCCAGAGGGAAAGGGGCCTGAGAAGGAATGATCAGCAGAGGAGGAGAACCAAGAATAGGGTGTCAAAGCAAGGAAGGGCTTAAGTGAGGGAAAGGGTTTAGGTAAGGTGAGACTGAAGATCGTCGTGGGGGACGGCGGGCGGGGTGGGGGTTGGCTTCTGTATTCTGACGGGGATTCGCTGGATAAAAGGGAAAGCTGGAAATCAAAATTGGGAGGGTAGGGTTGAACTCTTGTGGGTATTAGCCCAATAGCATGTGGGAGACCTGTTATCCTGTTAGGTGAAAGGAGGGAACAGAAATACCTTTAGTGATCTAACATGATAGAAACTTGTGCCATCTGGTTTGGGTAAGTAGGGTAAATTTAGATAAATCTCGGAGATTGTACAGCATTTCAAAAAGTAAGTTGATAAGACAAGTTGAATTTTCATGGAGATTGCACTCCAAGAAGTGAAGTTGAAAAGAAACTTGGAAAACTGGAAGGGTAAACTCTTTACGCTACAGAATGAAACAAATGATATTATTTTCATCTAGAATAGCCACCATTTTTGCATCTACAAATTTAAATCTTACTCATCCTTGAAGGGCCATTTCTTTACGATGCTGTCTCTGACATCAGTTCCCACCCATTTCCCTGCTCCTGACTACTCCAGGTAGATGTGAAGTCCTCAAATAGTGGAGTATTTGGAGCCACCTGGTATGCTAACAGATTTTGCCCAAAGAGTGAAATGTATTGGTTCTACAGTTGATTACACATCCTGTCTCAAGGGAATCTATTAGATAGAATGTTGAGCTGACTGGTCTGGGCGATAATACAAGGTAGAGTGGGGCTCAAATTGCAGCATATGAGAATGTAAATTCAAGCTGGCACCAAAGAATGTTCTCCTGTTTCATGGAGTAGGAGAGATCCTGCCTCCTGGGGTTATAAGAAAGTGTGGTCAGGACAGCCCACAATTCTGCTCAAAAAAGCAACACTATGTTAAAAGGCAGCCACTTGAAATGCCACCTACAGAGGCCTTTATATTATAGACGTCACACACACTGTTACCCAATAGTAGAGTCTGCTTGTAATTACATTCATCTCGCTTTAGTGTTTTAATTTGTATGCCACCAAAAGGTCTAATGTTTAAAAGTGTGTAGTGATCAGAAGGAAGCTGAGAATGACTAGCACCTCTATGCTATGTGATGCAGCACTATTGTGCCCCTAGTCACTCTCTGTGGCTTTGTGCTGAGTTTGGAGACAAGGACCTGATTTATATTGTCTTTGGTATCTCAGGCCTAGAACCCAGTAAATATTTGTAGGTTGTGTACATAAGCTGCTTTGGGCCATTTTGCTCAGTTGGTTTAAGGTCAAAGTGAGTAAGTTAAAGGTAGACATTTCATCCCAGCATCACTGCACCAGTTAGCTTACCACCCTTTCGTGTCAGCCTCAACCCTTCCTATTAAGTCAGTTACCTGGCAAGACTTAATGAAAAGGTTTATCTAAATTTCTGAGAATCTACTACCAATACCAGAAACACTGCCTAATCCAGTGGTTTCATCTCTACACAAGAACAAGTATGTCCAAAAAAACCTTTGAGTTAACTGATGTGTCAAAGCAACCAGTCAAAGGCTGGCACGGTGGCTCACGCCTGTAATCTCAGGTTGCAGGCAGAGGTTGGTGGATCAGTTGAGCCCGGGATTTCAAGACTAGCCTGGCCAACATGGTGAAATCCCATCTCTACAAAAAATACAGAAAAAAAATTGGCTGGACATGGTGGTGCATGCCTGTGGTCCCAGCTACTCGGGAGGCTGAGGTGGGAGGATGGTTTGAGCCCAGGAGGCAGAGGTTGCAGTGAGCCAAGATCGGGCAACTGCACTCCAGCCTGGGTGACAGAGCCAAACCCTGTCTCAAAAGCAAAGACAAAAAGAACTAGTTTAAGAATTTTTTTGGCTGGGCGCGGTGGCTCACGCCTGTAATCCCAGCACTTTGGGAGACCGAGGCAGGCGGATCATGAGGTCAGGAGTTCGAGACCAGCCTGGCCAATATGGTGAAACCCCGTCTCTACTAAAAATACAGAAATTAGCTGGGCATGGTGGCGGGTGCCTGTACTCCCAGCTACTTGGGAGGCTGAGGCAGAAGAATCGCTTGAACCCAGGAGGCGGGGCTGCAGTGAGCTGCGATCGTGCTGCTGCACTCCAGCCTGGGTGACAGTAAGACTCTGTCTCAAAAAAAAAAAAAAAAAGAAAGAAATTTTTAGCTTTGAAGAGCAACCAAAGGAATATTCTTATCACATATTCTAGGATATGTATACTACATGCTTAACTTCAGACATCAAAAACACTCATATATGAAAGCCAGGTTTTAGAGTAAAAGTCTAAATTATTGTGTAAATTAAACAAAAGCTTATTACCTTATAGAGTAACCTTTACAAAGGTATAAACCTTTGCAGTTATAGCCTCTGTTATTAGCTGCTGGTTACTGATACTTACTAATTAGACTTGCTTTTAGCTATCAAATGCTCATTCTATGCTAACCACTTCATATACATGATCTCATTTAATCATCTGAATCCTATAAAGTGATCATTGGTTATTTGCCCTAGATCAGTTATCAAGTCCCAGAATCAGGATTCAAACCCAGATCTTGCTTGCTCCAAAGCTCTTGCATTTAATCCGTTCTACTGACTGCTTCAACTTACACAACAAACTACGTAGCAACTTACTTCACTTAGTCATTAGAGCAAACATGCTGAGTCCATCTTTCAGCAAGATCAAAGGTTTGTCTTAAAAAACCACTCTCCAAGGTAATATATCATTGAAGGCTTTTCACAATGACACAATAGATCTGTTTATCTCCAGCACATCAAGGTCACTAAAGGTCTCAGTGCCTTATTTGCTATTTAACACTGAGTCACAAAGGGTCTCCCAGGCATCCCACACTGTCCCAGATGAGTAACATCCCAGCTGCCTCCAGTGTTTCCTGATCTATAAAGCAAGATTCAGTGGCACCAAACGGTGCTAGAAGCATTCTCTGGTTCACAGCACACTTCGCAGTGTACATGTGAGGTGGGGAGTGGAAGGGTCCAGGGAGGGATTTAGCTCAGAGATTGTGTAGGGGAATATGATAGGCTGGTCTTTCCAGCCTCCTTGTCAGTTTCTGCTACCACCAGTGAAAGGGTCTCAGAGCTGAGTCACAGCTGAATGTGCCTTTTGGATACAACTGCCACATAGACTGCAGTAACCTTCAGGACTTCTCATGCTATTGGTTCTAGAAACTGTAGCATATCAACAATTTAACATATGTCCTGCCATTTCATGCCCAAACGCCCTTGAAAGAGGAAGTAACAATTTAAGCAGACTCAGTAATGGATTCTTAGCTGCAGTGGGTTAGCCATATCATCCCTCTCCATTGATATAGAAAGTCAGGAATTGAACTGAGATTTTTTTCTGTCAACTTCAATTATTGGCTTGATGTGGAGTCCCTGGGTTTCAGAGCAGTCCCTAAAATGTCTTATTGATTTCCTAATGTCTGTCACTTATTACCCTATAAGTCATTGTACCCCAACACTGATCTGATTCAAATCACATTGAAAAAATTTTCCCAGATGTGTTTTCTCTGATGAATCTACTTAGTGATTTTCCCCCAGCATTTAAACCTTCTTATAAAAGTCTCCTGGTTGACTGTGTTATCATCGTAGATCAGATATCAGACTAAAGACTGTGATTGTCTTGGACAATCTATAGATCTGTGTTGGACAAGCCTGGATATACAGAGACGTTTGCAAGAGCAGGCTGGAGTGCAGTGGCGCGATCTCGGCTCACTGCAAGCTCCGCTTCCTGGGTACGTGCCATTCTCCTGCCTCAGCCTCCCAAGTAGCTGGGACTACTGGGACTACAGGTGCCCGCCACCATGCCCAGCTAATTTTTTGTATTTTTTTTAGTAAAGATGGGGTTTCACCGTGTTAGCCAGGATGGTCTCGATTTCCTGACCTCGTGATCCGCCTGCCTCGGCCTCCCAAAGTGCTGGGATTACAGGCGTGAGCCACCGCGCCCAGCTTTAGAGGCCATTTCTCATTCACGTTAGTAAATTAGGGTTTACTATTCAACCATCCAACGAAACCATTAAAGAGAAAGTGTATTTACCTAAATCCTAAATATTTAAGGAACATTGTAGAATCCTACATAAAAGTATGAAAATATGTAACATATTTGTCTCTAAATCTTCTAGGGTTACTCTTTATTTTAATGTATAAATATCAATGTCCTATTTCATGTAATTATAGGAAGTACAGCATCCTTCAGAGTATTCCGATGACTTCTGGAGAGGCTGTTAACTTTTCTGGTAGCCCCCGTCACGTCTTACTCTGATTTCTGTTCTGGTTCCATCTCTCAGTTCCCCTATACTATCTCATCTGCAATTGCTGTCCTTACTTCATAAAGTTTTGTGCCAACTGTGGACACAGATCCTTTGTCCTTTATTTCCCAAAGCCTATTAATACATAGCTTTAATGAGGAATAGGCTTAGAACTTTGAGGATGCAAGAGTCTCCCTGTATTAGTCCGTTTTCACACTGCTGTAAAGAACTTCCTGGAAACTAGGTAATTTATAAAGGAAAGAGGTTTGACTCACAGTTCTGCGTGGCTGGGAAGGCCTCATGGCAGAAGAGGAAGCAGGCACCTTCCTCACAAGGCAACAGGGGAGAGAAGTGTGTGTGAAAGAGGAATTGTCGAATACTTATAAAAGCATCAGATCTCGTGAGAACTCACTTGCTATCAGGAGAACAGCATGGGGGAAACCACTCCCATGATCCAATCACCTCCCACCAGGTCCCTCTCTCAACACGTGGGGATTAAGGGGGTTAAAATTTGGGATGAGATTTGGGTGAGGACCCGGAGCCAGCCATGTCATCCCATTTATCCTCCGTTTCACCTCACATGGTTTTAGTTACCCGCAGTCAACTGCAGTCAGAAAATATTAAATGCACAATTCCAGAAATAAAACCTCATATGTTTTCAATTGCACACTGTCGGGAGTAGTTTCATGAAATCTTGCACGGCCTGGCTCCCTCCTGCCCGTGTGGTGAATCCTCCCTTTGCCCGGTGTATCCATGCTGTATACCCTACCTGACAGTCACGTAGTAGCCATCTGGGTTGTCAGATCCACTGGGACGATATCACAGTGCTTGTGTTCAAGTACCCCTTATTCATAATAATTCTTGCCCCAATGCACGACAGTAGTGATGCTGGCAATTTGGGTATGCCAAAGAGAGGCTGCAAAGTGCTTCGTTAAAGTGGAAAGGTGAAAGTTCTCTATTTAAGGAAAGAAAGTAAAATCATATCCTGAGATTGCCAAGATCTACAACGAGAGCAAGTCTTCTATTTGTAAAATTGTGAAGGAAAAACAAATTCATGCTAGTTTTGCTATTGTACCTCAAACTGCATAAGTTATAGCCACAGTGCCTGATGAGTGCTTAGTGAAGATGGAAAAGGGATTACATTTGTGGGTGGGAGACATGAACAGAAACGTATTCCAATCGATGCCAACTGAGTTCAGTACTGTCTGTGGTTTCAGGCACCCACTGGGGGTCTTGGAACATATCACTGACGATAAGAGGGGACTGAGATACTGGAGGGTGGGTACGGCACAGAAGTGAAAACAGCTTAAAATTTAGTATCAGAATTCACAATTCTGAAGGTGCCAAATCATTCCCCATTAAATAGGGTCATCTCTTACTGGCCTTTCTCTCCTTAGGTCCCAACCAACCAAGTTCCTTTGAATCATTCTCAAATTTTCTTTCAAGAACTCTCTCCTTTTGGCTGGGCATGGTGGTTCCCGCCTGTAATTCCAGCACTTTGGGAGGCCGAGGCAGGCAGATTGCTTGATTCCAGGAGTTCGAGACCAGCCTGGCCAACATGGCAAAATCCCGTCTTTACTAAAATTAGAAAAATTAGCCAGACATGGTGGTACACACCTGTAATCCCAGCTACATCAGGAGGCTGAGGCACAAGAATTGCTTGAACCCAGGAGGCAGAGGTTGCAGTGAGCCGAGATGGTACCACTGCACTCCAGCTGACCGACAGACTCCCTCCTTCCTTCCTTCTTTCCTTCTGTATTTATTGGGCACTTACATATGCCACATACTGTTCTAGACGCTAAAGATACAAAAGTATATAAGACAAAGTGCCTATCCCCATGGAGGTTAGGTTGCAGTGGGAGAGAGAAAAAAATGGAAATAAATAAAATACTTCAATGTTTTACATGTGCTATGAAAGAAACAAACTAGAGACTGAAAGAATAACTGAGGATGGCTTATTTTAGGTGGGCTGGTCAGAAAAGGGCTCTTGGCAGCTGTAACGTTTTAGTTGAAGCTAAAGGAAAAGGGGAAGCCAGACATGTGAAGGATGGGATAAAAACCTCCTGCGAGTCTCATTGAACTCCATGAGGAAATTGTAGGATGCTCATGGAAGATTTGTTTGTCATAGGAAGAAAAACTTGGAAACAACGTAGAGATCCATCATTAGGGGAATGAATAACTAGAAAATATATATGGATACTACATATCGGTTAAAAGCTATGAACTAGATTTATGTATAGCATATGAACAGACCTAAGAAACTTAATGTTGAGTGGAGAAAAAAACTCGCGATTTACAAAACCATTTTTGCGGATATTTAAAAACCCACAACTACCCTACATATTTTCAAGGCCACGTGTACGACTGAGTAAGTGGCTTGAAGAAAGATTGGAAGGACAATATATGAAACACACTGGAGATGTGCTTCTCAGAGGTCTGAACTTGGAATAGGAGACCACTGAGGCTCGGCATTCCGTTTCCTCTGCAGCTTTGCCACCCGACAGCTAAATCCTTGGTCTGATTTTCAACACAATGTTCCCTATGGCCGCAGCAGGCCTTCTGTCTCTACAGTGTGCTTTAACTTACAATTGACTGACCTGAGCTTATCATTTTCCTTCTTCGAAGTTTTTTGTTTGTTTGTTTGTTTGTTTGAGACGGAGTTTCACTCTGTCACCCAGGCTGGAGTGCAGTGGCATGATCTCGGCTCACTGCAACCTCCGCCTCCTGGGTTCAAGCAATTCTCTTGCCTCAGCCTTCTGAGTATCTGGGACTACAGGCATGCACCACCACGCCCAGCTAATTTTTTTGCATTTTTAGTAGAGACAGTTTCACCATGTTGGTCAGGCTGGTCTCGAACTCCTGACCTCAAATGATCTGCCCACCTTGGCCTCTCAAAGTGCTGGGATTACATGTGTGAGCCACTGAGCCTGGCCTCAAAGTTTTAAAAATAACCAAAGGCAGACAACTCTTACACAATTCTTATAATTGCCATTGCCCCCATGCTATTCGAGTGCCTCCAGCTACTGCATCAGCCAATGTTTCACCTCCACCTGGAACTCATTCCAGTTCACCACCAGTGAGGGTTTTTCTAGATCCAAGGGCTATATTCTTTTTCCTATTTTACCACCTTGTCTCCCTTAGAAGTAATGATAATGGGCATCCTTGCCTTACCACTGTTTGCGAATGGAATGCTTCTAATACCTACAGGTCATATTTGGCAGGCTTCCAAATTAACCTGCCTGGGGAGGTCTTGTAGTTCCTGATGACCTTCTGTCCTGAGCAAAGAATCTTCTTGTGAGTTCCTCAGATTCTTGACATACTAATTAATGCATAACCCACTGACGTTGAACAAGACACTGATTTGTTTCTGAATCCTGAAGTTTTACTGATTGTCCTGCACGTAGAACATTGTAGCCTGCATGCAGTCATCTGTAGCCAATGATTGTAACCTCTATACTGTACCCTCCAATGCAGAGGGTACGACTCCCTGGGAAGGAGTCCACTCCCTTCTCCTAAACTTTCTTACAAAAGCCTTCCACCTTGTAGCACACTCTAGAACGTGCCAGCCTTCTTGGTGTGTCTTCCCAGGTCAATCCTCACATTTGGCTTCCAATACAACTTTATCAAATCAGCCTTAGTTTTGGTAACACTTTCAAGATTTTAGTTAAGTTTGATGTTATAACTTTTCTGCTCAGTATGTTGTGGAAATATGTTCACCCCAATAAATATTTATACACAGTCAATCCTGTTTTTTTGTTTGTTTGTTTTGTTTTTCTTTGTTTTTTTTTTTGTTTTTTTGAGACAGAGTCTTGCTCTGTTGCCCAGGCTGGAGTGCAGTGGCACGATCTCAGCTCACTGCAAGCTCCGCCTCCCGGGTTCACGCCATTCTCCTGCCTCAGCCTCCCAGGTAGCTGGAACTCCAGGCGCCCACCACCATGCCTGGCTAATTCTTCGTATTTTTTTTTTTTAAGTAGAGACAGGTTTTACCGTGTTTGCCAGGATGGTCTCGATCTCCTGACCTTGTGATCTGCCTGCCTCGGCCTCCCAAAGTGCTGGGATTACAGGCGTGAGCCACCATGCCCAGCAGTCAATCCTTATTATTAGTGGGGGGATTTTGTATTTACAAAGTTGCCTACTCACTAAAATTTATTTGCAACCCCAATTCAATACTTGAGGCACTTACATGGTCATTCACAGACATGAGCAGAGCAGCAAAAAAAAAATGTTGCTCAATGCAAAAATTCCCAGCTGAGTTCAAATAAGGCTACCTCTGCCATCTTGTTTCAGCTGTCATATGGAAAACCAGTGCCCTTTTCACGGTTTATTTAATGCCACATTTCCCCCATGTTTGTGTTCATTGTTGATGATTTGGCTGTTTAAAGTGGCCAAGCACCATGCTGAAGCACTGACTAGTGTTCCCAAGTGCAAGAAGGCCGTGATGTGCCTTACAGAAGAAATACATGTTAGATAAGCTTCATGCAAGCATGAGATATAATGCGCTTGGCCAGGAGGTGAATGTTAATTAATCAACAGTGTATATTAAATAAGATGTCTTTAAGCAGAAACACAGACAAAAAAAGGTTACATACTGATCGGTTGATGAAAATGTCGTGAGCAGAGTCTCACAGGAACTGTACCCCCTGTATTTCCCCGGAGGTAGTGGTTCAGTATTCACGGACTCAGGGTTCACAGCCACTCTGTAGAACCTAACTGGTGCCAAATAATGAGAATCAACTGCATGGATGAAGATTAAAAAAGCATGTTGCATGGGAAAATCCTTGTACTGAAAACAATTCATTTTCTATCTGAAATAAATTCTTTTTTTTTTTTTCTGGAGTCTCGCTCTGTCGCCCAGGCTGGAGTGCAGTGGCGTGATCTCCGCTCACTGCAAGCTCTGCCTCCCAGGTTTACGCCATTCTCCTGCCTCAGCCTCCCGGGTAGCTGGGACTACAGGCGCCCGCCACCATGCCTGGCTAATTTTTTGTATTTTTAGTAGAGACGGGATTTCACCGTGTTAGCCAGGATGGTCTCGATCTCCTGACCTTGTGATCCGCCTGCCTCGGCCTCCCAAAGTGCTGGGATTACAGGCGTGAGCCACCATGCCCGGCCTTTTTCTTTTCTTTCTTTCTTTTTGAGACGGAGTCTCACTCTGTTGCCCAGGCTGGAGTGCAGTGTCATGGTTTCAGCTCATTGCAACCTCCACCTCCTGGGTTCAAGCAATTCTCCTGCCTCAGCCTCCCAAGTAGCTGGGATTGCAGACATGCGCCACTACGCCTAGCTAATTTTTGCATTTTTAGTAGAGACGGGGTTTCACCGTGTTGGCCAGGCTGGTTTCGAACTCCCGACCTCAGGTGATTTGCCCACGTCAGCCTCCCAAAGTACTGGGATTACAGACGTGAGCTACCGCTCCCGGGCCAGAGTTTCTTTTTATTTTCACAAGCAAGGTTGTCCCTTTTAAGAATTGCTTGACACTTAAAGGGATGACCCTTTCATCAGCTCTTTCTTTAACACAAGATTAAAACGATTTGAGCTGGCCAGGCTTCCACCCATTGCCCAGGGAACCTGTGTGTGGGTTGAGGAATGTGTTCAAGGTTCAACGAGTTAACAAATCTGCCTCAGCTTTCACTTCCTGCTTGTACAGGGTGTCGAGGTCGGTCAGATGCGAGTATAAACTGGGGCCTGTCTTGTTCCCTAGATCTCCCTTTTAAATGTTTTGCTGATTGCTTGCTTGCCCCAAGTGTTATCACAGCCTTAGGAGATTCCATGCTCTGCCGGCCTCTGATTGCTACCAAATATTATTGTTTTCAAAAAACCAAGGAAATAGAGCTTTTCCTTGAAGCTCCAAATCATTTCAGCCCCTTTTGGCACCATTAAGGCAGCCAGTCCCACCAACACTGCACCATGGAGCTGGGGCAAGGGCAGGGGGTAGTGAGAACGGGAGCAGTTCTAAGACGATGTGTCACACACTTTGTTGATCTTACTAAGGTTCAATAGTTTCTCTTGAATAAATGATTTTCAGCTTGTTGTATGCCTTTGCTTAATTTCCAGAGTTCCAAAGTAATTGTTTTTAGTAATTTGCTATTTATTTTTTAGTTGCTGCTTTTGGGAGAGAATGTGTCAAGGTCCTCTCTCTCTCTTCTTCTGGAAGTTCCCCATGGGTATAATTCAAAATTTTCTGTTTTAATTTAATCTAATATATCAAAAATATCATTTAAACATGTAATTTATATCAATATTGTTATTATTATTTTGTAGAGATGGGGTTTCACCATGTTGCCCAGGCTGGTCTTGAACTCCTGGGCTCAGGTGATCCATCTGCCTCTACCTCCCAAAGTGCTGGGATTACAGGCCTGAGCCACTGTTCCTGGCCTATGTCAGTATTATTAATGAAGTATTTTGTTTTCTTTTTTTTTTTTGTACCAAAGTTTTATAATCTGATATATATTTTACACTTACAGCTCATCTCAATTTGAACCAGTTACATTTTCAGTGCCTAATAGCCACATTGGCTAGTGGCTACAAGATTGGACACACAGTTTTAACTGTGGCTAGAGTAAAGAAATGCTGCTGGTTTTTAGATATTAATCCTATGTGTTGTCACCTTGCTAAATTCTCTCGTTATGTCTAATTTCCTGTCTTTAAATTATTTGGGGCTTTCTAGGTAAAAGATTGTATCATCTGCAAATAATAATGGGCTTGTTTCACCTCTTGGTCTTTACACCTCTTATTTATTTTTCTTCTGTTACTGTGCTACCTAAGGCGACCAGTAGAGCTACAAATGGAAGCAGTGATCGTGGGCAACATTGTCTTGTCAGATCTTACAAGAAATATTGTTAACATTTTGCTGTTAAGAATGCTGTCCGTAACAGGTGTTGATAGCAACTTTTCATTAGATTGAGATGGTTCCTTTCCATTTCAAATTCATACACTCACATTCTTGGTGAGCATTTTATTTGCTTTTTATTCTTCTTTTGAGATGATTGCATGATTTTTATAGTAATATAAAATTACATTTAGAGTTTAACTTTAAGCTACTTTTCCATTCGTGGAAAAACCTTTCATATACTATACTTTTCTGGGTCATTGTTGCAATTTTTTAAAGGCTTTTTGTGTCTATGTCCATGAATGAGATTGGCCCCCACTCTTTATTCTCCTGTAATTCATTATCCATCCAGAAGTTGGAAAAGTCTTAGAAATACTGAACTCATTACTTCTCTACAGAAAGCTATCAAAATTTTCTAAGTTTATTTAAAACAAATTTAAAACCATTATTCCAGCCAACAAGGCCTTACAAAATCTGGTATATCTTATGCTATTCTCCATTTACCTTCAGCCTTTTTCAGTGCTACTCAATGTTTTTCTGGATAGCCTATCTAGTTCATTAAGACAAGAAAGATAAATAAATGAATTGCAGAAAAAAACTGTTATTATTTGTGGATGTTATCATTGCATGTGTAGAAAATGGAAAATACATCTGTAATCCCAGCACTTTGGGAGGCCGAGGCGGGTGGATCACCTGAGGTCAGGAGTTCAAGACCAGCCTGGCCAACATGGTAAAACCCCGTCTCTACTAAAAATACAAAAATTAGCTGGGCCTGTTGGCGCGTGCCTGTAATTCCAGCTACTTGGGAGGCAGAGACAGGAGAATTGCTTGAACCCAGGAGGTGCAGGTTGCAGTGAGCTGAGATCTCACCACTGCACTCCAGCTTGGGCGACAGAGCGAGGCTCCATCTCAAAAAAAAAAAGAAAAAAGAAAATGCAAAATAAGGCCCAGCATGATGGCTTACTCCTATAATCCCAGCACTTTGGGAGGCCGAGGCGGGCAGATAGCTTAAGCTCAGGAATTTGAGATCAGCCTGAACAACATGGTGAAACGACATCTCTACAAAAAATACAAAAAAATTATTCGGGCGTGACGGCGCAGGCCTGTAGTCCCAGCTACTCGGGAGGCTGAGGTGTGAGAATCGCTTGAGCCCAGGAGGCAGAGGTTGCAGTGAGCCAAGATTGTGCCACTGCACTCTAGTCTGAGCAACAGAGCCAGACCCTGTCTCAAAAAAAAAAAAAAAAAAAAAAAAAG
This sequence comes from Gorilla gorilla gorilla, assembly GCF_029281585.2. NCBI lineage: Eukaryota > Metazoa > Chordata > Mammalia > Primates > Hominidae > Gorilla > Gorilla gorilla. The sequence continues at coordinate 182,265,480 of NC_073228.2, forward strand.
AGAGAGAGAAAGAAAGAGAAAATGCACAACATAACCTGTAAATCATTAGCAAAGTTGATGGATATAAAATCAGTGTAAAAAAATCAAATATGTTCCTGTCAACAATATATCTTAGCAAAGTTTTATCATTTCTACCATTTTACCTTATGGTAAAAATGATAAAACTTTACTAAGAGATCTTCAGGAAGACCTACATAAAGATACCAAATTCATTGGGTAAAAGACTCAATATTAAAAGTAATGCCTATTCTTTCCAAATTGATCCATTAGATCAATTACAAGCAAAATCCCAATGGGGCTTTTTGTAGAAACTGAGAAGCTGATTCTAAAAAAAATGTGATAGAACTACAAAGAGCCACGACTCGCCAAGTGACTTGAAGAAGAACAAGGCAAGAGCACATGCTCTAACAGAGATTATAGTGAACCTATAGTGACTAAGACAGCATGATGTCGGCACAAGGATAGATAAGTAAACCAACAGAACAGAAATAGAGAGCCCAGGAACAGATCTCCATACACTGGGTGCCTCCGGAAAAGATTCCGAGGCTCCGATATTTGTGGCACGAAGTTTCATAAGGAGTATTCTCAGGAAGAGCACCTTGAGGTGAGCAGATGTGTTGCTTCAGCTGGTTCTCTCAGGAAATCTGGGTCTGAAGTCACCCTTCACAGTTGTCCCAGTTGAGTTAGGAGGTCCCGATCTTTATATTCCAACGTTGACCAGTCATTAGAGGTAGGCTGACCCCAGGGAAGGCATGTAGCTTTGAGAAAGAAGCTTCCTTAGGTTGAGGGCAGTTTCTAGACAATGACTCATCTGTAAGCTGGCAACCAGAGCAGTGAGTGCACTGGTCCTGAAGTGGGATATGGGTGGCACAGCACTTCCACTGCAGTAAGCCCTTGCCATCTGGAGCTACTCTTCCAGGTTTCTGGCTGGTCTCTTTTCCTGATGGGTTAATGGGATGAGGTTTGGCCCCTTCTGCTGCAGCTTGTTTCCAGGCCACAGCTGGTACCCACTGTCTCCCTCCACTTTCCAGCTTAGCTTCTCTGCACCTGTGGCTAGCTCCTTTGCTGGTCTTGGCGGCTCATCTGGGAAGGTAACCCAGGCCCTCAACCCTGTGTGGTCTAAGCCTCTAGTCACCTCGTCCTTCTCAGGCCACGGCTTACTTACTTGTCCATTTACTGTTAAGACTGGGAAAGAGGCTGGGCATGGAGGCTCACGGCTGTAATCCCAGCACTTTGGAAGGCCAAGGCAGGCAGATCACGAGCTGAGGAGTTCAAGACCAGCCTGGCCAACGTGGTGAAACCCCATCTCTACTAAAGATACAAAAAATTAGCCGGGCATGGTGGCACGCACCTATAATCCCAGCTACTCGGGAGGCTGAGGCAGAAGAATCACTTGCATTTAGGAAGCGGAGGTTGCAGTGAGTTGAGATCACCCCATTGCACTCAGCCTGGGCGACAGGGCGAGACTCTGTCTCAAAACAAAAAACAAAAAACTAAAAACAAAAAACAGAGGCTGGGAAAGAAGGTACCGAGATCACCAGAATGGGTTGCTCAGTGCCTCACTTATCCTTCGCATCCCCATGGTGTAACAACAGTCCGGCCTCCTCTTGATCATCAGGGTTAGTCACCTCTGGCGGGATCCTGACTCTTTTTCTTGCCTTCTAATCTTTTGGCACAAGACGCTCAAATGAATGGACAACAGGTCAGCTGTAGCTTAAAGTTTAATGGGACATTTTCTGTGTCTTTCTGCATCGTCCCTCTGAGACCTAAGACCTCTCAACCCACAGAGTGTAGAATTGTGGGGAAACAAAGCACAGACTCTCCTCGTGGTGTTTTTGCCCCATCACAGATATCTCTAATACTGTAGGGTCTTCCAGATTTTATAGCCCAAGGGACAGGGCTGTGTACATCAAAGCTGAGACCTGCTCCGTAGCCATTTCCTGCTCTGGGCCTCAATCCTGAGTAGCTTCTCCTATGGTCATGGCTGGCCTCAGAGGACGGCCCCCACTGAGCTTCTCGGTGATGCTTGTGACCTTCTCATCAGCACTTTCCTTATCTCCTTGAAGGATGGAGCCTCTTCTAGGCCCTCTCACAAGGCAGAGTCAGCTGATGAGTAGGGCACATCCCCTCTAGCATGTCTCCTTCTGGGTCTTATGTTCCCCTCATCTGCCATTTTCCACAGCACTTCCAGTATTTGCACTTCCTGCAGGGTGACAGGCACTTTCCCCAGGCTTCATCTGTAGCAGCACGTTAGCTTTGTCTCTCAGGGGCCTTGCCTAGGTGTTAGATCCTGTGTCACAGCAGAGGGCTCCAGTATCAATAAACTCGCCCTCCCAGGCTTCTGTTGCACAGCTCTCGATGAACACCTTTGGGATCCAGCCCATGTTTCCTCTTTCAGCTCCTGCCAGTGCTGTGAAGCAAGTTCACTGTGCTCTAGTTACCACACTGTCTGAATCTGGTAAGACAGAACACCCACATATAAATTACATGAAGAGGGTTTGTTACTTACTCATAGGAAGCAAGGGACAACGGAAGCCCAGGATTCATTGGAAGCTAATCCCCAGGGCTCAGGAAAGCCCCCTGAGGTTGGATTGGAGTCTTGCTGTGGTGTGTATGCCCCACTTGGACTGCAGCCAAAGGGCCATGGAAGAAAGTGCATCCTGGGTTTTATGCCCCAGGGCAACGTGACTCACTGGAATAAGGCATTGAAGGACATCCTGTTTCTGGGGTAGGGGGGACTGGAACAGAGCCCAGGCCTTTCCAGTCAGCTTCTTCTTATCTCACATTGCTGTGTTCCCAGCACATTCTATGGTTTTTCCTGAGAACTGCAAGTAAGAAAGAGGAGAGAACTGGGTTGGTCCAAGGCCATCTGCAGAACTGTCCTGCAAGTACTTGTTGGCAAGGTCCTGCAGTTCCTTTGCCTACAGTTCTTTCCTTCCCTTAAGAGACCCAGCACTTGCCTGGCCAGATTATGTTGTACCTTGACCCTAGTTACTGGTCTTGGGACTGGGGAAGAGGGGATTGATCATGAGAAGGGTGCATGCTTTCCTTTAAAGCAGAAGCCTCCAGATCTTCTTTACATCTTCAAGCATGGAAGCAGCACTGACCTTTAACAGGGAAGAACGGGCCACTTCTGCAGACCCAGGAAGTTCAGAGCAATCTAATAATGCAAGATTTTTTAGTGCGTCAACACACATATCCCTATTTCCAGTGTCAGGCTCCTATTCCTTCCCAATTAGGATCCTGACTTTGGCATAGCAAACCTACTGGAGTTGAGCATCCAACCTTCTCTGGAATTCTACTATTCTTATGTCTAAGTCCTGTGAGTACTTGCCATGTTCTCTTTCTTGGCTTAGTGATTGCTTTTGTATTTGTTTTATGAGTTTTCAACTCTATGTGCTATGGTTTGAAAGGTTTTGTCTCCTTCAAAGTTCATGTTGAAACTTAATCCCCAACGCAACAGTATGAAGAGGTGGAGCATTTAGGAGGTGATTAGGCCATGAGGGCTGTGCTCTCATGAATCGATTAGTGCCTTATTAAAGGGCTTGAGGGGATGAGTTCACCCCTTCTACCTGTTGTATCAAGTGAAGATGCAGCTTTTCTCACTTCCGAAGAAAACAGTGTCCATGCCGCCATCTTGAAAGCAGAGACCAGGTCCGCACCAGGCACACCCAACCTGCCGGTACTTTGATCTTGGACTTTCCAACCTCCAGAATGGTGAGAAATACATTTCTGTTATTTGTAAATTACCTAGTCTGTGGTATTTTCTTATAGCATCACAAATGGACTAAGACACTATAGGAAAGCTAGGGCCAGACAGGCCAAATCTGGCCTGCTGACTGCTTTTGTAAGTGAAGTGTTACTGGAGTGCAGCCACACCCATTCACTTACCTCTTGTCTATAGTCGCTTTCCCTCTACAGTGGCAGAATCGAATAGTTGTGACAGAATGTATGGCCTGCCAAAGATGAAAGCATTTAATATCTAGCTAGTTACAGAAGAAGTTTGTTGAGCCCTGCTTTCTACCATATATTTTAATTTGCTCTTTTTGTATATGTATTATATCTCTCAATCTAAAAAAAGAAAGAAAATCTAGCAGCTATCCACTCATCCTGAGAACATATATATAATTATTATGCCTTCCTATAAACAGTTGTTTGATTATTTAAAACCAATCTAAATATTTGCCAAGGGCCTTCATGGTGAAGGCTTTACACCAGCCTGTAATTTAGGTGTGGGGATTAGTTGAGTCACACGTGGGAAACCTGCAGCCCACCAATCTCACCTCACTATTTTATTCCCCTTCATGCTGCTGCAGGCAAATTCCTTGATTCAAGGAGGAACACCAGGTGGCTGTCTGGGGGTCATCAAAGGTGACCTGAAAAGCCCTTTTCTGCACTGGAGACATGATGTTGAAACAAGGACAACATCTCTAATATCAGGAAGGGTACCAGAGGTGACTTGCTGGGAGAAAAGGTGAGAGCAGGGAAGAGAACATGTTTACTAGTTGGGGGCATAGTACATTTGGAACAGCGACCCTGGGGGTCAGTTATAAGGCATGTAGATGAGCAGAAGGATCCCTAGAGAGCTTTACTCCCAGAAGGAGGAGATGGAGACGTCTGTGTATATGAACTTGTTCACTGAGAGCAGATGTGATGACTTGCCTATAATCAGACATGTGGGTAGGAGGGACAGTGTGCCAGAGCCTAAGACAGGGGTGGTCGGTGGATCCTTTGGGGAGTGACAAGGGGTAGTGGTTGCAGCCCCTCCCTGTGTGTGTGTGTGTGTGTGTGTGTGTGTGTGTGTGTGTGTGTGTGTGTGTGTGTGTGTGTGTGTGATGGTGAATGAAGGGGAAGGGATCATGGTAATGCATGATATTGCAAGGGTGATGGGGGCATTGGCTTGCTTCTGCATCCTTACAGCTGGGGTTGATGCATATTCTTCCACCTGACTCTGTTAAAATCTTTGCCTTTTTAAGCAGCTGAGAAGGAGGCGGGGGTAGTGTCATGTTGTGAGCTGAGTCACAGGAAACTTCGGCTGTCAGACACATATGGGGAAAGGGTGGCAATCTGAGAGGTAGGAAGAGGATATTTCAGGGGAGAGTGGAGGAAGCTCAGTGAAAGGGAGCTTGGGAGCTCCTGCTCTCCCAAGCATTTTCCAGCTGGATGGGGATCACGTAGGTCTTTCTGATCTCCTCAACTAGGTTGCAGCTGCCTTTGTGTTCTGACAGCCAATAGCTCACTTCCCGTCCTTTCTGTTCTCCTTCCTGTAGGGTAGAGAGTACTTCGTGGGGAATGTGGTTGGAAGAGCTGGGAAACATCTGCTACTGTGGGGCACAGGTTTCCAATTAGAACATGTGGAGAACTGGCTGGATCTAGTGCAGGGTGGGCCCCGCTCCATCACCACCCTTGATACGAAGTGGCATTGTGCACCTTCATCTTATTTTCCCTAAATAAGAAATGCTTTCTACTTAAGAAATTCAGCCAAGAACTCTGTTGCCACTGGTCCTTGTCTCCATGTCCTTACATGCCCCACAGCTTGAAGGAGAGGAGCCCTCTCTTCAGGGCCTGCATTGTTCTCGTAACTTCTGTCCTGCTATGCCAAGCCTCAAGCCTAGGGAAAGGTGAGTGGAGAGACTTAAGAAAAGAAACTATATAGGGCCGGGCGCGGTGGCTCATGCCTGTAATCCCAGCACTTTGGCAGGCCGAGGTGGGCAGATCACCTAAGGTTGGGAGTTCGATACCAGCCTGACCAAAATGGAGAAACCCCATCTCTACTGAAAACACAAAATTAGCCGGGTGCGGTGGTGCATGCCTGTAATCCCAGCTACTCGGAAGGCTAAGCCAGGAGAATTACTTGAACCCAGGAGGCAGAGGTTGCAGTGAGCCAAGATTGTGCCATTGCACTCCAGCCTGGGCAACAAGAGCGAAATTCCATCTCAAAAAAAGAAAAGAAAGAAACTAAATCAACATAAGTGGGTTTGATTATTTAATAAAAGTACCTGTTCTCACTGTATTTCAATGTAAAATGAATCTAGGAAAAGTATTACTAGTTATGCAGGAGCTATAGAGTGTTGTGATGGTAATCTAATATTCTTGATTTTAGAATATGTAATCTTCTGCTTTCTGTTATTGTTTGCGTGTGTGTGTGTGTGTGCGCTTATGTTGTGTGCATGCACACCATAGGGATTCAGGACAAACCAGTGTTATCCTGTGGATATAAGTATGTTTAATCACCTTTGTTAGTTGAGAAAGAGTATGGTGGATTACATTATTGTTTACTAAATATTCACTCCTCTATCAATGTCCATGGGAAGAGGATAATGCCCTGCTCTATTGGTACAGGCCTCAACCATGTCACTTGGCCAATTAAATGTAGGTAAGAGTGACGGTGGGCCACTGCCTAAGCCTTACAGTGTTTTGCGTGTTTCCCATGCCCCTCTTACACTCCTGCCTTTCGCCTCAACCAAAATATGCCTTGGATACATACTGGTCCAGGGAGGAGGAGAGACTCATGGAGCCAGCATAGACCCAAAACCCAGCTTGGACTCAAACCCAGCTGGGCTCTCCAAGATCAGCCAAACGCAGCCAGACTGCAGATGTGTGAGTGAGAAATAAAGGCTTACTGTGGGCAACTGAGTTTTGGGGTGTTATACACACTCTTGTAAAATTAGCTAACTGATATGGAGACTTCTAAAGTCCTAATGTCTAATCTCCCCTTTTTCCTCAGTAGTAGTTCTCCTACCCAATAGTTAGCTGCTGCTAGTCACTTAGCCGAAAGATTGTATGTCTCTGACTCTTGCAGATTGGTAAGGCCTTGTAACTAGTTCCAGGGAATAACAAGTAAGTACAAATGTTCCTAAATGGAGAGGGTGGACATTTCTGTTCTTTGCCCTTCTCCCGTGGGTATAGTGCAGGTGTGATGGCTACATCAGGGATCCATAAAGTGCTGCCTACTGGCTGGCCAGATGTTTTTAAAGTTTTATGAGAATATAGTCATGATGGCTGGGCACAGTGGCTCACATCTGTAATCCCAGCACTTTGGGAGGCCAAGGTGGGAGGATCACTTGGGCCCAGGAGTTCGAGACCAGCCTGGGCAACATAGTGAGACCCTATCTGTATTGAAAATTTGCAAAAAGTAAAAAAGATAAAAATATATAGTCATGCATATTCATTTGTACATCGTCTGCTGCTTTTGTATTACAAAGGTGGAGCTGATTAGTTGTGGCAGAGACTTTGTGGCCAGCAAAGCCTCAAATATTTAGTCTCTGGCTCTTTGAGCATGAGTTTACTCACTGTTGGCCTAGAATGTGAACTGCCTCCTTATACCATAAAGAACCTGAGAAAACAATATGCTATAATACAATGCTTTTTCCCTGGGAATTTCTTTCAATATTTACTAGTGTCCATCTACCTTTTAATGTTTTTCAGAGATGGGATCTCTCTCTGTTTCCCAGGGTGGAGTGTATTGGCGTGATCATAGCTCATCACAGTCTCAAATTCCTGGGCTCAAGCAATCCTCCTGCCTCAGCCTCCTGAGTAGCTGGGACTACAGGTATGTGCCACCATGCTGGGCTAATTTTTTTTAAAAAAGTTTTCGTAGAGACAGGGTCTCACTATGTTGACCAGGCTGATCTTGAACGCCTGTCCTCAAGCAATCCTCTCGCTTCAGTCTCCCAAGTAGCTGGGATTCTGGGCTCAAGTCATCTACTTATTTTTTATTTTATTTATTTATTGAGATGGAGTTTTGCTCTTGTCACCCAGCTGGAGTGCAATGGCACGATCTCAGCTCACTGCACCCTCTGCCTCCTGGGTTCAAGTGATTCTCCTGCCTCAGCCTCCCTAGTAGGTGGGATTACAGGCACCCGCCGCCACGCCTGGCTAATTTTTGTATTTTTAGTAGAGAGGAGGTTTCACAATGTTGGTCAGGCTGGTCTCAAACTGCTGACCTCAAGTGATCCGCCCGCCTTGGCCTCCCAAAGTGCTGGGATATCAGGCGTGAGCCACCACGCCTGGCCCATCTACTTATTTTTAACTGATACTTGAAAGAAGGAATCATTATTACTAATTATAGTATACACTATTTTCTGTGCATCTTAGTCATAGACACTTTATTGATATTGGATTGAACTTTTCATTGAGTTTCTATGAAGGACAGTGTGAAGTGGAATGGGGGCTAGGGCCTGGGAAGTGTCTACATTCAAGAGTCTTCCATGTGGGTGCTGGTGAGAGGCATAGGGGTGAACAGGGTTAGCAGGGTCACAGCAGAGCAAGAACAGGGCTGAGGACGAAGCCCTGGGAGCAACAGAATTTGTGGGGTGGGAATAAGAGTCCGTGAAGGAGGCCAGAAAGTCAGGAAGAGAATGCCAGAGAGGAGCAGACCTCAGGAGCTGTATAAGGGAGGGAACTGAATTGCGTCGAGTGGTGTGAAAAGCTAAAGAAAGAGTATGTTAGATAGGAAATCAGAAGATAGTGATTTAAAAAATTCGGAAGTCCATTAGCTCAGTATGGGGGTGCATGCCTGTAGCCCCGGCTACTCAGGGGGCTGGGGTGGAAGGATTGCTTGAGCCCAGGAGGTCGAGGCTGCAGTGACCTGTTACTGTGCCACTGCACTCCAGTCTGGGCAACAGAGTGAGATGCCATCTCTACTTTAAAAAAAAAATTAGAAAGTCCCTAGTTATCAGGGAAATGCAAATTTAAACCACAATGAGCTACAATTTTCCCTCCCCCACTAGAACGGTTAGAATGAAAATTAGATAATATCAAGCGTTGGCAAAATATAGTGAAATTAGGCCAGGCGCAGTGGCTCATGCCTATAATCCCAGCACTTTGGGAGGCCCAGGCGGGCGGATCACGAGGTCAGGAGATCGAGACCATCCTGGCTAACACGGTGAAACCCCGTCTCTACTAAAAATACAAAACCTTAGCCAGGCGTGGTGGCGGGTGCCTGTAGTCCCAGCTACTCGGGAGGCTGAGGCAGGAGAATGGTGTGAACCTGGGAGGGGGAGCTTGCAGTGAGCCGAGATTGCACCACTGCACTCCAGCGTGGGTGACAGAGTGAGACTCTGTCTCAAAAAAAAAAAAAAAAAAAGTAGCGAAATTAGACCCTCCACACATGGATAAGAATGTAAAGCAGTGCAGCCACTTTAGAAAAGTCTGGCAGTTGCTCAAATGATTAAACAGTTATCATATGACCCAGCAATTCCACTCCTGTTATATACCCAAGAGAACTGAAAACATGTTCACAAAAAACGTATACATGAATGTTCGTAACAGCACTATTCATTATAGTCCAAAAGTGTAACAATCCAAATGTGCATCAATGGATGAATGGATAAACAAAATGTGGTCTTTCCACACAGTGGAATATTATTCAGCCATAAAAAGGAATGACGTGCTGACACATGCCACAGCATGGATGGACTTGGAAAACATTAAGCCAAGTGAATGAAGCCAGTCACAAAAGGCCATACATGGTATGATTCCATTCATATGAAAGTACAGAGCAGGGAAATCTACAGTGAAGGAAAGCAGATTAGCGGTTGTTTAGGGTCAGGGGAGGAGGATGGGAGTATGGGGAGTGAAAGCTAAAGGGTGTGGGGTTCCTTTTTGTGGTGAGAGAAACATGCTAGAGACCATCAAATTGTGAACTCACATTGGTGAAGTGTATGGTATATGAAACATAAAGTTCAGTGAAGCTGTTTAAAAAATTAGGAAGTCACCAGTAGCTTTGAGGAAGCATTTTTCATCAAGTACGAGTGATGAGGCCAGGAACCCGGATGTGGTATGTTGAGGGTGATTGGGAGTTGCAAAGTGATGAAGGGGAAGCAATGCTGAGAGGTTATTTCAGGTTTGAGAAGATGTGAGGCTGCTTGGAGAGCAAGAGGAGGTAACCTGTTAGTGGAGAGGAAGGGGGTCGTCAGGGAGACAGTGACGGTTGATGGAGACAGGGCCAAAGGACATTCTTAGGGGAGGCACAGGTGGCAAGTGGAGCTTTTGAAGAGGAGAGAGACCAGTTTCCCCCTAAAACATGAGGGAAAGAAAGAAGAATCCTGAGAGCTCATCGAAAACAGGAACCACATCAGATTTGTTTTTGTAATCTCCGCATCTAGCTCAATTAATGGGAAATATACATTTATTCATTCACTAAACATTTAATGAGGGCAGACTGTGCCAGGCACTACTTTCCTGGCTAGTGATCCCACAGCAGCCCTCACAGACAAAACCTCCATTCTAGTTCAAGGGAGTAAAACAGCACACAGGCTGTGGAAGAGTTGTTAGCATTCACCAAACGTCCATGAGTGCCTCTATTTCCCAGCTTTCCTTGCAGTGAGGCTGAATCCACATGACTAGTTCTGGCCAATGGCCTGTGGGTGCATCACTTTCGGGTTGGGGCAATAAAGAGCCAGTGTTTGGCCTCCTTTTCTCCTCTTCTGCTATGGTGACCTTGGAAACCACACGTCCATGAAGCAATATGGATCCTTTCTGTGTGCAACGTGTTCTCGCCTCTTGATTTGCTTTGATTCTGCTCTCTATCTCCTCTTCCATTTCCTTCCCTCTGTCTTTCTTTTAAGTGCTGGTCACAACAGGCTAAATGATTTCATGAGTCACGAATAAGCTCTTTGAAAAATATTGTTCTAGATCGACACTTAATCTGCACGTGAAGCGTAAGGGATCTTGTTAATACAGGTTCTGGCTCAGTAGGTATGAGTTGGGGCCTGAGTGCGTTCTAAAAAGCTCCAAAGGCAGGGTGCAGTGGTTCACGTCCATCATCCCAGCACTTTGGGCCCAGGAGTTTGAGACTGGCCTGAGCAACATACTGAGACTCTGTTTCTACGAAAAAAGTTTAAAAAGTAAAAAAATTAAAAAATGAAAAGCTCCTAGGTGGTGTGCTGCTGCTGCTCCGGGTTCAAGGGTCACAATTTTAGTAGCAAGGTCCTAGAGGGCATCTCTGTGCCCCTGGTAATGTCATTTTTGACAAAAGTGTATCTCACTGGAGTAACACACACATGCAGATGTAACAGACTTGCACATATGTATTCTCATGTACATGTGTCCACCACACACGTGTGCCCACAGATTTGTGACCATCCACTCCTCCCCAGGTACCCTTATTGGTATCTGTCAGCTTAAAAATGAGATATGTTCAAACTCTTTGTTAATCGGTGTTTTGACCATGTGCCATTTAGTTGCATCTGGTGAGTGGGTGAACACACAGTCATCCTTGAGAACAGTCATGGGGGTGGATGGAGGGGAGACAGTGGGGGAGGAAATAAATCAAAACTCCAGCAAGAGCCAAAGGGAGCGTCCTGTGCCTGGCAGAGTCCTCACTCCACTTGCTGGGCTTCATCCAACCCCTGTGTACCCATGGGGCACTTCTGGGGACATCAGTCATAATTCCTGCTTTCTACAACCATCCCTTTTGATTTTTACATCATAAATAAAGTTCATCTTCTGTGTCTGTTGACATCATGCTGTAAGTCCCATGGCGTCCCAGTCTCATAAATCTTCTGCCCTTTTTGGCAGCCCCCCTAGCCTTATTTATTATTATTGTTGGCACCGTTGTTGTTTGCTAACAGTGATGATTCTCTGGGAACAGATTATATGAAAATATGAGCTTTACACAGAGAATAGCATTAATGCTGATGTTACTGAGTCATCAGCATGAATACCGTTGAGGTGAGAGGTTATCGTAAGGGCCTCTGTAATGTCATGTGGCATTTTACTGTTTTGATGGGAAGCTTTTCATATACAAAGTAATATACATTAATTTGAGGCTACTATAAGAGGAATGTTTGCAAGCAAACAAAACAAACTTTTTTTCAAAAATGTGCCATTAAGGAATATAATAAGTCATTGAACATGCTCTAATGTAGAGTCATAAAAGCCTTACAAATTCCATCTATTCTTTTTCAAGGTACTTAAAGGAAATGAGTTCTATAGAAGCCAATACTCAGCCTTAGAACAATTGCTACAAATTATTAAACTCATGTTATGAAAGTGGGTGCAAGACATGAGTGAATGAATGGGTTACAGAACAATGGAAGTAAATCACACACATAAATCACACTTCCAGCCGGGCGGTGGCTCACGCCTGTAATCCCAGCACTTTGGGAGGCTGAGGTGGGTGGCTCACGCCTGTAATCCTAGCACTTTGGGAGGCTGAGGTGGGTGGCTCACGCCTGTAATCCCAGCACTTTGGGAGGCTGAGGTGGGTGGCTCACGCCTGTAATCCCAGCACTTTGGGAGGCTGAGGTGGGTGGCTCACGCCTGTAATCCCATCACTTTGGGAGGCTGAGGTGGGTGGCTCACGCCTGTAATCCCATCACTTTGGGAGGCTGAGGTGGGTGGATCACTTGAGGTCAGGAGTTTGAGAGCAGCCTGTCCAACATGGTGAAACCCCGTCTCTGCTACAAATACAAAAAACTAGCCAGGCGTGGTGGTATGCACCTGTAATCCTAGCTACTCGGGAGGCTGAGGCAAGAGAATCGCTTGAACCCGGAAGGCGGAGGTTGCAGTGAGCCAAGATTGTACCACTGCACTCCACCCTGGGCAACAGAGTGAGACTCCATCTTAGAAAAAATAAATAAATAAAAGTAAATCACACTTCCACTCAGTTTCTCAGCCACGCAGGGTACACCTGCTTACTGTTTCTTTCCCAAGAGCCATATAATTATGAAAAAAATAAGACTTTCCCTTTTATTATTTTAAAGACAGAGTATAAAAAGTATTTGTTCCTTTAAGACCACTTTATTGAGGTATGACTGACATATAAAGAGCTGTACATATTTAATGTATCCAACTGGATGAATTTAGGCATAAGTATATGCCTGTGAAACCATCACCACCACCAAGGCCATAGACATGCCCATCACTTTCCCAAGCTTCCTCCCACCCCCTTTTTTATTATTATTATTATTTTGTGGTAAGAGCACTTAATAGAAGATCTGCCCTCTTAGCGAATTTTAAGTATCCAAGACAGTATTGTTAGCTATAGGCACTATGCTGTAGTAGGTCTCTAGAATTTATTTATCTTGCATAACTAAAATTTTGTACCTTTGACCATCACTTTCCATTTCTCCTCCTCCAGCCCTTGGCAACCACCATCCTGCTCTCTACTTCTATGAGTTCGACCATTTCAGGTTCCTCATCACACTGAAACCCGGCAGTATTTGTCTTTCTGTATGTGGCCTATTTCGGTTAGCATGATGTCCTCCAGGCTCAGCCAAATTGTCACAAGTGGCAGAATGTCACTTCTGTTTTTATGACTGAACCCCATTCCACTGCATATACACACCATGCTTCTTCATCCATTCCTCCGTCAATGGACACGTGGTTGTTTCCGTATCTTGGCTATTGTGAATAACACTGCAGCGAGCATGGGAGGGCAGTGTCTCTTTGAGATCCTGATTTCAGTTCCTTTGGATAAATACCCAAAATTAGGATTGCTGGATCATATGATCATTCTATTTTTAATTGTTTGAGTAACCTCCACACCGTTTTCCATAATAGCTGTACCAATTTACATTCACGCCAATAGTGTATCAGGGTTTCTGTTTTCCCACATATTCGCCAACACTTATCTTTTTTTTTTTTTTTTTGAGACAGAGTTTTGCCCTTGTTGCCCAAGCTGGAGTGCAATCGTGCAATCTCGGCTTACGACGACCTCCACCTCCCAGGTTCAAGCAATTCTCCTGCCTCAGCCTCCTGAGTAGCTGAGATTACAGGCATGCACCACCATGCCTGGCTAATTTGTATTTTCAGTAGAGACAGGAGACAGGGTTTCTCCATGTTGGTCAGGCTGGTCTCGAACTCCTGACCTCAGGTGATCAGTCCGCCTCGGCCTCCCAAAGTTCTGAGATTACAGGCATGAGCCACTGCGCCCGGCCATTTCGTTTTTAATATAATAGCCATTCTCCCAATGAGGTGATCTCTGATTATGATTTTTTTTTTTTTTTGAGACAGAGTCTTGCTCTTGTCACCCAGGCTGGAGTGCAATGGCGCAATCTTGGCTCACTGCAACCTCCACCTCCCAGGTTCCAGCGATTCTCCTGCCTCAGCCTCCCAAGTAGCTGGGGTTACAGGCATGCGCCACCACGCCCAGCTAATTTTTGTGTTTTTAGTAGAGACAGGCTTTCACCATGTTGGCCAGGCTGGTCTCAATCTCCTGACCTCAAGTAATCTGCCCGCCTCCACCTCCCAAAGCCCTGGGATTACAGGCGTGAGCCACCACACCCAGCCAGTACCCATTTTTAAATTGGGTTATTTGGAGTTTTCTTTGCTAGCGAACTGTTTGAGTTCCTTGTATATTGTGGTTGTTAACCTTTTATCAGGTATGTTGTGGATGTTAACCTTTTATCAGGTATGTGGGTTGCAGACAGTTTCTCCCATTCTGTAGGTTGTCTTTTCAATTGTTTCCTTTGCTCTGCAGACCTTTTAGTTTGATATAATCCCACTTGTTTATTTTTACTTTTGTTGTCTGTGCTTTTGTTGTCATGTCCAAACAATCATCGCCAAGACCAATGTCAAGGAGCTTTTCCTCTATGTTTTCTTCTAGAAGTTTTACAGTTTCAGGTCTTAGGTTTAAATCCTTCATACATGTTTAGCTGATTTTTGTGTATGATGTAAGAAAGGAGTTCAGTCTCATTCTTTTGCCTGTGGATATCCAGTTTTCCACACCATTTATTGAAGAGACCATCCTTCCTCTGTTTTGTTTTCTTGGTGCCTTGTTGAAGGTAAGTTGACCATGTGTATGGGGAAGAGCGTTATTCCTGGCTTCTCTACTCGGCTCCATTGGTCTAGGTGTCCATTTTTAGGCTAGTACCATACCGTTTTGATTACTACAGCTAAAGTAGTAGCTTTCTTCACCAAAAGGAAGCTTAACGGTATTATTCATAAACCGTAAAATTTTAGTTTACTAGGGTAGAATTTTTCAAAAATGGCATATGAGAAAGTATAAATGGATGGGTTTCTCACTAAGAGAAACTCTGAGCCCAATTTAGGACCATGAACAGATTAATTTCTGTTTATACTAAACAAAGTGTTATGTAGAGAATCTCTTCAATCTAATACTGTTTCTTATGCTAAAATATAGCTGTCTTTTTTTTACAACTATTTAGTTTAGAAACCATTTCAATTTATACATTTCCCATACTTCTGTTCTTCCAAAAGATAAACACATACAAACACCTCGTGGTTTCTTTTGAAATTCCTTCCATGAGAAAGGTGAGCAGGAAGAAACGGACAACAGCTACAAGCCTGTCATACTCTTGTTGGATTAAGAATCTGGGAACCGTTGGTCGGGTGCAGTGGCTCACACCTGTAATCCCAGCACTTTGGGAGGCCAAGGTGGGTGGATCATCTGAGGTCAGGAGCTCAACACCAGCCTGGCCAACATGGTGAAACCCTATCTCTACTAAAAATACAAAAATTAGCTGAGTATGGTGGTACACACCTGCAGTCTCAGCTACTTGGTAGGCTGAGGCAGGGGAATTGCTTGAACCCTGGAGGCGGAGGTTGCAATGAGCTAAGATAGCGCCCCTGCACTCCAGCCTGAGCAACAGAGTGAGACTTTGTCTCAAAAAAAAAAAAAAAAAAAAAGAATCTGGGAACTGTAAACCATGCCCTTCCGATAAAGGCAATTTTTGTTGGCTATTTTGGTGCCTAATCGCTTGTGTGCCTGCCGGGAAAATCCGACAAGAGCAGCATGTGTGCGTGGTGTGTGCACCCTCAGTTCTGAGGAAGGCCTGCTCCCTCCTGCACTAACCCGGGGTGCTTTCACCCACTTTAGACCAGTGTGAGGTACGGCTTTGCATTCCAGTAACGACACGTTCCAAACTGATTTGGCAGCACTGTTTAAGTGCTACAAGGAAACCAGTAAAACAGAATCCTGAATCAGAATCCTGACGATTCATACAAAAATTAAAACAGGTCTTAAATCTCAAAAGTACTTATTACCACCCTGTGGCCACATACCCCTACACTATGGCAAAAATGGAAATCCTGCAGCAGCCAGATGTGTGAGAGAAGGGAGGTAGCCCTCAGTCCCAGAACAGTAAACAATGGAGCTGCAGAGCCACGGAGCACTGAGGAGGGCTGTGCTCTCCAAACACGGCCCCACTGAGACACGCCTCCCTCAGCAGACTTTCCTGCAGACGGGTGTACTGACAGATGGATGTTCAGACACACAGACATTCAGAGAGACACACAGATGTTCAGACAAGTGCATTCTGGCTGGGCGGGTGGCTCATGCCTGTAATCCCAGCACTTTGGGAGACTGAGGCAGGCAGATCACCTGAGGCCAGGAGTTGGAGACCAGCCTGGCTAACACAGTGAAACCTCGTCTCTACTAAAAATACAGAAATTAGCTGGGTGTGGTGCCGGGCGCCTATAATCCCAGCTACTCGGGAGACTGAGGCAGGAGAATTGCTTGAACCCGGGAGGCGGAGGTTGCAGGGAGCCAAGATCGTGCCATTGCATTCCAGCCTGGGCGACAGAGCGAGATTCTGTCTCAAAAAATAAAAAATAAAAAACAGACAAGTGCGTTCTGACAGATGGACAGACATTCTGACAGACAGGTGTTCAGACACATGAATCAGAAATATGCATGTTCAGACACAGATGATTAGACACATGGACAGATGTTCCATTCAGAGAGACAGATATTCTGACAGATGGACAGAAGTTTAGACAGACAGACATTCCAGCAGATGGGCATTCTGACACACAAGAAGTTCCAACAGAAGATGTTCATACAGATGTTTGGACGGACTGACATTTAGACAGATGGACAGAAGTTCAGACAGACGGACATTCCAACAGATGCATGTTGAAACAGATGGACAGACATTCAGACTGTCAAATGTACATTCTGACAGACGGGCGTTATGACACACAGATGGTCAGAGATGGACTTTCCAACGTATGGATATTCCGACAGATTCATGTTCAGAAAGATGTAAATGGATGTTCCCAAAGGAGAGACTTTCAGACAGACAGATGTTCCTACCGATGGGTGTTTTCACACACAGAAATGCAGACACACAGATGATTGGATAGCTCTTCATACTGATGGACACGTTGACCAATAGATGCTTAAACAGATAGATATTTGGACAGATGGACATTCAGACAGGAGGTCGTTTGGGCAGACCAACAGACATTTAGACAGATCACTTTCAGACAGACGGACAGACATTCAGACAGATAGACATTTGGACAGACAGACCTTGGGACAGGTGGAAAGATTCACACACACATTGTGGCAGATGGGCATACTGACTGATGGACATTCAGACACGTGAACAGATATTCTGGCAGGTGGGTGTTTTGGCAGACAGGCATTCTGAGAAGACATTCAAATGGACAGACGGTGGACGGATGGACAGGAGGAAACTTTCAGATAGGTGGGTGCTCAAACAGATGTTCGCTCAGTCACAAAGATGTTCAGACATACACATGTTCTTACAGGTGGATGTTCTGACAAACAGAAATTCAGATGTTACTGGAGGATGGAGGGGTGTTCAGAATGACAGGCATCAGACAGACAGAGCGTCAGAGAGCTGGATATTCAGACACATGGCCAGATGTACAGATAGATATTTGGACAGATGCCCAGGTGCCCTGACAGACAGATGGCTGTTGAGACAGAACAACATTCAGACAAATGAACAGACAGACATTCAGACTGATGGACTTGTGGACATAGGGACAGACATTCACATAGATGGTTTTTCAAGCAGATAGGCTGAGTATCTGATAGACAGACCGGATCCATCTGAAGGTCTGCAGGTGGACAGATGTTCAGACAAACAAGTGTTTTGGGAGAACGGCGTGCCAATGTACAGCAGTTCTGACAGATGGATGTTCAAATGCTTGTTCCTGTAGACTGATGTTCATACAGATGATATGCATTCTGACAGACAGATATTATGACAGGACAGTGAGGAAAATGGACGTTTGGGCAGACAGAGGCCATTCCAGCAGATAGGCGTGCCTGCAGAACATACCCTGTGTGTCAGATGCTCGTACGTGGGAATGTCTGTCTGACAAGCCAACTTTCTGTATGTTCCAGTGTCTATCTCTCTGTATGTCTATCTCTCTGCAACTCTGTCCATCCGCCTAAACACCTGTCTGCCTGAACATCTGCCTGGCCGTCTGGGCATCCATGTATCTGAGTGTGCATGTGTTGGAATTGCTGTATGTTGGACTTCCCATCTGTCATAACATCCATCTGTCTGAATGTGTTTGTATGAGAACCCATCCACGTGTCTGACCATCCTTAAGTCTGAACATCTTCATGTTGGCACACCCATCTGTTGGAACATCAGTTTATCAAAATGTCTGTTCATCTCTCCAAACATTTGTCTATCTGAATGTATGTTCTTCTGTCCTAATGTCCCCCTGCCTGCCTTCCTGAATGTCAATGGGTCCAAACATCTGTCTGTCTGAACGTCCATCTGTTCACTACAGAGTTTATAAAACTCTTGTGAAAGTGTCCCTGTAGGTTGTTACAGAATCAGGAGGACTTCAAGTGAAACAGGAGACTCGAGAGCAGGTTTGGATGTGGGATTAGGAAGAGAATTTGAGGTACTATTCACCCGGGAACCGAAGGTGGGCTCATGACTACTAATCCTGAGAAAATGCCCCACACCTAACCCCAGAGCCTGGCATATCAAATACCAACTCCCCTTGTTGTTTCATTTTTATGAGGCCAAGCCTATGTCTGACTGTCGGCTCCTCCTGTGGGCAGCCTGGTGAGGGAGGGAAGCTCTAGGGAGGCCATGTCTTCCTCCTGGTCCTGTGTGCACACAGGGAAGATGGGGCTGGTGCCTAATTAATGTGATCTTCAGGACAGGTGATTTGAGGTTGTCAGAGTAACACAAACTGAGACTGACGAATCTCAGGTGGAAAAGCATCTGACAGGCAGAAGACTTGGGAAGGCACTGGATCCAGAATTTAGCCAGGACAGGGAGAGAGCTGGACCTGACTGGTGAATCACAGGGAAGCCTTTGATTTTGTTTGTTGTTTGTTTGTTTGTATGTTTGTTTGTTTTTGAGATGGAGTCTTGCTCTGTAACCCAGGCTGGAGTGCAGTGGCACAATCTTGGCTCACTGCAACCTCTGCCTCCCGGGTTCAAGCAGTTCTCCTGCCTCAGCCTCCTGAGTAGCTGGGATTACAGGTGTTCACCACCACGCCCGGCTGATTTTTGTATTTTTAGTAGAGATGGGGTTTCATCATGTTGGTCAGGATGATCTTGAACTCCTGACCTCGTGATACACCTGCCTTGGCCTCCCAAAGTGCCAGGATTACAGGTGAGAGCCACCACACCCATCTGCAGGCAGCCTTTGTGACGATGGTCACGGTGGAGATGATGATGGATGTGACAATGATGGCGGCTGCCAGCTGCTGGTGTTTAATACCTGCCAGAGCTTCTGCTGGGTCTTCTACATGCACTGTCACATATATTACTCATGCTTATGTTATAAGGTCAGTATTATGATCCCCATTTTAGATAATAAAACTGAACTTTAGAATGAAAATGTCCCTTGTGTGAGTTCACTTGTACATTAAATGTCAAAATTGGAAATAAAAGCCGTTTCTGACTACAGAATTAATCCATTCACCCCTTCATTACTTACGTCATAACTATTATCTACTAGCAGGCCAGGCATTGTGCTCAGTGCTAGGGAAAATACAGTGAGGGAAAAAAGGCATAATTCCTGCTTGTGTGGACTTTCTTCTCCCGGGGGCATGGAGGCAAACATCTATAAAATATGTGTCTAGTCAAAACCTGGTGCTAAGGGTGAGGAAGAGAATAGGATGGTAGGTGTTGAAGGCGTGGCCCAGGGCACCTGATCAGCCTCTTTAGGAGGCTTCTCGGAGGAAGCCGCATTGAAAATGGGGAGAGCGTGGGTTATGAGATGAAGGATGGGTTGGGGTACAGCATTCCAGGCGGAGGGAAGGACATGCTGCATCTGAGCTACTGGAGGAAGACCCCTGATGCTGGGATAAAGAAGGAGAAGAGAAAAGTACAGGGTGAGGCTGGACAGGCCAGTTCATTTTGGATCCTCTGGGCATCTTAGGGCCCGGGCCTTTCTTCTAACAGCAAAGGGTAGCCATTGGCTGGACTGGACGAGGTCCTTATTTATTTATTTATTTATTTATTTATTTATTTATTTATTTATTTATTTTGAGATGGAGTCTTGCTCTGTCCCCCAGGCTGGAGTGCAGTGGCACAATCTCAGCTCACGGCAAGCTCCGCCTCCGGGGTTCATGCCATTCTCCTGCCTCAGCCTCCCCAGTAGCTGGGATTACAGGCGCCCGCCACCATGCCCGGCTAATTTTTTTGTATTTTTAGTAGAGACGGGGTTCACCGTGTTAGCCAGGATGGTCTCGATCTCCTGACCTCATGATCCACCCGCCTCAGCCTCCCAAAGTGCTGGGATTACAGGCGTGAGCCACCGCACCCGGCCGAGGTCCTTCATTTTTCAGAGCCTCAGCCTTCTTGTCTGTAAATTGGGGCACCTGAGGCCTCCTTCACAGGCTTCCCATGAGTATTTGGTGAGAGAGTTAACCTGAAAGCTCAGCACGGTGCCTGCAATGGATTGATTTCTGTAACTTTACATAGAGACCGAGATGTCTAAAGAAGAGAAATCCAAAATAATCAAATCATATTCCTGTAAATAAAGATAAAAAGAAATAGATGTCTTTGGTCTGAAGGGAGGAGTTACAGGCAGACTAGGATTCAAGGGCATGAGCCCACGGAGGTGGGTTGCAGGTCCAGAGGAGGAGGAAGGAAACAGCAGGCATTAGAAAGAGCTGAGCAGACACTCAGTTTAAGTTGGGCTGCTTTAGCTACCGTCCAAACGCTATTTCTTTTTTCTTTTCTTTTTCTTTCTTTTTTTTTTTTTTAAGACCGAGTCTCACTCTGTTGCTCAGGCCGGAGTGCAGTCGCGCAATCTCGGCTCACCACAAGCTCCGTCTTCCGGGTTCACACCATTCTCCCGCCTCAGCCTCCCCAGTAGCTGGGATTACAGGCACCTGCCACCACGCCCAGCTAATTTTTGTATTTTTAATAGAGATGGGGTTTCCCAAGTTGGCCAGGCTGGTCTCAAACTTCTGACCTCAGGTGATCTGCCTGCCTCGGCCTCCCAAAGTGCTGGGATTACAGGTGTGAGCCACCGTGCCCAGACTCCAGATGCTATTTCTGAACTCATCCCTGTTGTCCTTTCCGGGTTTGGGGAGGTGTGAGAAGTGCCCAGCACCGCAGGCCAAGGGATCGCTGGCTGCCCATGGCCACCACCTTCCTGGACTTAGAACCCTTGGGAAGACCTAGCCTGTGCAGCTCTGTCCTTCTCTCTCCTCATAGCCCTGGTTCTGAGGTCTTTGTGAAGCACTGAGACACTCCCATTGTCAAAGCCCACAGCTGGTCTCTCAGCTATTAGATTGGTACCATTACTTTTAATGGCAAACTGCAATGACTTTTGCACCAACCTAAATCCATTCTCCTCACCTCATTCCCTTTGTGTCCTCTGCTCCCTGCTCTTCACTGGGGGTCCTGTTACTTGAAAGGGGTCCCAATCCAGACCCTAAGAGAGGTTTCTTAGATCTCGCACAAGAAATCATTTGAGGTGAATTCATACCATAAAGTGAAAGCAAGGTTATTAAAAAAGTAAAGGAATTAGGCCGGGCGCAGTGGCTCACGCCTGTAATCCCAGCACTTTGGGAGGCCGAGGCAGGCGGATCACGAGGTCAGGAGATCGAGACCATCCTGGCTAACATGGTGAAACCCCGTCTCTACTAAAAATACAAAAAATTAGGGCGTGGTGGCGGGCGCCTGTAGTCCCAGCTACTCGGGAGGCTGAGGCAGGAGAATGGCGTGAACCCGGGAGGCGGAGCTTGTAGTGAGCCGAGATCGCGCCACAGCACTCCAGCCTGGGCCACAGAGCAAGACTCTCTCAAAAAAAAAAAAGAAAAGAAAGTAAAGGAATTAGAAGAATGTCTACTCTAATAAGCAGAGCAGCCCCGAGGGCTGTTGGTTGCCCGTTTTTATAATTATTTCTCGATTATATGCTGAACACGAGGTACATCGTTCATGCTCCCCTTTTTAGGCGATAGAGGGGAACTTCCCGACGTTGCCACGGCATTTGTAGATTGTCATGGCGCTGGTGGGAGTGGAGCAGCGAGGATGCCCGGGGGTCACTCTCGTCACCATCTTCGTTTTGGTGGGTTTTAGCGGCTGTTTTACTGCAGCCTGTTTTATCAACAAGGTCTTTCCGACCTGTATCTTGTGCCGACCTCCTATCTCACCCTGTGACTTAGAACGCCTAACCGTCTGGGAATGCAGCCCAGGAGGCCTCAGCCTTGTTTTACCCAGTCCCTATTCAACACGGAGTCGCTCTGGCTCGGACGCCTCTGACAGTCCTACCACAGCGACCTGCCTCTCCAGACCATCCACCCTTGGAATCGTATTCCCAGGAGCTGTTTCCACTATGCCAGAAGGTGATCGTTGTGGTTCTGGTCTGTAAAACCTAAGGCCAGGGAGCAGCATCTGGCAGCTCATAGCACCCAGAGCTTCTAACTCCTGCATTTTCACCTGCTCCCTGGTCCACGTGATGCTCTGTGGGGGTGGCTAGTGAACCCTCCTCTCTCCCCAGATGCAGGCCCTTATCTGAGCCCGGACACATCAGCCTGAAGGGCAGTGAGGGGCCAGTCACTGCCTCCTACTGTGTCCTGGGCTGCTTCCTGGCTGTGGTCAGCTTTTCTGTCACTTTTGCAGCTGGAAACCTCTGTGATACCTTCTGTGAGGCCAAGTTCCTCTTGTTCTGCATGCCCGTGGTCCCACAGTGTCCAGGCATCCTTCCTGCTCACCAACCCGCGCACCGGGGGCAAGGCCATGGGGGTCAGGGAGGTCTCCATATTGGCCTCCAGCCTGGGGTTGCTGGGATGCGTATTTGCTCCTAAATGCTACATAACCCTGCTGAGACCAGATCAAAATTTGGTTATAAAGAAGGAAGGTTTGAGGAACAGCATATTTTCGGGAGCTTTGACTATGTTTGCACAAATCGTGAGCATCTCGGAGAAAAAAGGAGCATTGCTATATTTGTACATCTTGTTTCTATTTAAGATTTATCTATATTCTCTCAGGATGAGAGAATTCTCCTGTCATAACCATCCAGGACACCCCAATGCTCATGAGGCTCACCTCAGAACAAAAACATTTGAGACTTGTTGGTGTGCCACGTATCAGGCCATGGATAGTCTTATCTTTTCTCTGCCTTGTTCTTTTGTGGGAGCTGCTTATTTCCCTCCGTATCTTTAGACAACAGTCTGGTTGCCTACAGTCCTGAAACATATTTCTCTAGTTCCTTCTGCTTGTTGTCTCTAGAGCCCACTAGAGAATACGCTGTTAATACCTGAGCCATGCATGCATTCCTTCGGCGCTTCAATACTTTTCTTTTCTTTTTTTTTGAGGCAGAGTCTTGCTCTGTTGCCCAGGCTAGAGTGCAGTGGTGCAATCTCGGCTCACTGCGACCTCCTCCTCCTGAGTTCAAGCAATTATCCTGCCTCAACCTTCCAAGTAGCTGGGATTACAGGCGCACACCACCATGCCCAGCTAATTTTTGTATTTTTAGTAGAGACGAGGTTTCACCGTGTCGGCCAGGCTAGTCTCGAACTCCTGACCTCATGATCCGCCCGCCTCAGCCTCCCAAAGTGCTGGGATTATAGGTGTGAGCCCCCGTGCCCTGCTGAGCTTCAGTACTTTTCACTGTGCATTGAACTTAGCAGACTCTTTTCTGCACCCCTTCATATCCCGTCATCAGCCAGGAAACAGCACGCTGTTAGGGTGACCAACCATCCCAGCTTGCACGGGACTGAGGGGTTTCCCAGGACACAGATCTTTCAGTGCTGAAGACGGAACTGTCCCAGGCAAACCAGGATGGCTGGTCACCCTGACAGTGATGTGGATTCAGGCCACGCTTTGAAGCTGGGCAGATGGTGGTGCCAACATATGCATTCTTTGATTTACTTTAGTCCATGCCCTTGGACAGTTCACAAAACACTTCTGAACCTCATTTTGTCTCATTTGCCAAATGGAGGTAATAATAGTCAATGTGTAGCACTGTTCCGAAGATGAAATGGGCTCATGTGTGTCAAAATACGTCCCTTGATATTTGGTGAGCGTTGATTATCTTTGCCTGGTGTCATCTAAATGGGCATGATGAGGTTGAAGTCTTAGGATGCAGATTGATAGTAGACAGAATTGAACATAATCCCAATAACCATTTCTTGCATTTTTTTTTCTTGAGACAGTCTCATTCTGTCACCGAGGCTGCAGTGCAGTGGTGCAATCTTGGCTGACCACAGCCTTGACCTCCTGGGCTCAAGCGATCTTCCCACCTCAGCCTCTGTAGTAGCTGGGACTACAGGCACACATCAATGCACCTGGCTAATTTTTGTATATTTTTGTAGAGACCGAGTCTCCCCATGTTGCCTGGTCTCGAACTTCTGGGCTCAAGGGATCTACCCACCTCACTTCCCAAAGTACCGGGATTACAGGCATGAGCCACTGCACCTGGCCTCATTCCTCACATTTGTGAAATGCTTCATTCTTTACTGAGACCTCTTACTCCATTAGCCTGTGCCTGCTCATGTGGGAGTCAGCCTCAGCTGATGGTGGCCAGTCAACAGGGAGAGAGGGGCCTGGTTAGGACTGGATGAGGCTGGAGATAAATGGGTCACTCAGATGCCACAGGGGTTAAGCTGAGGGGCTGAGAGGCCGAGGAGTTCAGCTTTGCTGGGAGTGGCCCAGGCCCCCCAGGCTGTCCTGACTGTTCTTGAGGAGCAGAATGCCGAGCACAGGAGCCAGAGAGGCCTTGGCACCTAGAAGCCTCCCACAGCTGCCACTTGAGTCCGCTGCTCCATTCAAGGTCCTCTTCTGGGCCCCAGACCTGGTCCCCATGTTCTCTTTTCCTGTTGCAGTCACTGGGCAGTCCACTTTTCCTCCCCAGCGTCTACCCCCATTCACTCTCCCCAGTGCTGACTTCAGGGTCCTCCCCCAACGCTAACGCTTCTTTATTTCTAACTTCAAGGATGACTTCTCAGCCCTTGTAGGTTTCAGGCTGATCCTACTGATCATTTTAGATAGCAGCTGAGTGATGGCCATGATCACTACCATGAGGAAGTTCAAGCACCTCCAGGGCTCTTTCCACGATGACTCCTGACCCCACAGATTGAGAGAGAGAAGCCCTCACTGGGCACCCCTCTTGACTGTCATCCCTACTCACCATCCATGTGACTCCACTGTGGGAACACACATAATCGCCTCACCTTCTGATATCCAGACACAATATAGGGAGAACAATATTAACAGCCATAGTCACTGTTTACTCTTATTGAGGGTTTGGTATATGCCAGACACTAGATAAAAACTTTCCAAGGCTGGGCATGGTGGCTCATGCCTGTAATCCCAGCACTTTGGGAGACTGAGGCGGGCGGATCACCAGGTCAGGACATCAAGACCATCCTGGCCAACATGGTGAAACCCCATCTCTACTAAAATACAAAAAATCAGCCAGACGTGATGGTGCATGCCTGCAGTCCCAGCTACTTGGGAGGCTGAGGCAGGGGAATCGTTTGAACTCAGGAGGCAGAGGTTGCAGTGAGCCAAAATCGTGCCACTGCACTCCAACCTGGTGACAGAGCAAGACTCCATTTGACTTTCTACACAGAATTGGAAAAAACTACTTTAAAGTTCATATGGAACCAAAAAAGAACCCGCATTGCCAAGTCAAACCTAAGCCAAAAGAACAAAGCTGGAGGCATCACACTACCTGACTTCAAACTATACTACAAGGCTACAGTAACCAAAACAGCATGGTACTGGTACCAAAACAGCATGGTACTGGTACCAAAACAGAGATTCCATTGGTCTATACCAATGGAACAGAACAGAGCCCTCAGAAATAATGCCGCATATCTACAACTATTTGATCTTTGACAAACCTGACAAAAACAAGCAATGGGGAAAGGATTCCCTATTTAATAAATGGTGCCGGGAAAACTGGCTAGCCATATGTAGAAAGCTGAAACTGGATCCCTTCCTTACACCTTATACGAAAATTAATTCAAGATGGATTAAAGACTTACATGTTAGACCTAAAACCATAAAAACCCTAGAAGAAAACCTAGGCAATACCATTCAGGACATAGGCATGGGCAAGGACTTCGTGTCTAAATCACCAAAAGCAATGGCAACAAAAGCCAAAATTGACAAATGGGATCTAATTAAACTAAAGAGCTTCTGCACAGCAAAAGAAACTACCATCAGAGTGAACAGGCAACCTACAGAATGGGAGAAAATTTTTGCAACCTACTCATCTGACAAAGGGCTACAATGAACTCCAACAAATTTACAAGAAAAAAACAAACAACCCCATCAAAAAGTGGGTGAAGGATATGAACAGACACTTCTCAAAAGAAGACATTTATGCAGCCAAAAAACACATGAAAAAATGCTCATCATCACTGGCCATCAGAGAAACGCAAATCAAAACCACAATGAGATACCATCTCACACCAGTTAGAATGGCGATCATTAAAAAGTCAGGAAACGACAGGTGCTGGAGAGGATGTGGAGAAATAGGAACACTTTTACACTGTTGGTGGGACTGTAAACTAGTTCAACCATTGTGGAAGTCAGTGTAGCGATTCCTCAGGGATCTAGAACTAGAAATACCATTTGACCCAGCCATCCCATTACTGGGTATATACCCAAAGGATTATAAATCATGCTGCTATAAAGACACATGCACACGTATGTTTATTGTGGCACTATTCACAATAGCAAAGACTTGGAACCAACCCAAATGTCCAACAATGATAGACTGGACTAAGAAAATGTGGCACATGTACACCATGGAATACTATGCAGCCATAAAAAATAATGAGTTCGTGTCCTTTGTAGGGACATGGATGAAGCTGGAAACCATCATTCTCAGCAAACTATCGCAAGGACAAAAAACCAAATACCACATGTTCTCACTCATAGGTGGGAACTGAACAATGAGAACACTTGGACACAGGAAGGGGAGCATCACACACTGGGGACTGTTGTGGGGTGGGGGGCTAGGGGAGGGACAGCATTAGGAGATATATCTAATGTAAATGATGAGTTAATGGGTACAGCACACCAACATGGCACATGTATACATATGTAACAAACCTGCACGTTGTGCACATGTACCCTAAAACTTAAAGTATAATAATAATAAAATTAAAAAAAAAAAACTTTACAAGACACCAGCCAGGAGGAGGGACCTGTAAGTGAACTCACATCTGGGCTACGCGTCACTTGAAGGCAAAACTCAAGAGACAAGCTTCCGTAAAAGAAAGTGAGTTTTATTTGATAAATGGGCAATCCAGGAGGAGGCAGTGATGTGTGTTCAAAGACTCCTTCTTTGAGTTGTGTCTCTAGATCAGTGGTTTTTAAGGGAAGTTAGGGAAGCGCAAATGATGATCAAAGCATTCTTTGCAACAGCAGCTATGCGTGCAGCCCCAGGCAGGCAGTTCATCACTGCTGTCTTGGTGAGCGTCCTGTGACCTTTTGCAGGCACAGCCAGACTCTTCTTATCTGGTGGTCAAAAACTGCCAGGCAGCCTGCTCCCGGGATTGTTAGCGCATATCTCTCTCACCTATGCTCAAGGTCCTCTTTTCTTGAGGCTGTTTTTAGTGAATAAGTCTACCAGCTTCAGCAAAGCAGTAATTACACTCGAGCAAGGAAAATTCTTCTTTAACATGGAATCAGTGCTGATACAGGCCTACTGCCTGAATGAGGAAAGCTGGGCCCCAGGAGACAAAGTGCCATGTTCCAGATCCCACTGGGACCAAGGAGCTGCAGACGCAGCGACACTCATGTGATGAGGACCTGCCACGTGGGGATGTGGTCACATATATCACAGGAGGCTAAAGGCAGTGAGCAATTCAAGCCCCAGAAAGAAAGCTGGCACGTGCCAGCAACGCAGAGACCTGCAGCAGCTCAGGCACAGGTTAGGAAACTCCAGATCGACTTGCAGGTGCTGGTCTGAGGAGGGAGTTAGAATTCACCCTGCGTGAATATCCCCCATTGCCAGAGAGGGAGCTGGTGGAAGGAGCTGCAGGGGCAGTGATGAGCTGTCATCCCTACTCACCATCCACAGCCACATTCAACGGGCTCTGGGAAGAGGCAGCGACGATTGCTCCGACAGGCTGCCCAACTGCTCTACCTGCCTCCCACCAGTTCTCACACTGCAGTCGGTGCAATCTTTCAACATATCAGCCTTCAAAAGGAAGGAAATTCTGATGCATGCTACAACATGGAGAAACCTTGAGGACATGATGCTAAGTGAAAAGAACCAGTCACAAAAGAACGAATACCGTATGATTCCACTTATATGAGATACCTAGAGCATTCTAACATAGAGCATTCTATAGAAAGCAGAATGGTGGTTGCCAGGGGCTGGGGGTAGGGGGAGCAGGGAGTTGTTTAACAAGTACAGAGTTGCAGTTTTGCAAGAGGAAAACGTTCTGGAGATGGATGGTGCTGATGATTGTACAACAGTGTGAATATATTTACTGCTGCACTGCATGTACACTGAGAAATGGTGAAGATGATAAAGCTTATAGTCTGCATTTTTTACCACAATACAAATTAATAATAATAATAATAAAATATCACACCCCTGATCCCTCCAGAGGCTCCTTCTCACGCCTAGGAAATCTAAAACTTCTTGCCATGTGTGTTTGTTTCCAAGAGCCGCTGTCACCAAGTTTCACAAACCGTGTGGCTTACACAGCAGATATGTGTTGTCTCATGGTCCTGGAGGCTGGAAGTCCGAGATCAAGGTGATGGCAGGGCCGGTTCCTTCTGTGAGAGGGGATTTGCTCCACGCCTCCTGCCTGGCTTCTGGTGGTTTGCTGGCAAGCTTTGGCATTCCTCAGCTTCTAGAGGCAACACCCCAATCTCCACCCTCATCTTCACGTGGTATTCTCCCTATCTCCAAACTTCCCCTTTTTATGAGGACACAGTCATAGTGGATGAGGGGCCAACCCTAATGGCCTCATTTTTGTTTGTTTTGTCATAGCCTCCTTTTAATCTGATTACCCCTGTAAAGATCGTATCTCCAAATAAGATCCCATTCTGAGGTATTGAGGGTTAGGACTTTGACATATGGATTTTGGGAAGATACAACTCAACCCATAACACCGTGGCTCTGCAAAATGTGAGCGCTGACAGCCTGTGGCCTCATTTCTTAGCGTTCTCCCCTCCACTGCAGGGCGGCCACGCTTACTTCCTTGCTCATCCCCCAGTGCACCAAGCACTGCTGTCTTCCGGCCTTTGGGAATGTAACTCCTGCAGCTACAGTTGCGCCCTTGTCTTATGGAGTGCCACAGCAATGTAAGAAACATGTAGAGCATCATCCCAACATGAAAATGCCTCTTCCCACTCACTTCTGCTCTCAACTTGGCTGTTCCTGGAGAGCTTCGTAAAGTGTAGGGATTTATCAAATTCTAATTCCATTAGTTTATTCACTTGTTAAACAGTTTCCTCTTTCTCATTCACTGATTCACTCTTCCAACAAATATTTGCTGAATATCTACTTTATTCCACACAGCCTGCAGGTGCCTGGGACTCACTGGTGATTGACACAAATGTCTCTTCTTCTTCTAGCTAATGTCCTAGCAAGAGAGGCCAAACACAGACAGTGCAAATAAATCGTGAACAAAATGCGTGATGCTAAACGGTGATAGGGCTTAGAGAAGAAGAGGAGTGACAAACGGGGTCTAAGAACGTGAGGGGCAGGTTCAGTGACAGCATGGAAATGGGTGGTCAGAGAAGGTCTGCGGGAAGGCAAGAGCTGAGCGAGGATTGAAGACACAGAGCGAGCCACAGAGCCAGCCACGGCGCTGTCTGGAGGACACACATTCCAGGTTGAAAGAATTGTTAGAGCAAAGGCTTTGGCGAGGAACTTTCCCTGGTATGTTGGGGCTGCAGCCCGTGGGGTTAAAGTGGACAAAGGGGAGAGTGGTCAAGGAGCAATTCAAAGGCAACTTGGAGCAAATTTTTCGTGTTAGGGCTTTGGTTTCTGCTTGATTTAGGGGAGAATGTGCAGAGCTCTGAGCATGTCATGGAATAGACTAAGGGACAAAGGTAGACACAGGAAAGCCCACTAGGAGACTGTTACAGAGTGCCAGGGAGAAATGACGTGGGTTAAACCAGATGGGGGGCAGTGTATGGGGTGAGAAGAGAAATATCTGGAAGGTCCAGCCGTCATTCCTTCACAGACTGGATGCTTGTGGGAATATCAGAGGGCACGAGTGTTCACAGCCTGAGCAACTGAAAAGGCAGATTTGCCTTCAGCTGGGACAGGAAAGGCTGTGGACAAGAAAAGCAGGTCTGCGGGGGAAGACCCTCAGTTCTGCTCTGGACTGGACTGAGCTTGAGATGTCTAGACGTCAAAATGGAGGTGTCACAGGAATTTCTTTTTTTTCAACACCACATTGGAGGTCACAGCAAGAATTTCTGAGCTGAGTTGACGGAGACTTGACATCATGGTCAGCAGTAAGAACAAGAGCAATGACAGTAATAACAGCAGTAACAACAGCCCCAGTCTGCTGTCTTGAGTGGACAGACCACAGAGCTCTCGGGATGGCATGTTCCACCATCCCCAGTGTACACAGAAGGGCTCTGAGGCACAGGGAGGGAAGGGCTGGCTCTAGCTCACCCAACAAGCTAGGGCAGACTGGGGCTAGAATCCAGTTCTTCTGATCCATATCCATCTCCTGCTTTTTTCTGACACATAAGATGTTCTTTGATCCAACAGAACAGCCCCCTTTGCCTGAACAGATGCTGTATCTTCCCACTCTGCCAGGAATATCTGCCTCGCATCCCGACTTCCTTCTGACGAAGCCCATTTCAAATGCTGCCTCCTCTTCATGTGGGCATCATCCACCTCTCTCCTTTCTCCTCTGACTGCTCCAGTCGCTCCCTTGCTCAGCCTCCGTCTCAGATTCCCTGATGCTCCCCGGAGACAGGGCACACATCCGACTCACGCCCAGACCCCAAAGTTCCTCTCCTTGTGAACTCACAGCGGGGGCCACTCGGTGTGATTGAGTGGATAAGGGAAGGGGTGAATGCATTCCACACTCAGTAATCATGTTTGTGGCACCCTAGAAGATGCAGATGCAGGATATGCTTACTCATTTATTCATTTGAGACATTCTTAGCCACTGGAAGCACTAACTTCTTAAAAATGTGATAAAAGCTGTGAAATCTTTTGCCAGAAAACTGCACATATTTACACACGATTTGCAGGTAGATTCAAGGGGGTTATGAATTTCAACCCACCTGCATCCCTTAGACTTCAAATTAAGCATCTCTATCGCCGCGTACCACAGAGCTGGGGATCCAGGCTGGGCTAAAGTATAGCCCCGTCTACACTCTGGGACACCCACTGAGTTGGAGTTCAGTCTGTCTTAGATAAAAATATTCGCAATCACTACACAGCTGCTTCCCACATTTTCTCCCACAGGGCATGTGGAGAGGAGTCTGGCTTAAGTGATCTCCGGGCAGTGAAGATGAATCTGTTGTCATGAACAATGGTTTCTATCTCACTTGGAGTTCAGGGATTTGTGGACCATCAGAGGCAGATGTGTTTAGGAGTTGTCGGAATTTTAGCATGGTGCCTAGACTGTGGTTGTGGCTGATGCCTGCTCTTCTATCATGGATTGGCTGCATTTCAGAAGTGTGTGGACTGGTAAATGACAAATAAGTAAAAACCCTGTTGTTGATAAATTAGAATGGGTTTTCCACTGGTTCATATAGTAACCTATTGCTATGGCAAAAGAAAAATTAGTTCTTTTGCAGGAGAAAGGAAATTTGTCATTCTCAGAGCTAAGTGGAAATTCAATCTTCTCATAAAAGCAGAGGGGAATTTCTCACTGTCTCTTGGTGCTTAGGTGAGAAAGGCCTGCGAAGGACAGGGTCTGTGAGAACAAAATGAGAGAGTGGAGCGCCCCAGACGGAATGGGGAATTGAGGCTGTTGATCACAAAAATGCCTTTCCCTAGAAGCATTTGTTATCCAGCGCCAGCTACAGGCTGAGAATCTAAGCCTGGCCTGGGAAGAAGGCCACTGTAAGGAGACAGACAAGCTGGCCCAGCTTTGAATGTTGCAACGTGATCCCCCTGTAGGGAGATGTGCAGAATTCTGAAGCTGCACGAGTGGAAAGACAAAGAGCTAAGCCACAGTTCTCTCTGAGGCCAAGCAAAAATTCACATATTCCCTAAGCCCCAGAAGACAAAAATGCACTGGGCTCAGGAGGGCCAAATCTAAAGAACAGGATGAAGCAGACACTGACTGAATGTTGCCAGAACCGCAACAAAGATTTGACTCAGCCCAGTCTGTTGTTTAACTCAGATGATCAGATCTCACCCAGTCTACCTTCTGGAAGAAAGACAGACTCTCTCTGGTGGAAGATGAAGACATCTGGGGTTTTCACAGTATTTCACGTACAATGCCCAGTGCACTAGTGAATGTTATGGGAATGCAGAGACAGAACCTGTGAATAAAGCCTGGGAGAATAAAAGCAGACTTAGGAGCAGACACACAGGTCATAAAGAGACTTTAAAATAATCATATGTTCAGAAGAATAGAAAAGAATGACAAAATAGATGGAAAGGCAGTAAATTTCAACAGAATTAGAATTTATATATAGGACTCATATATACATATATGAGTCAAATGGACATTTTTAAAGCTAAAAACACAATATGTATAATTAGGAACTTATTGGAAATAGAACAGGGTATGGCAGAGATTGAAAAGAGAAGAATATGGGACTAATAAATAAGAAAATAAAATGATAGAAAGGGTCCAAACTGAAACACTAAAAGAAAAAAATGAAAATGAAGAGGAGAGTGTAAGATAAATGTGGGACACAATCAAAAGGTTCAATATAAATGTTATTAGAACTCCAGAAAACAAGGAGAACGGGGCAAGGGCGGCAGCAGTAACTAGAGCAGTAGGAAGGGAAATACCTAGCTCCCACCCACACCAGCCTCCCTGTCTCATGGAAAGGGAAAATGAAACACAACAGAGAAGTGTGGTGAAGGTCACAGCCTAGGGGCCACAGGCCCATTCGCAGGCTGAGACCTAATCCTAAGACTTCAGAAGGCTTCCCTACCCCAAGAGTTGACCATCACATCAGTAGGGCTCAGCAGGGGACAACTGAAAACACTGTGTGTCTCAGACATTATGTAGGAAGAGGTCTCTAGAGAAACCCAAAGACAACAGGGGAGGCAAAGCAAGGACACCAGAAGGAATGTTAGCCTCTGATGCCTGCAGCACAGTAAATGCAACCTAGGTCTTAGCCAGATAAACACAAAACCTCACACCGAAGGCCTACTTACCTCGGTTCCTTTAACCCAGGACAAAATGTCTGGCTGTTAACAACAAATTACAGAGCATATTAAAAGACAAAAGCACAGTTTTAAGAGACAAAGCAAGCATCAGACCAGACTCAGATATGGCAGAGAGGCTGGAGTCATTAGATTGTCATCTTAAAATTATAATTGGCCAGGTGCAGTGGCTCACACCTATAATCCCAGCATTTTGGGAGGCTGAGGTGGGTCGATCACCTGAGGTCAAGAGTTCAAGATCAGCCTGGCCAACATGGCGAAACCCCGTCTCTACTAAAAAATACAAAAAGTTAGCCAGGCGTGGCGGTGGGCACCTGTAATCCCAGTGACTCTGGAGGCTGAGGCAGGAGAATCGCTTGAACCCAGGAGGCAGAGGTTGCAATGAGCCGAGATCACGCTACTGCACTCCAGCCTGGGCAACAGAGACAGATGCCATCTCAAAAAAACAAAAAACAAACCTATAATATGCCAACACCGCTAGTGGAAAAAGTCGACAAGATGCGAGAACACATATGTGTTGGGGTGATCAGACCCAACACCAGGTCGTGGGGGCGACGAAGCCTGGTGGAGTCAAAGGATTGAGAAAAAGACAGTCTGAGAGAGAGAAGTGGGACCACAGGGCCATCACTAGTGTATGGAGGCTGCGAAGGCCCTGAGCGCTGGGACCCCACGCTACTTATTGGTAATCCAACAAAGAAACAGGTGGTGAGAATGTGGAAGTCAAAAGGGTGCGTTGCATCAAGCACATGATTTACATGATTTACAGCTGTGATGGTTTAGCATTTGCTCTGCTACTTGAGATCATGGAGAGCAGGTTCTTTTAATTCAAGATACAATCGATCCTGGGAGAGCAAAGAGCAAGGAGCCAGCAAGTCTAGACACATTCTAGAGCCACGAGCCCTGGACTGTATCCAAGCCACGAGGGGTTTTATGCCCTGGGCTTAGACTATGGTGCGACAGGGCAGCCTTCCACCCGTTAGCACAGAGCCTGGTGTTCCAAAGGCCACAAGAGGTTTTAGACCGTGGCCCCCGGACATGTTCCAAGACTCTTTTACGTTATGTCAGACATGCAAGCCCTGCCTCAGCTTCTCCCAACACTCAGCTTTTCCCAACACATATGTAATATAAGCAGAGAGATGGAAACTTTAAGAAAAAATCAAAAGGAAATGCTGGAAATAAAAAGAAAAACTCACTATAATTGAAATGGAGAATGCCTTTGATGGCTTACCAAAAGATTAGACATGACTGAGAACAGAATCAGTGCACCTGGAGAAATGCAAAGAGGAAGAAGGAATGGAAAAAGACAGAGCCTAACTAAGAACTGTGGGACAATGAGAAAACATGTAAAAAATGGACATACAAGAAGAGGAAGAGAGAAAGGAATTTCAAAGATTCTTTTCTAACCAAAGCATTTATGGCTATAAATTCCCCTCCAAGCTCTGTCTTAGCTTCATTCTACAAAATGCTTCTAATTTTGTGTGATTTCTTCTTTGACTCATGGAATATTTTGAAGTATATTCTTTAATTTTCAAATATTTGGGGTTTTCCTAGATAACCCCTTGTTTTTTATTTTAATTGAATAATGTCTAGTCGGAGGCATATTCTGTAGGATTTCAATCTTTTGAAATCTGTTAAGGCTGGGCACCTTGGCTCACACCTGTAATCCCAGCACTTTGGGGTGCAAGGCGGGAGGATTGCCTGAGGCCAGGAGTTCGAGACCAGCCTGGCCAACATGGTGAAACTGTCTCTACTAACAATACAAAAAATTAGCCAGGCGTGGTGGGCGCCTGTAATCCCAGATACTTGGGAGGCTGAGGCAGGAGAATCACTCGAACCCGGGAGGTGGCGGTTGCAGTGAGCCGAGATCTCTTCTCCTGTTATAAGGAGCCATGTTGAATTAAGGGCCCGCCCTACTCCAGTACGATCCTGTCTTAATTAATGACATGATTTCCAAGTAAGTTCACACTCTGAGGTACTGAGGTGGCAGAGCATTTGGGGCGGGGGGCGGGGTAGGGACACACTTCAGCTCAAAACACTTGCTAAACTCATTCATAGTTCTAAGGTTTTTGGGTGGATTCCTTAGGATTTCTACATACATGATCATGTTGTCTGTAAATAAAGGTAGTTTTACTTCTTCCTTTTCTTTTTAAATTTTTTTTTCTCACTTGATTCACTGGCTAGAAGTTTTAGTACAATGTTGCATAAAAGTGGTAAGAACAGATACTTTTCCTTACGAGGAAAGAATTGCCTTTCATCATTCAGTCTGATATTAGCTGTTGGTTTTTTGGTACATGTCCCCTTTTAAGTTAAAGAAGTTCTCTTCTTTTTTTATTTATTTTATTTTATTTTATTTTTTTGAGACGGAGTCTCGCTCTGTTGCCCAGGCTGGAGTGCAGTGGCGAGATCTCGGCTCACTGCAAGCTCCGCCTCCCGGGTTCACGCCATTCTCTTGCCTCAGCCTCCCAAGTAGCTGGGACTACAGGCTAAGTTTTTGTATTTTTAGTAGCGACGGGGTTTCACCGTGTTAGCCAGGATGGACTCGATCTCCTGACCTCGTGATCCGCCTGCCTCGGCCTCCCAAAGTGCTGGGATTACAGGCATGAGCCACCGCGCCTGGCCAAGAAGTTCTCTTCTATTCTTCATTTGTTTAGAGTTTTTAATTATAAATGGCTGTTGGATTTTGTCCATTATTTTCCTGTTTTTATTAAGATGATCATGGGTTTATTTTCTTTATTCCATTAATATGATACATTACACTAATTGATGTTTGAGGGTTAAGCCCACCTTGTATACAAGGGATAAATTTCAATTGGTCATGGTGAATCACCCTCTTTATATGTTGGTGGGTTCCGGTTGATAGTATTTTGTTGAGAATTTTTGTAGATTCATGAGGGATATTAATCTTTAGCATAGATTTCTTGTGATATCTTTGTCTGGCTTTGTACTAGGTAGTACTGGTCTCATAGAACAAGTTGACACATGTTCTGTTCTTTGTTTTCTGGACAGGTTTGCAAAGGGATTGATATTTTTTCTTCAGACGTTTGGCAGAATTTGCAAGTGAAGCCATTCAACTTGGATTTTCCTTTGCAGGGAGAGATTTAAAAATATTTATTTTTTTAAAGTAATTGTAGATGCAGAAGAATTTGCAATAATAAATAGATACCTCTGTGTCCTTCATCCGGCTTCCCTCAATGGTGACATTTTTATATTACTGTAGTACAAAACCAATTTGGGAAATTGACGTTGGTACAATACTGTTAACTATATGACATCTTATCCAGTTTTTCTCTCTCCCTCAGTCCCTGTCCTGTGGCAACCACTCATCTGTTCTCCGTCTCTACAGCTCCTCATTTTGAGAATGTTATATAAATAGATTCATACACTTTGTAACCTTTTCAGCTTGACTCTTTTCAGTAAGTACAATGCCTTGAGATTCACCCAGGTTGGTGATTACATCAATAGTTCATTCCATTTTATCGCTAGAAGTATTCTCCTCTATGGTTGTGCCAGAGTTTGTTTAACCATTCACACACACATTGAAGGACTTCAAGTTATTTCATTTTTTTTAAACAAACAAAGCTGCCATCAACATTTGTGTACAAGTTTTATGTGAACACAAGTTGTCATCTCTCACAAAGAAACGCCCAACAGTGTGATTGCTGGGTTGTATAGGAAATACATGTTTTGTTTTATAAGGAACTGACAAACTATTTTTCTAGAGTGACTGCACCTTTTTTTTTTTTTTTTTTTTTTGAGACGGAGCCTCACTGTCACCAGGCTGGAGTGCAGTGGCGCGATCTCGGCTCACTGCAAGCTCCAACTCCCTGGTTCAAGTGATTCTCCTGCCTCAACCTCCCGAGTAGCTGGGATTACAGGCACGTGCCACCACACCCAGCTAATTTTTGTATTTCTAGTAGAGACAGGCTCACCATGTTGGCCAGGATGGTCTTGATCTTCTGACCTCGTGATCCACCCGCCTCGGCCTCCCAAAGTGCTGGGGTTACAGGCGTGAGCCACCGCGCCCGGCCTGGCTGCACCATTTTACATTCCCAACGGGTGTGTACTAGAGATCCAACTTTTCCACATCCTCGCCAGCATTTGGTGTTTTGTTTTTTAATTTTAGTTTATTGTGATAAGTGTGTAGTCATATCTCATTGTGGTTTCAATTTGCATTTCCCAAATGCCCAGTGATATTCAACATATTTTAATGTGCTTATTTGCTATCTGTACTTAATTTTTTTATTTTTTCTTCTTTGAAAGGCTCCTGTTAAAGCAAACTAAATATGGCCTGAGAAGGACTCCATACCTCTATATTTGAGTCCTTGTGGACAAACTGTAACCTAGCTTAATAGGCAGACAAGATTGCAAACCTAACTTGGGAGTATGCTCCTGTAACAGTAGCTGGGTCTTGGCCAATCCCAGAGGTCATACTTCAAACACTCATAGATTGCTAAGTGTTCAAACAAGGCAAATGCTAACCTGTAACCAATCCTGTTGTTTCTGTACCTCACTGCCGATTTCTAAGTGTTCAAACAAGGCAAACACCAGCCTGTAACCAATCCTGTTGTTTCTGTAGCTCACTGCCGGCTTCTGTATGGCACTTCTCTTTTTTTTTGTCTATAAATTTGTTCTGACCACAAGGCATCCCTGGAGTCTCTCTGAATCTGCTGTGATTCTGGGGCTGCCTGATTCACAAACCGTTCATTGCTCAATTAAACTTCTTTAAATTAATTTGGCTGAAGCTTTTCTTTTAACACCCCATACTTACCCATCACTGGGGCCTTCCCTCACTTGCCCTGAACTAGCACGACTCGGTGTATACACATCTTTCCAGACCCCCGGGTAAAGTTGGATCTGAAACGTCCCTCCTTGGCTGTCTCGTCCACTGGCTATCCCTGTTAAATTCCTGGTTGGCCTGCCATTTGGATGCTTGTCCCAACCAATATCTTGACCTCAGGATAGCTGCAATATTGGCTTTATGTGACTGTTTGCCACTAAGATCCCTATTGTTTTTTACAACACCTTTGGGCATTGAATTTTCCATGCTCTGCTATGGACAGACAGGAGAGCTCCCGATCCTGAGGACCCGGCCCGCGGCTGGATAGAACAACCATACCACAGGGGAAGGGGAGCAGTGATTGGAGAACTCCTAGACTCTCTATCTTCTGACCAAACATTAGTAGATTTTCTTGAGTAAATGATTCTCAATTTGTTGTTCGCCTTTGGTATATTTTCAGCATTTAAATAGCTGTTTTTGCCAATTTTATCTAGTTATATTGTTGCTTCTTGTGGAGATGATTGGTGGAGCTCCTAACTCAGCCATTTCAGAAGTTCGTGTCTCGATCTTCTCCATTTTCATCATGTGTTTTGAAGCTCTGTTATTAGATGGATACATATTTATGACTGATACGTCTTCCTAGTCAATTGATCCTTTTATAATTATAAAATATTTGTCTTTAACAATATATTTTATCTGAAAGTCGCTTTTTTTTTTTTTTTTTGAGACAGAGTCTCACTCTGTCTTGCCCAGGCTGGAGTGCAGTGGTGTGATCTCTGCTCACCGCAACCTCCACCTCCCGGGTTCAAGCAATTCTCCTGCCTCAGCTTCCTGAGTAGCTGGGATTATAGGCGGGCGCCACCACGACCGGTTAATTTTTGTATTTTTAGTAGAGATGGGGTTTCGCCATATTGGCCAGGCTGGTCTCGAACTCCTAACCTCAGGTGATCCACCTGCCTCAGCCTCCCAAAGTGCTGGGATGACAGGCATGAGCCACTGTGCCCAGCCCTTAAATTTTATTTGATATTAGTATTAGGTATATTATGCTTATGTTTTGTTTTTTGAGACAGGGTCTTACTCTGTCAGCTGGAGTGCAGTGGCACCATCTCGGCTCACTGCAGCTTCGACCTCCCATGCTCAAGCAATCCTCCCACTTCAGCCTCCCAAGTAGCTGGATTACAGGCACTACCACCAAGCCCAGCTAATTTTGGTATTTTTTGCAGAGACAAGGTTTCACCATGTTGTCCAGGCTGAAGTGCCATGACTATTTACAGGTATGGGTATTGCACACTACGACCTCAAACTCCTGGGCTCAAGCAATGCCCCCACCTCAGCATCCTGAGTAGCTAGGACCAGAGCCATGCACCACCATGCCCAGCTAATGTTTTAAAATTTTTTTAGAGATGGGGTCTTACTTTGTTGCCCAGGTGGGTCTTAAACTCCTGGGCTCAAGCGATCCTCCCATCTCAACTTCCCAAAGTGCTGGGGTTACAGTCTGAGTCACCACGCCTGCCTATATGCTATGTTTATATGGTTTATAGATTTCCTTCCATTTACTTTCAAATATCTATGCCTATGTTTAAAGCAGATTTCTTATAGACATCTAATGGTTGAGTCTTTCCTTTTTCACTCATTACTGCAATCTGTGCCTACTGATTAGAATGTTTAGTATAACTGTTGACATTATGCCACCTTCACATCATAGGTAGAGACCCTACAGCTCTATAGTTCCATTGACCACCATCCTTTATAACATAGTTATTATAAATACCACAGTTGGCCAGGTGCGGTGGCTCATGCTTGTCATCCCAGCACTTTGGGAGACCGAGGTGGGTGGGTCACCTGAGGTCAAGAGTTCGAGACCACCAGCCTGGCCAACATGGTGAAACCCCATCTCTACTAAAAATACAAAAAATTAGCCGGGCATGGTGGTGCATGCCTGTGGTCCCAGCTACTCAGGAGGCTGAGGCAGGAGAATTGCTGGAATTGGGGAGGCAGAGGTTGCAGTGAGCTGAGATCACACCACTGTACCCCAGCCTGGGCAACAGAGCAAGACTCCATCTCAAAAAAAAAAAAAAAATTACCACAGTTACATGTATAACCCACAATACAATATCATACTTTTTTA
This sequence comes from Gorilla gorilla gorilla, assembly GCF_029281585.2. Lineage (NCBI taxonomy): Eukaryota > Metazoa > Chordata > Mammalia > Primates > Hominidae > Gorilla > Gorilla gorilla. Next base: position 182,305,840 of record NC_073228.2, read on the forward strand.
TTTATATAAATTTTGGATAAACTAAGAGAACAATTTAAAAATATCTACTCATAGATTAACCGTTTTGTTGTGCTTTGTTGCGTCTAGTTTCATCTTCCTTCTCCTTAAAATATCTCCTTCAGCATTTATTTATTGATTTCTTTATTTTTCTTTTGAGACGGAGTCTCGCTCTGTCGCCCAGGCTGCAGTGCAGTGGGGAGATCTCGGCTCACTGCAAGCTCTGCCTCCCGGGTTCACGCCATTCTCCTGCCTCAGCCTCCCGAGTAGCTGGGACTACAGGCACCCACCACCACGCCCAGCTAATGTTTTGTATTTTTAGTAGAGACGGGGTTTCACTTGTTAGCCAGGATGGTCTCGATCTCCTGACCTCGTGATCCACCCGTCTCGGCCTCCCAAAGTGCTGGGATTACAGGCGTGAGCCGCCATGCCCGGCCTCCTTTAGCATTTATTACAATGCAGCTCTACTGGCAAGAAATCATCTTTGTTTTCTTTTACCTGAAAGTATTTTTATTTTCTCTTCGGTTTGGAAGAATAATTGTACTAGATATAGAATGCTGATTGACAGTTTTGCTCTTTTAAAGAGGTCTACCCAACTCTTCTGCCCTCTGATAAAGAACTGTCAGTGGTAATTTTCATTTATTGTTTCCTTGTATGACATGTGCCATTTCCCTCTGGCTGATTTCAACATTTTGTCTTTATCTTTGGTTTGTAGTAGGTTGACTATTATGTGCCTAAGTGAGGTTTCCTTTAATCCTGTAATGTCATTCTCTAAATTTATGGCTTTCATTCATTGAAAAATCTAGGGACATTGTTTCATTTCGTTTCTAAAAAATTGTAGTAAGAAGGCCAGGCACGGGGCTTATGCCTGTAATCCCAGCACTTTGGGAGGCTGAGGCGGGTGGATCGCCTGAGCTCAGAAGTTCGAGACCAGCCTGTGCAATATGGCGAAACTCCATCTCTACCAAAAATACCAAAAAAAAAAAAAAAAAAAAAAAAAAAAAGAAGAAGAAGAAAAAAAAAATTAGCCAGGCCCGGTGGCATGCACTTCTGGTCCCAGCTACTCCGAAGGGCTGAGGCGGGAGGATCACTTGAGCCTGGGACAGAGCAAGACTCCATCTCAAAAAAAATAAAACATAAAAAGGCCGGGTGCCATGGCTCATGCCTGTAATCCCAGCACTTTGGGAGGCCGAGGCGGGTGGATCACCTGAGGTCAGGATTTCGAGACCAGCCTGGCCAACCTGGCAAAACACTGTTTCTACTAAAAATACAAAATTTAGCTGGCATGGTGGCAGACGCCTGTAATCCCATCTACTCGGGAGGCTGAGGCAGGAGAATCGCTTGAACCCGGGAGGCGGGAGGCGGAGGTTTCGGTGAGCCGAGATCGCACCATTTGCACTCCAGCCTGGGCAACAAGAGCAAAACTCTGTCCCCTCAAAAAAAAAAAAAAAGTAGTAAGAACATTTAACATGAAATCTATCTTCCTGACAAATGTTTAAGCCCACAACACAGTATTGTTAACCTAGGCACAGTGATGTGCAGCAGCTGTCTAGAGCATACTCATCTGGATAACTGAAACTGTGCACCTGCTGAGCAGTACACCTCCACTTACGCCGCCCCCCAGCCCCTGACAACCACCATTCTACCCTCTGTTTCTATGAGTTTAGCTTTTTTTTTTCCCCAAGACGGAGTCTTGCTCTGTCACCCAGGCTGGAGTGCAGTGGCGTGATCTCGGCCCACTGCAACCTCCATCTCCTGGGTTCAAGCGATTCTCCAGCCTCAGCCTCCTGAGTAGCTGGGACTACACGCACCTGCCATTACGCCCAGCTAATTTTCGTATTTTTAGTAGAGACGGGATTTTACCATGTTGGTCAGGTTGGTCTTGAACTCCTGACCTCAAATGATCCACTTGCCTCGGCCTCCCAGAGTGCTGCAATTACAGGCACGGGCCACTGCACCCAGCCTAATTTTTGTATTTTTAGTAGAGACGAGGTTTCACCGTGTTGGCCAGGCTGGTCCCAAACTCCTGACCTCGTGATCTGCCTGCCTCAGCCTCCCAAAGTGCTGGGATTACAGGCATAAGACACCACACCTGGCTGAGTTTAACTATTTTAGATATATCATACAAGTGGAATCACGCAGTATTTGTCCTCTTTGACTGTCTTATTTCACCGGAAAACAGTATGAGTTTACTAAGAAAATTAAAAATAGAACTACCATATGATCCAACAATCCTACTTCTGGGTATATGCAAAAGAATCGAAATCAGAATCTTGAAGCCATATCTGCACTCTCATGTTTATTGCAGCATTACTCACGACAGCCAAGATACGGAACAACCTAAGTATCCTAAATCCACAGATAAAGAAAATGCAGTGTATACCTAAAATGGAATAGTATTCAGCCTCTGAAAAGACAAGTGCAGCTGGGTGCGGTGGCTCACACCTGTAATCCCAGCACATTGGGAGGCTGAGATGGGTGGATCATGAGGTCGGGAGTTCAAGACCAGCCTGGCCTAGATGGTGAAACCCTGTCTCTACTAAAAATACAAAAATTAGCTCGGCATGGTGGTGGGCACATGTAATTCCAACTACTTGGGTGGCTGAAGCCGAGAATTGCTTAAACTGGGGAAGCACACGTTGCAGTGAGCCAAGATCACGCCACTGCACTCCAGCCTGGGTGACAGGGTTAGATTCCCTCTCAAAAAAAAAAAAAAAAAAAAAAAAAAGAGTGCATTATTTCTTAAAATTTTTTTTCTTCTCTCTTCCTAACCCACCAGTTACACATTAAACTCTATGTTTTCCACAGAGCCCTTTCTTTCTTTCCCACTATCCTTCAGACAAGCATTTCCTTGGATCTGTCTTCAAATTTACTGACACTTTCTTCTGTCATCTCCAATCTGTAGTGAAGCCCATCCAGTGAAGTTTTCTTTCAGATAGTGCATTTTTTTTTTTTTTTTTTTTTTTGAGATGGAGTCTCACTCTGTCGCCCAGGCTGGAGTGCAGTGGCACAATCAATCTCGGCTCACTGCAACCTCCGTCTCTTGGGTTCAAGCAATTCTCCTGCCTCAGCCTCCCGAGTAGCTGGGATTACAGGCAAGCACCACCACGCCCAGCTAATGTTTGTATTTTTAGTAGAGAGGGGTTTCACCACGTTAGCCAGGCTGGTCTCGAACTCCTTACCTCAGGTGATCCACCAACCTCGGCCTCTCAAAGTGCTGGGATTACAGGCGTGAGCCACCACACCTGGCCAGATAGTATATTTTTAATGTCAAACATTGTTTCATTTTCACACTGGTTTCTTTCTCTCTGTTGAGATATTCTAGTTTTTCATTTGTTTCCAAGCATGTTTTTATTTACTTTCTTAATCCTAGTTATCATACCTACTTAAAAATTCTTATCTGCTACTCCATCATCTGGATAATTTAAAAATTTTTGATCTTTTTTTCTTTAGAATAGGTCATGTTTTTCCGTTTTATATTTCAATAATTGTTTTTAAATTTACCCTTGACATTGTGAATAATAGATTGTGATTCAGTTAAGGGTAAGGGAGTGGGGGAGTAACACCAGATTGGATTTCGTCTAAGGGAAGGTAAGAGCACATAAATATAAGAAAGAAAATCTAGAAAATTCTTTTTTTTTTTTTTTTTTTTTTTGAGACGGAGTCTTGCTTTGTCGCCCAGGCTGGAGTGCAGTGGCGCGATCTCGGCTCACTGCAAGCTCCACCTCCCGGGTTCACGCCATTCTCCTGCCTCAGCCTCCCGAGTAGCTGGGACTACAGGCGCCCACTACCACGCCCGGCTAATTTTTTGTATTTTTAGTAGAGACGGGGTTTCACCGTGTTAGCCAGGATGGTCTCGATCTCCTGACCTCGTGATCCGCCCGCCTCGGCCTCCCAAAGTGCTGGGATTACAGGCGTGAGCCACCGCGCCCAGCTAGAAAATTCTTTAAAGACTTCTCTTTTTTTCAAAATAGAGTAAATGAAGTGTTAGCTGGAGGGTAAAGTGAAGTCTGGGGAAAATTTTTAAGTTGAAAATATTAGAACACATTTATAATTGGAAAGAATCAATAGAGAGGAAAAAGTTGGACAAGGTAGAAGAGAGAGGTGAAATTCACTAGGTCAGAGTATCTGAGTGGGATAGAGGGATGGGAACTATCGCACCTGTGGCCTTATATGAGAGTGAATGGCAGCTCCGTTCCATCACATTTTCTGTGACGATAAAAATATTTTGTATATGTGCTGCCTGATATGGCAACCACTAGCCAGCTGTGGCGATTAAGCAGTTGAAATGTGGCCAGTGCAACTTAATACATGAATTTTAAATTTTATAAAATGTAATTAATTTACATTTGTAGCTAGTGGTTACTGTACAGAAGAGCACAGATCTGTGGTAACAGGAAGGATGAGGATGTGGGTACTTGTGTCCATGTGGTAATAGGAGCTGTAGAAATTCTGTTTTGTTCTCTTTTCATTTCTTCCCTTTTTCACTGAAGTAGAAAACACTGTTACCAAGTGAGTCCAGATCCAGTAAAGAAGTGTGGAGGGACTGAAGAGAAAGAAGTCGTCAAGATCGTCGCTTGGAATAGTAAATGGTTGAAAGATTTCATCCATTCTGTTGTCTTTATTAGGTTATGCTCATCAGACCCCCCAAATCTCAAAGCTAAGATTCACTGCTCATTTTCCATGTCAGCTAGTATTAATACTTTGAGGTTAGGAAACTTCTGAGGGATTACAGACCTAGCTTCTTTCCAGTGAATCATTTTGTCCATCTTAATGATTGTGGTTTAGCGTTTTTTGCGCAAAGATTTTCAGCTTTATCTTACATAGTTGAGAAACATATTATACAACGAGAAACATTTGAATCTTTCACACTTGCAAGTCCTAGATTATTTGGGTCTTCTCATTTCTTTTTAATCCCTGCTTGCTAAATTTTTTTGGATTCATCTTTCCTTCAGAGTTACTTGTCAAATGCAGAACCAACTAATAAATAAACCACACAAGGCCAGGCTTGGTGGCTCATGCCTATAATCCTAGCACTTTGGGAGGCCGAGGCGGGCAGATCACCTGAGGTCAGGAGTTCAAGACCAGCCTGGCCAACATGGTGAAACCCCATCTCCACTAAAAATACAAAAAATTAGCCAGGCATGGTGATGCACACATGTAGTCCCAGCTACATGGGAGGCTGAGGCAGGAGAATGACTTGAACTTGAACCAGGGAGGCGGAGGGTACAGTGACCCTAGATGGTGCCACTGCACTCCAGCCTGGGCAACGAAGCCAGACTCTGTCTCAAAAATAAATAAATAAATAAATAAATAAACAAACAAATAAACCACACCAGTAATCATGTATTTCTCAGCCTCTTTACTTAAAGCTAACTTTTTAGGTCCATGCCTTCTATAATATTGCAGGATACAGTTTTACAAAAAGGTTTCCCACTACACGACATGGGCTGTCAACTTGATATCATCCAATAGGTTTCTTAGCCACCTGCTGTCTGGATCCAAAGGCAATGCCTTATGTTTGCATATTACTGCATGCAAGCTCTATCAGTCAGCTTTGCGGCAATCACAAACGGTCCCAGGTCTAAGCAGCTTACGTTAGACAGGTTTTATTTCTCTTACCTGCTACTTGTGAGCTGCAGCTCCGTTCCTGTGTAACACACATGTCTTCTTTACCCCAGTATGAGGTATTCCAGTACCTGCGCTGAATGAGCAAACTGTCATTCTCTGGCAGAGAGAAAGCAGCAACGGCGTTGGCTCTTAAAGCTTCTCTTCAGAAGTAGTGACTATAACATCTGCTTACTAGTCATTGGGCAAACCAAGTCTCGTGGCCAAACTCAACGCCAATGGGTCGGGGATGCATACTTCTCCCTCCTTGGGAGTCTGCAAGTCGGTGACGGAGGGGAGCCAGCAGAAGCTCTCCACGCCCTATCATTTAGGATTTCTATGACGGCTTCATTATATTGGCAGGATTGATTAAATCATTGGTTGTTGGTAATTAACTCTGCTCCCTGGAGATTGGGGAATGGGCCAGAAAGTTCCAAATCTCTAATCACCAGGTTGGTTCCCTTGGCAATCAGCCCCCGTCCTGAGGCCGTCCAGGAGCCCCAAGCCACCAGTCATGTCATTAGCATACAAAATTGCTTTGGAGATTCCGAGGGCTTTAGAAGTTGTGCGTCAGGACACTGGGGCAGAGGCCACATATATATTTTCTTACTATATGCATGTAGTTGAAAGTTTCTCTTTCCAAGAATACTCAGTCCATTTACATTTAGTTAATTATCTAAATAGGCAAGAGGTAGCCCACCTTAATCCAATCACTCCTTGAGCTGGATCCAAATTGGTCTTCATTGTATTTCAAGCTCAGCCCTGCTTCTAGGGTGTAAACCTACAAGGTTCACAGCTACATACCTGCGGTGCCATCGGTCCCTGAACTCCGGCTTTTGTCTCTACTGTGCACAGATTTTCTGCCTCTCAGCTCCTGCTTTCCAAGCGGCAAATATTCACAGGGGAGAAGTCATTCCAAAGGCCAGGCTGGCTTCTCAAGGCTTCCCTCCTGTCTGTGATGGAAGCCCCATCACGTGACCAGGCGCGGTGGCTCACGCCTGTAATCCCAGCACTTTGGTAGGCCGAGGCAGGCAGATCACGAGGTCAGGAGATCGAGACCATCCTGGCTAACACGGTGAAACCCTGTCTCTACTAAAAACACAAAATTAGCCGGGCATGGTGGTGCATGCCTGTAATCCCAGCTACTCGGAAGGCTGAGGCAGGAGAATCGCTTGAACCTGGGAGGCGGAGGGAGGTTGCGGTGAGCTGAGATCACGCCATTGCACTACAGTCTGGGCTCGAAACTCCATCTCAAAAAAAAAAAAAAAAAAGAAGCCCCATCACGTCTTGGCTGCCTTAACAGCTCCTTAATTCCTTCAAAAATATATGTTTTCTGTTTTGACTGACTTTTCTACGTTTCTTTAGCAAGATAATTGGTCTGAAATCAGCTATTTGACAATTTCTAGGATAATTTTTAAAATTTTTCATTTTCTGGGCCGGGCGCAGTGGCTCCCGCCTGTAATCCCAGCACTTTGGGAGGCCGAGGCGGGCAGATCACGAGGTCAGGACATCGACACCATCCTGGCGAACACAGTGAAACCCCATCTCTACTAAAAATACAAAAAAATTAGCCGGGCGTGGTGGCGGGCACCTGTAGTCCCAGCTACTCGGGAGGCTGAAGCAGGAGAATGGCGTGAACCCAGGAGGAGGAGCTTGCAGTGAGCTGAGATCGCACCACTGCACTCCAGCCTTGGTGATAGAGCAAGACTCTGTGCAAAAAAAAAATTTTTTTTCTTTTTTTTCCTCTCATGAACTCTGCTACAAGAGAAGGTTGAGTATATTTGATTTCTCTCAACTTTTTTTTTTTTTTTTTGAGACAAGCTCTCACTCTCTGTCACCCAGGCTGGAGTGCAGTGGCGTGATCTCAGCTCACTGCAACCTCCGCCTCCCGGTTTCAAGCGATTCTCCCGCCTCTGCCTCCGGAGTAACTGGGATTACAGGTGCCCGCCACCACGCCTGGCTAAATTTTTGTATTTTTTAGAAGAGACGGGGTTTCACCATGTTTCCCAGGCTGGTCTTAAATTCCTGAGCTCAAGTTAATCCGCCTGCCTCGCCCTTCCAAAGTGCTTGGATTACAGGTATGAGCCACTGCACCTGGCCGGATTTCCCTCTATTTTGATGGAAATATATGATTATGGCCGGGCGCGGTGGCTCACGCCTGTAATCCCAGCACTTTGGGAGGCCGAGGCGGGCAGATCATGAGGTCAGGAGATTGAGACCATCCTGGCTAACATGGTGAAACCCCGTCTCTACTAAAAATACAAAACATTAGCCGGGCATGGTGGTGGGCGCCTGTAGTCCCAGCTACTCGGGAGACTGAGGCAGGAGAATGGCATGAACGTGGGAGGAGCTTGCAGTGAGCTGAGATCGCGCCACTGCACTCCAGCCTGGGTGACAGAGCGAGACACTGTCTCAAAAAAAAAAGAAAAGAAAATAAAAGAAAGAAATATATGATTATATAAAAACAAAATGAAAAACTAAAGAGTATTATTTCTAGTAAAATAAAAACCGTTCAAATTTGGGTCTATTTTCAGTTTGATACTATTTTCTGTTTATGTAACTTAAATCACTTTAGTTTTCAGAAAATATACCCAGAAAAAAATTATTTTCTTCAATTTATTGAGGCATAATTGACAGAAAATTGTATCTATTTAAGGTGTACAACTGATGATTTCACATATGTTAACACTTTAAAATGATTACCCTGGCCAGCCCTGGTGGCTCACACCTGTAATCCCGGCACTTTGGGAGGCCACAGCAGGAGGATTACTTGAGGCCAGGAGTTTGAGATCAGCCTGGGCAACACGGCGAAACCCCATCTCTCCAAAAAAATACAAAAAATTAGCCAGGTGTGGCGGCATGTGCCTTTAATCCCAGCTACTACTCAGGAAGCTGAGGTGGGAGAATTGCTTGAACCCGGGAGGCAGAAGTTGCAGTTAGCTGAGATGGTGCCACTGCACTCCAGCGTGGGTGACAAAATGAGACTCTAAGTAAATAAATAATAAAATAAAATTATTACCACGATAAAGTTAATTAGCATGCTGCATTAGTCTGTTTCGCATTGCTGTAAAGGAATACCTGAGGATGGGTAATTTATACAGAAAACAGGTTATTTGGCCCACAGTTCTGCAGCCTGCACTAACACGGCACCAGCAACTGCTGGGAGTCCGGGAGGCCTCAGGAAGGCTTTACTGTTGGTGGAAGGCAAAAAGGGAGCAGGCATGTCACATGGCAAGAGAGGAGGCAAGAGAGAGACGCCAGGCCCTTTTAAACAAGCGGATCTCTTGGTAGCTAATAGAGTAAGAACTCACTCATGACCTCAAGGACAGCACCAAGCCATTAATGAGGGATCCACGCCCATGACCCAAACACCTACTAGTCCTTACCTTCAACACTGGGGATTGCATTTCACATTATGAGATTTGGAGGCAAATATCCAAACCACAGCACTTACCCAATACTGCCCATAGTTACCCCCTCCCTTTTTCGGTGAGAACACTTCAGATCTACTCTCTTAGCAAGCTTCAAGTATAAAATATAGTATTATTAACTATGCTCACCATGCTGTACATTAGATCTTTAGAATTCCTTCATCTTATAACTGAAAGTTTGTACACTTTGATCAAGATCTTTCCATTTCCTCCCCTACCTCCCTTCCCGGCAACCACCAGATTGCTCTGCTCTCTGCTTCTATGAGTTGGAAATGTTTCTTCTTTTTAGATTCCATATATAAGTGATACCATACGGTATTTGTCTGTCTCTGTCACACTTCACTGAGTATAGTGCCCTCTAGGTTCGTTTATGTTGTTGATAGGCAGGACTTCCTTTTTTAAAGTCGCTGAATAATATTCCGCTGTGTGTGTATGTGCGTCACGTTTTCTTTTTATCCATTCACCTGTCAATGGACACTTAGATTGTTTCCGTATCTTTGCTACTGTGAATAGTGCTGCAATGAACGTGAGATGCAGATCTCTCTTCCAGATCCTGGATACATACCCAGAAGTGGCATTGTTGAATTATGTGGTAGTTCTATTTTTAATTTTTTTGAGTAAACTCCATACTGTTTTCCAGTGAAATAAGACAGTCAAAGAGGTTTTTCCATATCTTGGTACCAGGAGCTTTAACTCAGGTCCAACTCACCATGGGCCCAGCGGGTCCCGGAACCCATTCTCTGGTCATTTCCCGGGTCCAGATGTGTAGTTGGAACAGACGTGTTCAGCAGCTAGCAGAGTTTCCACACGGGTTCCCTGAGCTGTAAAGTGAGGGCAATTGTGATGGGAAAGGACAAATGGAAGGTGTTACAGCCATCTCTACCTAGAAAAATACTAAAACAAAAAACACACCAATACTGCCTTCCTGGAGGAATGATATAGATGAGTGCCATCATCAAAGACTTGAAGTATGGAGGGGTGGTGATTCCTGCCCCACATCCTTGTCCAACTCTCCTGGCCTGTGCAGAAGACAGATGAATCCTGGAGAATGACGGTGGATTCCCAGAAGCTTAACCAAGTGATAACTCTAATTGCAGTTGCCGTACCAGATGTGGTTTCATTGCTTGAGCAAATTAACACATATCCTGGTACATGGTATGTAACTATTGATCTGACACACACCTTTTTCTCCATCCCTGTCCAGAAGGCCCACCTGAAGCAGTTTGCCTTCAGCTGGCCAGGGACACCTTCACTGTCCTCCCTCAGTTTAGATCAACTCTCCAGCCCCATGTCACAGTGTGAACCCAGGAGGCAGAGCTTGCAGTGAGCCGAGATCGCGCCACTGCACTCCAGCCTGGGTGACAGAGCGAGACTGCGTCTCAAAAAAAAGTATCGATTTTAAAACTTGATTTTTTATATATGTATATATTGTGCAATGAGCACCGTAGTCAAGTCAGTTAACATATTTATCGCCTCACATAGTTAACCTGTGTGTGTGTGTGTAAGATGAGAACACTTAAGATCTACCCTCTAAACAAACTTCAGGTATAAAATACAATAGTGTTAACTATAGTCACCACGCTGTACATTCCATCTCCGGAACTTACTCATCTTCAGTAACCGAAAATTTACACTCATGACCAGCATCCCCCCATTTCCCCATTTCTCCCTCCCTCCAGCCCTGGCAACCACCATTCTACTCTCTTCTGAGTCTGACTATTTTAGATTCCACATATAAGTGAGAGCATGCAGTATTTATCTTCCTGTGGCTAGCTTATTTCACTTGCAAATGGACTTTATGAAGCTAGTATTATCCTGATACCAAAACCAGAAAAAGACAGTACAACAAAACTGTAAAACAGCATCTTTCTTGAATACTGATGCAGAAATCATTAATAAAACATTACTAATACATCAATAATAGATGAAAAAATTATATGATGGACAATTGATGTACTCCAGAGATATAAGGCTGGTTCAATGTTTGAAAAATCAATCAAAGAACAAAGTAGGAAGAATTAATTTATACGATTTAGTAACTTATACAGCTATAGTAAACAAGGGTGTGTGATATTAGCAGAGTGCAGACCAATGGAACAAGGTACAGAACCCATGGCAAGAACCACACAAATATGCCCACCTAATTTGTTACAAAAACGCAAAAGAAATTCAACGCAGAAAAGATAGCCTCTTCAGAGAAGAGCAATTGGACATTCACAGGCACATACACACAAAATGAACCTTAACCTAAACTTCACAAACCTTAATCACAATTTAACTCAAATGTACCAGGGACTTAAATGCAAAATGTAAAACTATAAAACTTTAAGAAAAATATAGGAAAAAGTCAGCCGGGCACAGTGGCTCAAGCCTGTAATCCCAGCACTTTGGGAGGCCGAGGCAGGTGGATCACGAGGTCAGGAGGTCAAGACCATCCAGGCTAACATGGTGAAACCCCGTCTCTACTAAAAATACAAAAACAAAATTAGCCAGGCGTGGTGGCGGGCGCATGTAGTCCCAGCTACTCGGGAGGCTGAGGCAGGAGAATGGCGTGAACCTGGGAGGCGGAGCTTGCAGTGAGCCAAGATCACGCCACTGCACCACTCCAGCCTGGGAGACAGAGCGAGACTCCATCTCAAAAAAAAAAAAAAAAAAAAGAAAGAAAAGAAAAAGAAAAAGAAAAATATAGGAAAAAGTCTTCAGGATCTAGGACTAACCAAAGAGTTCTTAGATTTGACACCCAAAACACTACCCATTAAAATGTTGGTAAATTGTACCTCACAAAGTCTTTTCTCTGTGAAAGCCCATAAGAAGGGCATGAAAAGACAAGCTACAAACAGGGAGAAAGTATCTGCAACACCCATATCCCATAAAACGAATATCTAGAATATATTTTTAAAAACTCTGAAATAATAACAGTAAAAACAAAAATCCAATTAGAAAATGGCCAAAACCATGAAGAGCCATGTCACTGCAGAGGATATGCAGATGGCAAATAAGCATACAACATGCTCCGTATCATCAGCCGCCAGGGAACTGAAAATGGAAGCCATAATTAGATATCAGCGCTTTGTCATGCTGTGCAGGGGGGCCCTGGGCAGAGGCCAGTGCCATCATTCTAAGCTCTGCTCAGGCCCTCTGCGATGGACACTCTGAAGGCCATTCTATTCGCCTTTTAATGAATAGTGACAAAACAAAATGCTGGTGAGGATATGGAGAAACTGGTTCACTCATACATTGCTGGTGGGGATGTAGAATGACACGGCCATCTGGTAAAGAGTTTGGCAGTTTCTAAAAAAAAAAAAAAAAAAAAAAAAATTAGGCCAGGCGCTGTGGCTCATGCCTGTAATCCCAGCATTTTGGGAGGCCGAGGCGGGTGGATCACCTGAGCTCAAGAGTTCGAGACAAGCCTGGCCAATATGGTGAAACCCTCTCTCTACTAAAAATACAAAAATTAGCTAGGCATGGTGGCAGGCGCCTGTAATCCCAGCTATTGGGGAGGCTGAGGCAGGAGAGTTGCTTAAAACCCAGGGACAGACGTTGCAGTAAGCTGAGATTGCACCGCTGCACTCTAGCCTGGATGATAGAGCAAGACTCCATCTCAAAAAAAAAAAAAAAAATTAAACATGTAATTATTATACACCCAGAAATTGTACCCCTGGGTATTTATCCCAAAGGAAGTCTTGTGTTTACACAAAACCTGTATCTGGAGGTTTATAACAGCTTTACTCACAATAGTCCAAACTGGAAACATCCTGGATGTCATCCAACGGGCGAATGGTTCAACAGCTTCTTCTACATCCACCCAGTGGAACACTACATGGCAAGAAAAAGGAATTAACAATTGATCCATGCAACAACCTGGAGGAATCTCTAATGAGTAACTGAAAAAAGCTATTCCCAAAAGGCCACATACCGTACAATTCCATTTATATAACATTGTTGAAATAACAAACTTATAAAAAGGAAGTGTATTTCAGCGGTTGCCAGGAGTTAAGGAGGGGCTGAGGGCAGGAGGGACGTGCATGTCCCTCATAAAGGGCAGTGAGAGGGTTTCTTGTGGTGACTCTCTTGACTGTATCGATGTCAATATCCTGGTTATGATACTGTGTTTTCTGAGCTGTTACCGCTGGGGGGACCGGGACATAGGGCCTAAGGCATCTCTCTAGAGTCCCTCTGTACTACTTGTTACAACAGCATGTAGAACTATAATTATCTCAAAATAATGTTTCCTTAAAAAATAAGACCACGGGCTGGGTTCGTAGCTCACGTCTGTAATCCCAGCACTTTGGGAGGCTGAGGCGGGCGAATCACCTGAGGTCGGGAGTTTGAGACCAGCCTGACTAACATAGAGAAACCCCGTCTCTACTAAAAAATACAAAAAAATTAACCAGACATGGTGGCGCATGCCTGTAATCCCAGCTACTTGAGAGGCTGAGGCAGGAGAATTGCTTGAACCCAGGTGGCGGAGGTTGTGGTGAGCCAAGATTGTGCCACCATACTCCAAACTGGGACAATAGTGAGACTCCGTCTCAAAAAAATAAATAATGTGTCCGGAATTTATTCTTTCTGGTGGGTTCTTGGTCTCACTGACTTCAAGAATGAAGCCATGTACCTTCATGGTGAGTGTCACAGCTCTTAAAGATAGTGTGGCCGGAGTCTGTTCCTTCAGATATGTCCAGAGTTTCTGCCTTCCAGTGGGTTCTTGGTCTCACTGACTTCAACAATGAAGCCACGTACCTTCACCGCGAGTGTTACAGCTCTTAAAGGTGGTGCAGACCCAAAGGGTGAGCAGCAGCAAGAATTTATTGTGAAGAGCAAAGAAAGAACAAACCTCCCACAGCACGAAAGAGGACCTGAGCACCTTGCATCTGCTGGCGCTGGTGGCCAGCTTTTATTCCCTTATTTGCCCCCGCCCATGTCCTGCTGATTGGTCTATTTTACAGAGTGCTGATTGGTCCATTTTTACAGAATGCTGATTGGTGCATTTGCAATCCTCTAGCTAGACACAGAGTGCTGATTGGTGCATTTACAATCCTCTAGCTAGTCAGAAAAGTTCTCCAAGTCCCCACCCGACCCAGAAGCCCAGCTGGCTTCACCTCTCAATGAGACCACCCACAAATGTGGAAAAATGAACTTAACACACAGTGATTATGCCACCTATGTGTTTTTATCCAAAAACTCTCTCCGGAAGTGAGATATCAGCTTTAATTTTAATACGAGGATCTGGAGGCTCAGAAACATGAAATAAAAGTTCTGGCTGGGCGCAGTGGCTCACGCCTGTAATCCCAGCACTTTGGGAGGCCAAGGCGAGTGGATCACCTGAGGTCAGGAGTTCAAGACCAGCCTGGCCAAGATGGTGAAACTCCATTTCTACTAAAAATACAAAAATTAGCTGGGCATGGTGGCGGGCGCCTGTAATCCCAGCTGTTCAGGAGGCTGAGGCAGAGAATTGCTTGAATCCAGGAGGCGGAGGTTGCAGTGAGCCGAGATCATGCCACTGCACTCCAGCCTGGGCAACCAAGTGAGACTCCATCTCAAAAAAAAAAAAAAAAAAAAAAAAAAAAAAATTCTATGATCACACAGCCAGGAAATGAAGGCAGGATTGAGCAGTTACCTCTGGGATAAAAGTTATCCCTTACTACAAAGGAGCTTCCATGCAGGAAGCATGATGCAGGAATGAAAGGACGGGTCCAAGATCACTGGGGGGCTGAGCTCCCTCCCTGTCCCATGGTCTTTCTACAATTAAAGGTTCAACCCAAGCCACAAGCACAAGCCAGAAAGGGATGAGGTCACGGTCATTCATTTATTTCACATTTATTCTCATTGCACCAGGTGAGGAGAGGAAGGAGTCATTTACTAACACACACAGATTGTGCTTTTTTTCAGTCTTTCTGACGAATCAGGATCCGGATTCTAAATGTCTTCAAGACCTGGATCAGTCAGTAGAGATGGCCCACTGTGTCAGGGGGCCTGGGGCTGCCGGGGGCAAAGCAGGATACATATATGGAACATGACCATTCATGTTCCAGGGCTCCCATCCGGGTACCTGAGGATTTTCCACATAGATCACAGGTGTTGGGGCCCACGTCGGCTCCTGAAAGACTATGGGAACGCCATAGGCCTGGGGCGGGTGCTCGGGAGGTGCGAGGTTAACCACATCTGCACAGGGAGGACCTGAGAGAGAGAAGACACATGGAGGGCTCATGAAGCCATCACCCACCCTGTACCTGAATCCTTGCTTGTGACCTCACCCAGCCCCAGGGCCATGTCCATTCTGAACAAGTCCACGAACAAAGTCCTCAGAATTATTACTTTGGGGGAGAATAAAAAGGAAAAATAGAGGCAGGCAGCCCATCAGAGCAGCAAGTCCCCTGTGCTGTGTGTAGAGGGACTCTGGGCAGGGGCCTGTCCCATCATTCTTTGCTCTACTCAGGGCACAAGGATGGTGGGGGTGGGGTGGGGGAAGACAATGGCACTCACTAGACCGTGGAGATGAACACAAAAGACACGAACCTGAGAAGACGCTGATCTTCCATCTGTACCCCAGAATCCTGTGCAGGGCCTCGCCATAAGGACATGGCAAGGGTTGGCACCTTGGCCTCTGGTTGGCCTCCTGAATAGTGAAGTATAAGTCCTGCAAGCTTATTAGCATCTGGAGACATTCCTTCCAGCTCTTGTTGATACCCCTCTGCTTGAGACGCTGAGCAATTGCTTTTGATACTATGTGATACTTCTTCTTCACCCTGTACACCTCACGTTCAAGAAATTCCCATTCTTGCAGGAAACTCCGGATTTCCTGGTCACTCCAAGGTTTAACTGACTGGACTGGAAGGAAAGAGGAATATGGACGTAATTGGCATAACTCACCTGCACATGTGCAGGATCCTGCCTCTACATGGACAGGTCCAAACTTGACTTTATTCAGTTATGGGAGATAATAGGACCTTAAATGAGAAGTGAGAGATTCAGCATCTGCCTGAGTCCTGATGCCTGACACATCCAGTCACTGGGACAGGCAAGGAAACATCTGAGAGCCTGGGTCTTGCTCAAGTTCCTTAAAATGTTTCAGAGGCTACTGACAGGGTGTGATGGCATATTTGCTGCCTGAGAGTGCTCCCCTGATGTGGGACTCACATCCCATCCCTGTGGGGCCTTTTACTGTCACCTGAGCTGTGGGCAGGGAGCTTGGGGGATGCTGAGGGCAGCCCTGGAATCCCCTGAGATGCCCCCTCTTGGGGCTTGGATGAGCGTATCAGACTCGAGAAGATGCAGGTGTGCTGGAAAATTTTCTCTACTACATGTAAGACTCTGAGGACACTGTACCTGAGGGCTTTTCTGATCCCTGGGCTGCGTTTTCCTGCTCCATTTTCTGGATGTTTATGGTAGTTTCAGTGGGAAGTATTACTTTCTAATAAAAAAAAGATAAAGACATATTAGAATCTCTCTCTCTCTCTCTTTTTTTTCTGAGACAGAGTCTTGCTCTGTCGCCAGGCTGGAGTGCAGTGGCATGATCTCAGCTCACTGCAACTTCTGTCTCCTGGGTTCAAGTGATTCTCCTGCTTCAGCCTCCCAAGTAGCTGGGATTACAGGCACACACCACCACACCTGGCTAATATATTTGGTGTTTTTTTAGTAGAGACGGTGTTTCACCTTGTTAGTCAGGCTGGTCTCAAACCCCTGACCTCGTGATCTGCCTGTCTTGGCCTCCCAAAGTGCTGGGGTTACAGGCGTGAGCCACTGCGACCAGCCCTCCTTGTATTTAAAAAGTAAACTGCCAGATGAACGATATGAGCCCAGTGGTTTTAGACACTGGACAAGGGCGCATGGGACAGTGGAGTGAAGGCAGGAAACAAGGGCTGGGGCTCCTGCAAGTACCCAGCTCAAACCCGCACGGAATTTCCAGGCTGGGAGCAGGGAGAGGGAAATCAAGCAGAGCGTGTGTTCTTCTGAGTTGAGAACTTGGGGAGAGTCTGCTGGACCTCACATTGGCAAGTACAGGACACAGAAGCAGTACTGGGGAGAGGGTGGAGAGAGGGAAGCAGAGAGAGCTCTGTGGATCTACTGGGAAGTCCCCTGTCCAAGCAGATCAGAGCATGAATGAGAGGAAACTGCCTGGGCTGGGAAAACACCGCGAGAAAGGAGCAGTCTGGAAAGTTCCTGGGGTCACTCCGGGCGGTGAAGAATCTGAGTCTCCGCAGCTGGAGTAAAAAGTCTGCCTAGTCCAAGGGGCTTTGAAGAGAGTGCTAGGAGAGTAGCGCCTCAGCAGCGGGGTCAAATTACCCACAGACTGAAGTTTCTTCCCATACCAACTAACAAAGATTCAAAACGATCCCCCAAAGCATCAGTCTAATTCCAAAGGCTGCCTGTGGCTGAACATACAGAGGAAGCGGGTGCCTAAGAGGATAAGGTGGCTCACGCCTGTAATCCCAGCACTTTGGGAGGCCGAGGCGGGCGGATCAGGAGGTCAGGAGATCGAGACCATCCTGGCTAACACGGAGAAACCCCGTCTCTACTAAAAATACAAAAACTTAGCCGGGCGTAGTGGCGGGCGCCTGTAGTCCCAGCTACTCGGGAGGCTGAGGCAGGAGAATGGCGTGAACCCGGGAGGCGGAGCTTGCAGTGAGCCGAGATCACGCCACTGCACTCCAGCCTGGGCGACAGAGCCAGACTCCATCTCAAAAAAATAAATAAATAAAAATAAAAAGGAACAGCACACATTTCAATGGCTGCAAAAATTCTTGTGAAATGAAATGAAAGCCAACCCCAGCCATCCTCCCACGAAACAGCAAGCGGGCTCCCTTCAACTTACCTCCATTTCTACTCCTGAGTTTTCTCCTGGGAGTCTTCTCACTGTGCCTGCAGGGTCTGGTCTGTTCCTGAGTTGGCGGAACACTGGCACTTACTCTCCTCTAATGGAACCTAGGAGAGTCAGGAGGAACCCGAGTGTGGAAATGTGCTTGCTTCTGTCGGCTTCTGGAGGTCTCTGAAGCCAATGCAGATGGGACATGTTTAAATATCTTAAATGTGATTGGGTTAGACCCACCCAACCTGGAGACTTTGGATTAACTAAAGATAAACTAATTTAGTACTTTAATCACATCCACAAAATCCCTTCATCCAGACGAGAATTTGATTGAATAACTGCAACAGGGAAATTGGAGATCAACTCGGCAGGGGTTCTAAGGGTCTCTGAGACCAGCATCTCCAAATGCAAAGGGATGGGTTGTTACATTCCTATAGATAAATTACCCCTACCCCCTGAGTTCGTGCTGAATGGTCAGCTTTGTCCTTAGGGTTTGACCTCTGAGGATTAATTGTGATGTAAGGATTAGGGGAAGAGACTAGGCTTCAGCTGGTTGAGGGTGAATGGATGGCATGGATGGCAGTTATGGATGTGGGAGCCTCTATGAGAAGCTTAGATTAAAAAGGAGTTTAGGGTAGGGAAGAGAGAGGCGAACAGAGCTTTCTCTTTACAAGAGGACAGACTTGAGATTTGCATATACAGAAATGAGGAAGCAGAGGGATATCGGAGGGTGGTTAATAGTTTGGGCGAGTGAGTGACGGTGGGGACGGAGAAGGAGGGTGCTGAGTGCCCAGCATGTGAGGGAAGCGACTCCTAGGTTGCTTTTTGGCTTCAGAATCTCAGATGCAGTCCAGGCTTAGGGATGCCCCTCAGAACAAATCTTAACTCTTGGGATTGATTCCACTCTACTCAGCAGAATCCTAAGATTCACAGCTTTTAGCTCATGATAGCATCTGAGAAGACAGGGAAGGGGGCTTTACAGCGAATGGTACTTTATTTCTACCCATTTTTTATTTTTAGAGGTAGGGTCTTGCTCTGCTGCCCAGGCTGGGGTGCAGTGGCATGATCATGGCTCACTGCAGCCTCAAACTCCTGGGCTCAAGTGATCCTACTGCCTCAGCCTCTCAGGTAGCTAGGATTACTGCAGGTGCTTGTGCCACCATGCTTGGCCTTTTTTTTTTTTTTTTTGTAGAGACAGGGTCTCACTACGTTGCTCAGGCTGGTTGTGAACTCTTCATTTCAAGCAATCCTCCTGCCTCGGCCTCCCAAACTGCTGAGACTGCAGGTGTGAGCCACCATGCTGGGCCTAGTGGTACCTTAAGTCAGAACAAACTCCATGTGGCTTAAGACTAATCTTTGCTTCTTTCCGTGTCATCTAAAAATACCACCGTCTCTTCATTTCCACAGACAGATTTCAGGCCTCCATTTCCTGATGCCCATATGGCCAGGAAACTCTTCTCTGTGCTTCCCACTTTGGGCCTGTCCAATACACCCCCACTCTGCCTCAGGGACCATCTGAGACAAAAATCTGACCAAGTTATTCCTTCCTCTCCCCCAAATGTTAATGAACACCGTCTTCTTCCCCAGGCTCGAGCCCTCTGTCTTGCTGGAGGCAAATAGAAACTTCAGGCTCCTCAGCTCTGTATCTAGCAGGAGCCTGCACTCAGCGTGTTCACCCCCAGCATCACCTCCCATTCAGCTCATCGTCAGGGTTTCTGCCCTGGTATAAATGGCAACTGTATCCAGGCTGTTTCAAAAACAGAAATGCAGAAATAATTC
Source organism: Gorilla gorilla gorilla (assembly GCF_029281585.2). Lineage (NCBI taxonomy): Eukaryota > Metazoa > Chordata > Mammalia > Primates > Hominidae > Gorilla > Gorilla gorilla. The sequence continues at coordinate 182,325,460 of NC_073228.2, forward strand.
CTGAATTCTTTATCTTCTCAGTGACAGCTTCTTCTCAATCAGAAATTACTGATAGCCTATTTTCTTTCCTTCTTTTTTTTTTTTTCCGATAGAGTCTCACTCTCTCACCCAAGCTGGAGTACAGTGATGCAACCTCTGCCTCCTGGCTTCAAGCAATTCTCCTGCCTCAGCCTCCCAAGTAGCTGGGATGACAGGCGCGTGCCACCACACCAGGCTTATTTTCGTATTTCTAGTAGAGAAGGGTTTCACCATGTTGGCTAGGCTGGTCTTGAACTCCCGGCCTCAGGTGATCCACCCACCTTGGCCTCCCAAAATGCTGGGATTACAGGCTTGAGCCACCGCAACCAGCCTGATACCTTATTTTCTAAATAAGTACCATTAACTGACTTTTTATTCATGCTGAAATTAAAATAGTGCAGGCATCAAGGTTACTTCCATGGACAACAGCTGTTGCATTCTAATGGGGACCCTGCTTATCTTGTCCTCGGTATATGCACCAAGCCTGTTTCTGTGGCTTCTAATGGGGACCCTGCTTATCTTGTCCTCGGTATATGCACCAAGCCTGTTTCTGTGGCTTCTAATGGGGACCCTGCTTATCTTGTCCTCGGTATATGCACCAAGCCTGTTTCTGTGGCTTCTAATGGGGACCCTGCTTATCTTGTCCTCGGTATATGCACCAAGCCTGTTTCTGTGGCTTCTAATGGGGACCCTGCTTATCTTGTCCTCGGTATATGCACCAAGCCTGTTTCTGTGGCTTCTAATGGGGACCCTGCTTATCTTGTCCTCGGTATATGCACCAAGCCTGTTTCTGTGGCTTCTAATGGGGACCCTGCTTATCTTGTCCTCGGTATATGCACCAAGCCTGTTTCTGTGGCTTCTAATGGGGACCCTGCTTATCTTGTCCTCGGTATATGCACCAAGCCTGTTTCTGTGGCTTTTCAGCACAGACATCCTTCATTCCATGGCCCTGGGGCAGCTTCAGATCAAGCTGATTTTCTCTGTTTGTCTGGGCTCCAGGCTTCTCCCATTTCCTGAACACACTGGGCACCGTGTGGCCTCGGGGCCTTTGCTGTTTCTGCTCATTGCTCTGCTCCCATCACCAGTCACCCATCAGGCCCGCTCCTCCTGCAGGCCCCCGTCGCCCTGGGCGTGGGGGCCTTCTCCATCCCTGGCACTCCTCACAGGTGCTGCCTCGCCATGCTGTCCTCAACTTGGACACAGTACATTTCAACACAACTCCCTGGTCAAGTCTAGCTCTTCCACTGGCCTATGCATTCAGTGAAATTGTGGATCTTGTCTACATGTGAATCCCGTGATAGGACAGCTTCCCAGCCCTGACTCTACAATGGAATCAGCTGGAAGGCTTTCTCAAAGGCCAGTTCCAATCATTCAAATTTAGTTATCCTGGGCTGGTCACTGTGGAGAAAAGTCCTCTGGTGATTGTAACACTAGTCTGGCATGAGCTCTTTGCCTTAAAGGAGTATCATGGGCTTTGCCATGAACTACACTGAGTCCAGGGGCCACCTTGGTCCTGCCCCACCTCACTGGGCCCCTGGGAGGTGGGAGATTAGATTAGATTAGAACTGCCCAGGCTTCAGGCTAGCACTCCCAAGAGAGAGTGTGACCATCCTGAGAGTTCCTTCTTCCAGTGTGACCATCCTGAGAGTCCCTTCTCAGAGATTCCAGTGTGACCATCCAGGTTGATCCCAAGCACGAGGAGCTCAGAGGGTCCCAGGTGGGTCTGATGCACAATCCGGGCCGAGACACTGAGCTTGGAGACGCTGAGCTTGGAGAGGCTGAGCCTGGAGACGCTGAGCCTGGGGAGGCTGAGCCTGGAGAGGCTGAGCTTGGAGAGGCTGAGCTTGGAGACGCTGAGCCTGGAGAGGCTGAGCCTGGAGAGGCTGAGTTTGGAGACGCTGAGCCTGGAGACGCTGAGCCTGCAGAGGCTGAGCCTGGAGAGGCTGAGCTTGGAGACGCTGAGCCTGGAGACGCTGAGCCTGCAGAGGCTGAGCCTGGAGAGGCTGAGCTTGGAGAGGCTGAGCCTGGAGAGGCTGAGCTTGGACAGGCTCCGAAGGCCAGGGACCTTTTTATTTCTGACAACAGACGTAAGTGCCACAGAATCTCTGGGGCCTAGGGCAGGAGATTGGGACCTGATTTAGGAAAGACTTCTTGAGCTTTGAGATTAGACAGGAGACTATGACTTTAAAAGAAATGGTTTTCACACATTTTCAGGGCTGCTTGTCTTTTCAAGGGTGACGAAACATGGGTGTTCAGTTTTTTGTTTGTTTGTCTGTTTGTTTGTTTTTGAGACAGAGTCTCGCTCTGTCGCCCAGGCTGGAGTGCAGTAGCGCGATCTCAGCTCAATGCAGCCTTGACCTCCTGGGATCAAGCCATCCTCCATCGTCAGCTTCCAAGAGATTCCCGTCTCTGCCTCCCAGGTTCACGCCATTCTCCTGCTTCAGTCTCCCAAGTATCTGGGACTACAGGTGCCCACCACCACGCGTGGCTAATTTTTTTTGTATTTTTTTAGTAGAGATGGGGTTTCACTGTGTTAGCCAGGATGGTCTCCATCTCCTGACCTCGTGATCTGCCCTCCTCAGCCTCCCAAAGTGCTGGGATTACATGCGTGAGCCACGATGCCCAGCTGGGTGTTCAGTTTTAAGTATTTGGGAAAATCATCTAATCTAGGGGATACTGTTTCAATGTTTCAGTGTAAAAAATTAATATATGATTAATTTTGGCTGGATTTTTGGAAACTAGAAGGGCAACAGGGTAGAATACTGGGGGAAAGTGACTGAAAGTAATGGGGTGTGCCTATTGTGAAGGAAGGTCTGCACAGGTCAGACACTGGACAGGTTTCCCTGGATTAATTTAAAATATATATATTTTTAATTAGTCAGGTATGGTGGTGCATGCAGGTAATCCCGGCTACGTGGGAGGCTGAGGTAGGAGAATCTCTTGAACCTGGGAGGCGGAGGTTGCAGTGAGACAAGATTGCGCCACTGCACTCCAGCCTGGGTGACAAGAGTGAAACTCCATCTCAAAAATATATATATATTTAACTATATAAATATATCTATATATATTTATAAATATATATTTATTATTAAAAATATATATATTTTTTGAGATGGAGTTTTGCTCTTTTTGTCCAGGCTGGAGTTCAATGGTGTGTTCTTGGCTCACTGGAACCTCCGCCTCCAGGTTTCAACCTCAGCCTCCCGAGTAGCTGGGATTACAAGCATGCACCACCACGCCCAGCTAATTTTGTATTTTTAGTAGAAATGGGGTTTCTCCATGTTGGTCAGGCTGGTCTCAAACTTCCGACCTCAGGCGATCCACCCGCCTCGGCCTCCCAAAGTCCTGGGATTACAGGCATGAGCCACTGCGCCCGGCCGAATATTTTTTAAAATAATAAAAATTGCAAAGAACTTCCCTGGATTAACTAAAAAAAAAAAAAAAAAAAAGAAAGAAAGAAACGGGACAGGGTGAGCCAGTGGTAGTTTCTGATGTACCAAGGAAGTATTTTATTTGCAAATCGAAATGGAGTCTTTTCAGGTTCCCTAGTGACAAAGGGAAATCTATCTAAGAGCGATGAAGTATTATGCAACAAGGGAGTTTGAAAGAAATGCTGGCAGAGAATACGTGGCAATTTTTCTTTCTTTTCTTTTTTTTTTTTTTTGACATGGAGTCTCGCTCTGTCGCCCAGGATGGAGTGCAGTGGCACTGTCTTGGCTCACTGCAGCCTCCGCCTCCTGGGTTCAGGCAATTCTTTGGCCTCAGCCTCCCAAATAACTGGGACTACAGGCACCCGCCACCATGCCTGGCTAATTTTTGTATTTTTAGTAGAGACGGGCTTTCACCATATTGGCCAGGCTGGTCTCGACCTCCTGACCTCATGATCCGCCTGCCTCGCCCTCCCAAAGGGCTGGGAATACAGGTGTGAGCCACCGCACCCAGCCAATTTTTCTTTTTTTCCAAGACAGAGTCTCTCTCTGTCTAGCCATAGGTGCCAGGGGCTTCAAATTCCTCTAGTATCCTTGCTTTCGTCTCCACTTGTGACCGAGTTTCCCCAAATGGTCCTCCTCAGGGACAGTCTGTGGCTCTGTCTGCTATAACCCAGCGCTGTTGCACTGCGGCTCTGCTGGGATGGTGGCAGAGGGGGTGCATTCTATAATCTTCCAGTTAAATCTGTCGGTACTCCTGTGTCCAAGGGCTGGGACCTATTCAAGTGTTCTCCAGTGGTATAACTTTGCCTCCTTGCCCTGTCCTCCCTCTCCTGCTTGCAGGATTCCAATCTACTGGAATCCTCAAAGTGTTGAGCCATGTTGACAGTTTCCTCCCCCTTAGGTGAGACAGGAAGGATAGAGAGAGTGGGGGAATGTCCTTCCTCCAGCTAGCATAAGACTCTGGCAAGCTTTTTTCCCTAGAGTGTCGGCTTTTATGGAGAAGACTCTGGGTGTATTTCACAATGAGTCCCCTTCTTCTGCCACAGCCCTCAGGGGATATTTCTCAGATCATGACCTTGGGAATCTGCTGGGATTCCTGGAGTTAATGGCAGTGGCGGTATGCGGGACCCGTTATGACTATGGACCCAGAAGTTCCACATTCTCAGTTTAGTCCATAGTCAACCTCCAGCAATTCATCAAAATTACCTGTTAGTTTTCTGCCCAGTTTTGGCTCCAGTGGGCTCCAAGTAAACAGATCTCAGCTGTGTCTCTGGATACAACCGTCTCTCCAGATTTCACAGTTGTGACTTCAGTTCTCAGAAAGATAAAAGTCACTGATTTTCAGCTTGACTAGCTTTTTCTTGTAAGGATAGGGGTGATGACTTCCAAGCCGTTTACATGTTGTAGTTGAAACTGGGAGTTCCAATAAGTTTCTGAGTGCTAGAGAATTAAAGAGAGAATTGAAGAATAGAAGAATATCGAATGACAACAGAATCACAAAAGTCCTTTAACTGTTCAGTTTAAACAGTTTAAATGCCAAGGAAGGGAACAATTTCATGATGACTTCAGTGTCAATAGGATGGCTGTCAGAGGTTGTCTGTGTAGCATCATGCAGAAATGCAAAATATGGATAGGACACCTTCTACAGCGTACTCCAGGCTTTGCTTTAATTTTGAATAACAATTGTTTTCACTTCTGGCCGGGCGCGGTGGCTCACTCCTGTAATCCCAGCACTTTGGGAGGCCGAGGCGGGTGGATCATGAGGTCAGGAGTTCGAGACCAGTCTGGCCAACATGGTGAAACCCCATCTCTACTAAAAATACAAAAAAAAAAAAAAAAAAAAAAATTAGCCGGGCATGGTGGCAGGTGCCTGTAATCCCAGCTACTTGGGTGGCTGAGGCATGAAAATCGCTTGAACCCGGGAGGCGGAGGTTGCAGTGAGCCGAGATCTTACCATTACACTCCAGGCCAGGTGACAATGTGAGACTCCGTCTCAAAAAAAAAAAAAAAAAAAAAGTTTTTGCACTTCTACACATCTACATAAATTTGTATTTGTATTATATCAACCAAAGGAATAGAATTTGACTTATTAACTCAATTTAGTTTCTGCAAAAAGCTTCAATTTCGCAGGTCTCATCTAGAAGGGATAAGACAGCTTTATAAGCACAAGTTTTCAAAAGAAAAACATTGCAGAGGCAAAAAAAAAAAAAAATTCTCATTGTGATTATTTGCATCTGGGGTTATACTGTAAAAAGAGACATTTTAGATCTTTTATATAGTCTCTAATAGTAAACAGAAAGATCATATTTTTATTACTGCAGATTTTATCCTGGCACTTGAAAATTCGTTTGCAGTTTTGGAACCAGGAAATACTTTTGGTGTGTTTCCATTGGTCATTTGAGCTGAAAAGATTGAGTGTGGAAAGTCATTACAATTTCTGCTATGGTTGTTTTATCTGAATTTCCTCTCATCGGAAAATTTGTTACTTTATCCGTTTCTTTAGCACTATTTGGGGAAATCATCTATCACTTAGGCTTAGCTGTTACTATATCCTGCCTTATATCTGACTTTCCAATATGTTCAATACTGAATGAACAATTGTGTACTGTAGAAAGAGCTTCAAAACATCTTTTCTCTGATACCAAATATTTTAAAAATTAATCATGAAACTTATACTTGCATTTTGATTCAAATATACATAAATGAAAATAGGCAATAGGGTAGATCTCATATTAAGTATCCTTAACACAAAATATAAAATAAAAAATAACAATAATTGAAAATACTAATTTCGATCATCTCACTCACAAGAGTGAAGCATAATTACCAATAAATTGAGGCTGAACTATTGAAAGGTTGGAAACTTACAAACTAACAATAAACTTGAACTTGATATGTGACACAGAAAAGTCGAACTTTATGCATGCCTGCAAGGGAGAACTGTGTTTGCAGTAACAGGATCCCTGAAGAAAGCCAGAGCTCATCTTATCCAAAATTTTAAGCAGCTCAGTGTCTGCGACTGGCAAATTTTCAGAGGCAGGGATGTTTATGGACTGTTAGACTTTCAAGCGTGTTAGTGTGGTCACTGGAATTAGACGGTCGTCGACTGGCTAACTTCCAGAAGCACGGTCACTGTAAGGAGGGACTTGCTGACCGACCGTGGTCTAGAAGCAGCACTAAAGTGGCATTCAGAAGCTGGAGGCTGTCAGGAAGTTGATTTCAGAAGCATGGCTACTGGCAGCGAGGCCATCATTGATTTTTCAGACCATGTGTACTGATCCAAAGATCTAATTATTGGGGATTATTTTACAACTTAGGAATTTGGCCAAAAGAACAGTCTTTTCCTTTAATACGGAAAACAAGTACTTTTATTCTCACTTCCCTCTTTTGTCTTCCCTCAGTCAAACACATAGGAGAAAACATAAGAGATGGTTCAGATCTGTGGAGGTATGATTTACAGCTTGTATTGCCACTTAAGCGCCAATTACTGAAGCAGAACCGTAGCTCAAAGTGCTGATTTTTCATTAATGAGGGGAGAAACCCTGAATACATTTAAGGCATCCTAACAAAGTTAATACAGGATTCAGGACAAAATCATTAAATACAGGACATTTGGCAACCCTACCTGTGAGTCAGCTTTCTTCTGACTCGCCACTCTCACCTATTTGCCTATGAAAACCATGCCTTATTTATTCTAATACATGATTATCTGTCTCCTGTTCTCCATCAATGCTGTCCTTGTTTGAGTTGGAACCCTCATTTTCCTATTACTTGAATTTAAACAGCCCAGATTTCCTGGATGGCATCAGTCATCAGCTTTCTTCAACCCCCTACGCTTATCTTCTATGGAATTTCCCTTGCTTACCATCTTTGACTCCACCGATTTTACCATAAAATCCAAACTCCTTAGCTTGGCAAATAAGGCCTTTTGTGATTTGGCTTCTGCTTTCTACTCAAGCTTTAACATTTGTCATTTTCCTGCTCACTAGTTCTAAATTAAGTTTTCCAAATGTCCTATTGTCCACCTGCGGTTTGGCGCATGCTGTTTCCTCTTAATCGGAATGCTTCTGTCTCCCTCGGAGTTCCTACTATTCTCCTCAAATATAGCCCAGGCATCATTGCCCCTGGAAAGCTTTGATGTCTCCAGGCTCTCTTCATGAGTCTCTTTCTTCATCCTGTGCAAATCTTTACAATATTTTCATAGTGGAACATATTGTCATAACTTATTTGCCTACTGAAACAACAAAAACTGCAATATAATCTGCTTGCTAGCAGATCATTTGCTAGCCCAACTCCATCCCCTTCCCAATTCATGGCTTCTTGAAGAAAAGCCTGTGTCTGTCTTAAAACTTGTACAGTTTTAAAACTTGCATACTTGTAAACTTGTATAGTACCTGCTCCAAAGTTAAAAAATATTTACTGTTATGAGAAAAACTTGGGACTGTAATGTCCCCCCTCAAACTGGGAAGGAGCCGAGAGACCAAAGAATGACTCAGACAAGTCCAGCTTGATGAGCAGATGAGTTTATTATGACTTCCATACAGGGCTCTCCTGGACGGCAGCAGGACAGCTCTGGAGATCTGTACCACTTCACACCTCTAAGCTGCTTTTAAGCCAGTTTTCTGGCTCTTTGCCTCGTGTGTGATTGGACTGTTTGCTTAGTGTGTTCCCAGATACTCTGGGATGTTTGGGTTCTCAGGGACACTTGCTCCTCGGCTGGGCACCATGGCCTTTGCTTACTGTCCAGCCTTCAGGGCTCAAGCAGTGGATATAAACCCTTAGGTAACCTGGTAGGGGATCTGTCACACTACACTAAGTTTATGAAACAATTCACATGTCTTGTTTGGGCTGCTGTAACAAAATAATCTCATCATACTAGGTAACTAATAAAATATTTCTCACAGTTCTGGAGGCTTGGAAACCCATTTAAAGTGCTAGCAGGTTTGGTGTCTGGTTATGGCCATCTTGATTCAAAGAAGGTATCTTACCACTGTGCCTTCACATGGCTGAAGGGCAGAACAAGCTCCCTTGGGGCTCTCTGATAAGGGCACTGAGGGCTCCGTCCTTCTGATCTGATCACCTCTTCACACATCCCACTTCATAATACCATCACCTTGGAGGTTAGCATTTGGACATAGGGATTTGGGGGAGATATAAACATTGAGACCTTAGCAATGTCCTTTTCAAGAGTTTGCCACAGGTGTTAGATTTGTGAAAGTTCTTCTGATGTGTTCATTATAAATTTAAAAAATACATATTTAGGGTGGCCGGGCACAGTGGCTCACGCCTGTAATCCCAGCACTTTGGGAGGCCGAGGCAGGCGGATCACCTGAGGTCAGGAGTTCAAGACCAGCCTGGCTAACATGGAGAAACCCTGCCTCTACTAAAAATACAAAATAGCCTGGTGTGGTGGCAGGTGTCTGTAATCCCAGCTACTCGACAGGCTGAGGCAGGAGAATCGCTTGAACCTGGGAGGCGGAGGTTGCAGTGAGCCGAGATCGCACCATTGCACTCCAGCCTGGGCGACACAGAGAGACTCCATCTCAAAATAAAAATAATAATACATACATACATACATTATTTAGTAGCTTTAAACCTGAAATTATTGCCTGTTTTTCTATCTAATACAGTTCAGGGCATATAACTGGTACACCTTCCTAATAAATGACTTCAGAGAAATAAAATCCAAAACCAAGTTAAGACAGTTGAGTAGAAAATTCACAACTACTAGAACAAAAGACCAGATTTTTCTTTTTCTTTTTTAATGAAATCCATGCACAAGTTTGACATCAGGGTAGGAAAAGGACGAACCCCAGAGACTGAGAGGTAGTTCATAATTTATTTTTCTTTTATTTTGGTCCTTTTCTCTAAAAAGGTATAATTTGATCAATTCATTTGTATGCTATTAAAATGCTATAAAAATATTACCAGTTTGGTAGTCTTCTAACGAGAAATCTAAAGCACACCTCCCCACCCACTCACATATGTTTCTGATGATCACGTGACATCTAGCATATACGTCTGTAGGAAAAGGGAAAAAGCAAACCCATTTCACAAATGGCTAAAGTCAATGTCTCCAATTGTAAATTCTTCATCTCAGGTTATTTTTTTAAGTGTCTGACAGGCACAAACACTTTCCTCATATCTATTATATAGTTGACGTTTATCCATGGAATTAAATACCTAATGAGGGATAAATTATTAGTTTTTTTCACATCCATTACATTTATTACATCTCTCTCAATGATGTATTCTTCGATGAGCTTTGGTTTAAGGCTTTCACACGCACAAATCTACTTTCTAGGGGTCCTCTTCGATATGAATTTTATAATGATTAGTAAGGGATGACCTATGGTTGAAAAGTTTCCCACATGTATTACATTCATAGGGTTTCTCTCCAGTATGAATTCTCTGATGTGCAATACGTGATGAGCTTTGTCTGAAAGTTTTTCCACATGTATTACATTTAAAGGGTTTTTCTCCTGTATGAATCCTTCGATGCTGAATAAGAGCTGAACTTTGGCCAAAAGATATCCCACATTCCTCACATCGATATGGTTTCTCTCCAGTATGAATTCTCTGGTGATTACTAAGCGATGAGTTACACCTGAACGTTTTCCCACAGTCGTTACACTTATAGGGTCTTTCTCCAGTATGCATTCTCTGATGTTGAATGAGAGCTGAACTCTGTCTGAAGGCTTTTCCACATACTTTACATTTACATGGTTTTTCTCCAGTATGAATTCGCTCATGAATAATAAGTGTTGAGTGGGAGCTTAAGGCTTTACCACATTCATTACAATTATAAAACTTCTCTCCAGTATGAATGATTCGGTGTCTATTAAGTCGTGAAATAGAAGTAAAGCCTTTCCCACATTCATTGCATCTGTAGGGCTTTTCTCCAGTGTGAATTCTTTCATGTTGAATAAGAGACGCACTCTGGCTGAAGGCTCTCCCACATTCACTACATTTAAAAGGTTTCTCTCCAGTGTGAATTCTCTGATGATAACGAAGGGATGAGCTAGACTTAAAGGTGTTGCCACATTCATTACATAAGTAGGACTTCTTTCTAGAATGAATTCTTTGACATCCAGAAAGGGATGTGCTGCAACTAGATGCCTTCCTACCCGGATTATACTTACAAGGGTTTTCTTCAGCATGAATTTTTTGATGTATAAAAAGTCCTGACCTTCGGCTGAAGGATTTACCACATTCTTTACATCTATAGGATTTCTCCACAGTATGGGTTCTTAGATGTTTATAAAGGGATGTACTGAGAGTAAAGGCTTTCCCACATTCTTTACATATGTAGGGTTTCTCTCCAGTATGCGTTATTTGATGTTGAATAAGAGCTGAACTTTGGCTAAAGGCTTTTGAACATTCTTTACACTTAAATAGTTTCTCTCCACTATGGTTTTTCTCATGTTTACGAAGGGATGAAGTGTTAATGAAGGTTTTTTCACACAGACTACATTTATAGCGTTTATCTGCTGTAATTTTTGGTTGATTAAGTAATTGTGAATTCTGTTTGAGGCTGTTTCCTTGTATTTCACATTTTGGTGGTGTTTTTTCTCTGGGAAGTATCTGTTGCCTAATAAGCACTGACTTTGGGCTGAAGTTTTGGCTCAATTCAGTATTTTTATGGCTTCTTTCTATAGTGGGGATTTTTTTGTGGGTGGCTGAAACTATCTGAAAACTTCCCTTTTTATCCTGCTTTTTCTCTAATCTGCCTTCATATATGTAAGGCTTTTCTAATTTCAAATCCCAAGGTACATTCCTGTTGGATCTTTTCAGTATCAGTCCCCGAAATGAAGAGTCTTGTGTTTGCGTTGACTTTGTGGTTTTATGACTGCTCTTCGATCCTGGAGGGAAAAAAAAATCAAAAATGTTTCATGTGATATCATAGCATCTGACTACTGAGACTAAAAGTGTAGAAGGAATAAATATTGGTGACATTTAAATAACGCCCTGATATCTGTATGAAAAAAATTGCAAGAAGAAAAAATAGGACAGCTAGACAGTATAATAAAATATAATTGACAGCAATTTAAGTACTAGGGTGAAGAATAAAATAAAGCAAACCCATTTAAAGAGGGTGAGAAAGAGTAACCAGAAGAATTGGCTAATGAAGAACAGAAAAAAGGGTTGTAAGGGGATCATGAGTTGAAAGAGGAAGTTTGGGGTTAGGACCCAAAACCCATGATGGAATCCTAATTTTTTTTTGTTTTTTTTTTTCACATTTATCTTCTTTGTGTAATTTTTTTTGAGACAGTCTCACTCTGTCGCCCAGGCTGGAGTGCAGTGGCGCGATCTCGGCTCACTGCAACCGGTCTCCTGGCTTCAAGCAATTCTTGTGCCTCAGCCCCCTGAGTAGCTGGGATTACAGGCACCCACCATCATGCCTGGCTAATTTTTGTATTTTTAGTAGAGACAGGGTTTCACTGTGTTGGCCAGGCTGGTCTTGAACTCCTGACCTCAAGTCATCTAGCCACCTCGGCCTCCCAAAGTGCTTGGATTACACGCATGAGCCACAGTGCTCAGCCTTTATGTAATTATTCTTAATCTGGAAAGTCCCTCCACCCCATGTCAAATTCCCTTATATCCTTCAGATTCAGTTCAAAAATGGACTCTCTCAATCCTTTGACTCTGAGCAGCCACAGTCCATTCTCCTTACTATAGCACTTACCAGAGTATTAAACATATGTATTACTGACCTTTATAATATATGCACACATATATAGTATATTATAGTTCTATATCTATGTCTGTATGTATCTCACTTTCCTTTTCTGACGTAACTGTTCTTCACAAGCAGATCAGAATGCCCTATTTTCCTACAGATCCTCTTGACAGCACTCCAATTATATACAAAAGTTGTATGTTTTGTTAATCTGCCTTAATTACTTATACATTCCTAACTGGAACAATGTCAAATATTCTTATTTCATATATATACAAATATGCACATGTGTTATACATACATACACATACACATTTCAGACCCTTGTAGAAGTTGCCTCCTAGGCCAGTACATGGGTGATTAGAGAGGTTTCAGGGCCAGTTCAAACAGGAGGGCCCTGTTATTGAATTAATCGACAAGAGGTGCCACAAGACAGGCCTAGAGCCAAGAGGTGCAAGATAGGAAGGCAGCCTACTCATGCATCAAGCAAGAGAGGCTACATGGGATGGCTGAAAAGAGTCAAAGATCAACAATAAGACAGGCATGGATATATAAGATAAAGCATGGTTAACATGGAAAAGTAAAGAACAGAATTGAAGAAATATTAAAATTGGATAAGAACACAATTCAATAGATAGTAAATTCTCTCAGGGGAATGGTTATGCACATAGTCTTAGCATCTTCTCCTGGGGTAGAGGTAACTGTTTAAAGGGACCACTTGTGTCTCACTGTATTTGCGATTCCTGTATGACAGTCACTTTCACACGTCTACAAATTACTTCTGCTTAATAAACACAATACATCTTGCTTTTCCCTTATTAGTGTTCACTTACTAGTTCCCTTCATGGATAACTCTTCTTCCATTCCTTCTTTAAATAATGGTATTCCCTAGGGTTTTGGGTTTTTTTTTTCACTCCACACACCCTCCCTGACTAACTTCACATGCCCTATATCTTTATACTATTTACTGTAAGGGAAAGCAGTTTCTTAACTTTATGCTTAACACCTTCCTAGTCCCTTCTCCATTTCAGTCTTGCTAAATTAAATGATCAAATTTTAATACATTATTTAGGCCAAATATATGGAGGGGGCACTGGCAAAAATGAAGTGCTTTTTCCCTGTGAATATCGGTCGTTGTTTCTAGGCTTAATATATGTGCTGGGAAGAAGGCAGCAGCAAGATTCTGCAACTTGGATTCTAGCTTGTAAGGCAATGACCCAGAACCTGCCTTAGGCCTAGTGTAAAGAAAGGTCCCTCATCTTTGCTACAGCCCTGAGCACGGGGATCAGGTACTTAAGTGGTATTTTGTTTGCCATGCATTACTATCTCTACCATAATCTCCTAACTAGTCTTGCCCTCTGCCAATTCAGTCTCCACACTGCAGCCAGAATAATCTCTGTGGTTTTTTTTTTTTTTTTTTTTTTTGAGATGGAGTCTCACTGTGTCACCCAGGCTAGAGTGCAGTGGCGCGACCTCGGCTCACTGCAACCTCCTCCTCCCAGGTTCAAGTGATTCTCCTGCCTCAGCCTCCTAAGTAGCTGGGATTACAGGTGTGCACCACCACACCTGGCTAATTTTTGTATTTTTAGTAGAGACAGGGTTTCCCCATGTTGGTCAGGCTGGTCTCGAACTCCTGACCTCATGTTCCGCCCACCTCAGCCTCCCCAAAGTGCTGGGATTACAGGTGTGAGCCATCATGCCCAGCCAATCTTTCTAAGATCAATATTTTACTATGTGGCAAACTTCCTTAAGGTCCTCCAATAGATTTTCAATGATTCACATCTGAAGTCTCTTAAGAGTCTTGAAGACTCTTAGGAGTCCTTAACATGGTGAATAGAGTACTATCTGATCTGACCTTTATCCACCTGTCCTCACCCCCCTCCCCTGGCTTCTTGCCAGGTATGCTGAACTACATGCAGCTTCAGGAGCATTCCATGACTTGACTTGTTAATCTTTACATATGCTGGCAGCATCCTTTCCATTCACAAGTACTCATTAAGTGCCTACTATGGGCCAGGTAATGTTCTGGGGAATGCAGATAATGTATTCAATAAGACAGGGTTCCAGCCTTTAAGGAGCTTATACTTTGGAGTGTGCGCATGTGCTGGGGAAGGAGGGGATGAAGGGACAAATAGCAAGTACATAATAAAAGTCACGTGGATATCTGAAGAAAGTGCTCAAGAGCTCCCTGGGCAAAGGAACCAACACACACAAAAGTGAGGCTGACTTAGGAACAGCAGAGAGACTGGCCAGAGTAAAGCGAGAAGAGGGAAAATGGTGAAATGATCAAGTAAGCGTGGAATGGGGCCGGGCGTGGTGGCTCACAGCTGCAATCCCAGCACTTTGGGAGGCCGAGGTGGGTGCATCACCTGAGATCAGGAATTCAAGGCCAGCCTGGCCAACACGGTGAAACCTGTTCTCTACTAAAAATACAAAAATCAGCCGGGTGTGGTGGCACACGCCCATAATCCCAGGTACTCGGGAGGCTGAGGCAGAGAATTGCTTGAACCCAGGAGGCAGAGGCTGCAGTGAGCCCAGATCACATGGCTGCACACCAGCCTGGGAGACAGAGTGAGACTCCATCTCAAAAAAAAAAAAAAAAAATAAGTAAACAAAAAATAAAAAAACAAAAGAGTGGAGCAGGAGGTGGGGGACAAATCCTCTAAGGCCCAGGTCATCCTAAGGACTGGAATTTAAGCCTACGGGAAGCCACTGGGGAATTACATGTTCATTTGAGTTGGCTGCTGCGTGGACCGACTATGCTGGGGCACCAGTGGAAGCAGGGAGGGGAGAGGCTACTGGAGAAGCTACTGCAGCTCTTCAGGTGAGAAAGGGCTGGAGGTACAGATGACTACGCCAGACTGTACAGTGAAGGAAGAGCTAGCGGGACCAAGAATAACAAGACTCAGGACTCCCAGGAAGCTGAGAGGGAAACAGGAAAGTTAGGGATCATGCCTAGGTTTCTAGCCAGAATTCTGAGAGCTGCCACCAACCACCAAGAAGGGAAAGACCAGGAAAGGGGCAAGGCTAGAAGGTGAAGACCAGGAAAGGGGCAAGGCTAGAAGGGGAAGACCAGGAAAGGCGCAAGGCTGAGGGGGCATTCAGTTTCTGGTATGTTTGTGATGGCTGAGATGCCTTAATAGAGTTGCAGGAAGATATTGAAATACTAGATTATATTTATTATTCTGGAGATCTGGGGGAGGTCAGAGCTACAGACAGGCATTTGGGGGTCAGCAGCATGTGGGTTTGATTTAAAGCTGAAGAACTGAAAGGAATCACTTAGACACTGAAATATTAAGAGGTTAAGGAGAATAATATCAGGAGAGTACAGTGTTCCAGAAGCTAAGGGAAGAACTACTTCAGGGAGGAGTGAATAACTGTGGCAAATAATTTGAGAACTAAAAACTTAATCCTGATTGTGGCAAGACGGAGGCTGTTTGGGATTTAATAACAGAGCTATCAGTGGAATTATAAGGAAGAAAGCCCAGCTGGAGTGCATGGAGGAAACAATGGGAGGTGAGAAAATAGAAACATCAAGAGCAGAAACCCTTTTCAACAGTTTCTAAAGGAGAGTAAGCAAATGGGACATGGGGAGCTTTTATTTTTTAATGGATATGATTACGACTCGAAAGTCCATTATCAATTCTGGAAAACTCATCCCAACTCTTAAGTGCCAATATTTTAGTCCTGAAATCATGTTTTTCACTGAAGCAGACATGAGTTTTGGATTGTGGATATCCTGACTCTTCCTTATGATCTGTTTAGAACTTTCTAGAGGCCTACAAATAGGTCTCCTCAGATGCAGTTCAACCTTTGCTTCCTCCTAGAATCAAGCCCAGTCCTCAGCTACCTGTTAAACAAGGTGAAGACCTAGGTCAGAAGTTGAGAAGCCAGAATGATCTTGCTGATGGCCACTGCCCTGACCAATTCCTGTTATCAGGTCTAGACTCTTCCACCTGGACTCTCACTACACCTGGAGAATGTTTCTTCAACCCTCTCTCCCTGGATGATTTCATTTACTCCCATACCTCTTATGTGTACGACTATCCTGAAAAATACTTTACAGAGGTCTTTCCAACTGCCGGCTAGAATTTCCACTTGTGTATCTTTCTTTTTAAATTCAGCCTGTCCAAATCTGAACCCAGAGCATTCCTTTTCAAACCTTTTTAATATGTTTTCCAGTTCAAAATGACACCATGATCTCTTCAGTTACTTTACCGTAAATTCTTAGTTGTATCTTAGAATTTTCTCTTCCCTAGGCAGTCATCAAAATCTTCATTTTTTTGTTTTTTGAGAGACAGGGTCTTGCTCTGTTGCCCAGGCTGAAATGCAGTGGTGCCATCATAGCTCACTGCAGCCTCAAACTCCAGGGCTCAAGCGATTCTCCCACCTCAGCCTCCTGAGCAGCAGGAATTACAGGTGCACACTGCCAAGCTTGGCTAATATTTTTATCTTGTGTAGAGACAGGGTTTCATTGTGTTGCCCAGGCTGCACATTCTCTTAAATCTCATCACTAAAATGTCTCTAACAAGCCGTCGTGAATATGTCTAAGTTCAGGATCTCCTCACTGTAGAGTGACTTGCTCCTGATCTTAAGTTATTCCTTTGACCTGTTTCTTGCCTTTCCAGTATTATTTCCCACTGGATTTACCCCTCTTAATACACAGAATTGCTCATGTTATTTCAAAAAGCATTGGTCACGCCTTACTTTATTAATTTATCAAATATTTAAAAAGTACCTACTATGTATTAGGCTCTATCCTAGGCATCGGTGATCCACAGTTCCCTACGGAGCCAGTAATTAAAAGGAACAGTTGATTTCTTCAGGGAGTTTATAGTCAGACATTAGAAATGAAGACTCAATAGGTAATCACAATACAATGTGACAATTTCTACAACAGAAACATAAGCTAGAAATGGATGTGAACACGAGCTTAGAATCATATCCAACTGTCCTTAGATAGTGAGGGTGCAGGTAGAAAAGGGGTGCAGCAGGACGTTGCTGGAGTGTTTTGTAAGAACTGACATATAAGATAGGATGTGAAAGGAATCGCCATAGGCTAGATGAAGGGGTAGCACAAGGGCTGAAGGCAGCACCCAAGTCTTTGAATGCAAGTCAGTTTTCCAGACTTATTTGCTGAAGTATCCACCCCCACCTTATCCTATAGCTAGTCAGAGTAAAAGCTCCACCTATAAAAATGTCACTTGCATTTGCAGTCTCACAAGGTTTTCTAGAGTCAGAGAACTCAAGGAGCAATCTGCTGGGAACTGCACATAAACCATGATGGGGGTAGTACTGCCTATTTGTAAACATCCTCCATCATCTTTGTGCTGGTGGAAAAGAGAAAAGCTGTTTTAGAAATGTTGTTGTGGTAACTCTTATTTTTAAAGCTTTTAACATAGAAATTTTCAGCATATGTAAAAGTAGTGTGAATTGTACAGTGAATCTCCAGCCAGTTTCAATAACCAGCAACACTATTCTATTGACAACCTTGTTATGGGCTGAACTGCATCATTCATAAGAGAGACGTAGAAGTCCTAACTTCCAGGACCTCAGAACGTGACCTTACTTTAAAATATGGTCTTTGCACGTTCAATCAAATTAAGATGAAGTCATTGGGGTGAGCCCTAATCCAACGTGACTGCTGTCCCCGTAAACTGGGGAAATTTGGACACAGGCATCCAGAAGGAAAGATGATGTGAAGACACCGGGCGAACACAGTGTGAAGACGGAGGCACAGATAGGACTGATGCAGCTGCAGGCCACGGAGATCTCCAAGTTGGCCATCGCTACAAGCTAGCAAAAGGCAAGGAAGAATTCTACGCAGAGTCTCAGAGGGAGTGGGGCCCTGCGAATATCTTGATTTTGACCTTCAGAAGTGTGAGACAGTAAATCTCTACTGTTTTAAGCCACGAAGCTTGTGGTCCTTCAGTATGGAGCCCTAGCAAACTAACACAAACCCTTTCATCTCGTCCACTAGGTTATGCTAGAGCACATCCCAGACAGCAAAATCATTTCATCTGTAAAAACATCAAAACCGCTCTTAGCACATCCATCAAAATTAACACTACTGCTTGCAGTTACTTTTGCCCCTAGAATACCTACCACTAATAAGTCAAACTGCTGCAATGTAAAGGCAATTCAAATAATTCTTTTTGTGGCTAAGCCAGCAACCTGGAACACAATTAGGGTTGTTTCATTCTGCTTTCAATATGTAGGGGGTACTTTCTCATTTTTGTTTAATTTTGTCTTATAATTTTATAAACCATTTTTATAGTTCTGAAGTCAAAATTTTGAGACCTCAAAAAGTTATAGATTCTACCCCTGTTTCATCCTTTTTCTTCCTTCACCTTAGAGATAACCATTTTTATTGATCTCCTTTTTTCTTTTTCTTTTATCTTTCTAAAAAAATAATTGCACTGCTTAATGACTGGGGTATGTTCTGAGATACGCATTGTTGGCGATGTGCAGTCATCAGAGTGTGTTACACAAATCTAGATGGTATAGGCTACTACAGACCTAGGCTATACCCCTACACAGCATGTTACCTAGCTGAATACTGTAGGCTGCTGTAACACAATTGTAAGTATTTGTGCATCTCAACATATTAAAACATAGAAAAGGGACAGGAAAAATGCAGTATTATCACCTAAGGGAGCATCATCATATATGTAGGCTATCACTGACTGAAACATTATGCGGTCCATGACAGTGTAAGTAAATACACACACACTTTTCTTGGTATTCCCACCCACCTTTCTTAGATAACAGTACTAACTGTGCTGTTCTGTACTTATTCTCACATTCTGGAGATCACACCATAGTGGAAGTTACAGAGGTCTTCCTCATTCCACTTTACAGCTCTGTGGATGTACCACAGTTTATCATCCTTGGAGTGCCTTAGCTTTAGTTCTAGGCCCCCAATTCTTCTCACTCTGCATCTTTCCACAGGCAACTTCAATTGTAGACTCATCCTCTAAGCAAGATATCTCCCATACTCGACTCCCCCTTACAGACGACCTACTCAAAATAGCAGCTCAGATGCCTCAAAGTCAACACACCTAAAACCACACCCACGATTCTTCCCTCCGACCTGGTCAACCCCTTGTCTCTGTAAATGGCACCACCTCTGAATCAAAACCTTAAGAGTTATCCTTAATAATTCTCCCTCCCTCAGCCCCCTCATCTAATCAATTACCAAGACCTGTTTATTCTGCCATCTAAATCTGCCTCACATTTGTCTACTTTTCCCCATCTACTGCTAC
This sequence comes from Gorilla gorilla gorilla, assembly GCF_029281585.2. Classification (NCBI taxonomy): domain Eukaryota; kingdom Metazoa; phylum Chordata; class Mammalia; order Primates; family Hominidae; genus Gorilla; species Gorilla gorilla. The sequence goes on from NC_073228.2 coordinate 182,344,854, forward strand.
CATTCCATCATGAGCCTTGCCTCCAATGTCACCTGCCTCTCCTGATTTTCCTTACAGTACGCTTTTACCTGTCTTCCCTATGGGTTCATTTCTCTCTGCCTGGCTTCCTGAAATGCTGGAGTTCCTCAAGATTCAGTCTTAGGCTCTTTCTTACTCTTACTGTAATGTGAACACTCTCCCTAGGCCAACTCACCCTCTCCCATTATTTCAATCACCCTATATTGATCAGGTTCTCCCAAATTTACATTTCAAGCTCAGTCTATATTTTGAGGTACTGTACTCCGAAATCAACACTACTTGTCATCACCATTGGGATAACTAGGTCAACCAAAAACAACTCAATTCATCTAAAACCAAATTTACATCATCTCCAAATCTGATCTCCTTCTAGTGTTCCTATCTCACTGAATGACATCACCAACCGTCACAGAACAAACCAGAAACCAAGCAAGCATCCCTGACAACCCCATCTCCCTTTTGTTTGCTTTTATTTTCCTTGTTACCCCATCTCCTCTATCTTCCATGTCTAACAGTCCTGCTGGCTGTATCTCCTGGACATCTCTGGGACTGGTTCACTTCTTTCTGTCTCCAACACCACCAACCTAGTCCAAGTCACTCGTGCATTCATTATACAACTGGACGTCTACCCTGGCCAGGGACTGTTTTAGGTTCTTGGAAAACAGGAGTGAATGAATGAGGCAATCCCTCCTACAGCAGCTTACAATGCAGAGGCAGAGACAGATCACAAAGAAACAGGTCTATTACACAGCGCTAAGCACGAGGAGGGAAAATAAAGCACGCTGAGGAGATAGCGTGGGGGCTGCAGGGCTGCGTGTCAGATGATCTGTGCCTGTGTGAGCCGAAGCCTGTGCAGCACAAGGAAGTGAGTGAGCCACATGGACGCATGACCGCCACGAAGAACGGTCCCAGACAGAAAAAAGCAGGGCAGAGGCCCTGACAAACCGCAGGGCGGCCAAGGGTGATCAGAGGCCTCGAATGAAGGGAAGAGTGGAAGGAGCTGAGAGTGAAGAGGTAGCCAGGGCCAGACCACGTAGTGTATTTCTCCCAAAGGAGAGTTAAAAAGATAAACAAGTGTGGTTCCCATATCAAAAAATCTCAACTTTCTTCAGGGAGGAGAAAGCTCTCCCCAGCACAGGGGCTGTGGGGACCAAGGCTGCCTGCCCTGCAGCTCCTTGCTGGGCCCATGGCATAAGGGGCCATCACTGAGCCCTCTGGACCGACAAGCCCTGCACTGTGGCCGTCAGGTTCTCCACATGGGCTGGCGGCTGCAGAAAGCAGCCTGGGCCTGCCCTGGGCTACTTATGGCTCCTCAGAACCTGTGCCTGGCTCTCAAGCACCAACCAAACCCTGTGACAGGGCCTGTGGCTCTCTCTCGGGTGCTCCACCTTCTCCTCGCTGGCTTTGCTTCTCTGGACCTTCATGAACGCCTTTCTTTAGGCCAGAGCAGTTCTTCAGTCCTTTGATCCCAGGCCCTTCCACAGGGAAGCCTTTGCTGACGCCACCTGCCTGCTCTGCACTCTCACAGCACCGAGTGTCTTTCCCATGTGGTCCTCACTGGAACGTGTCCTTCTGTGCCTTGTGTGCAATGAGTGTGTTCACCTTGTCCCCCACTAGATCGTGCACTCCAGAAGCACGAGACCTGCGTCCCTTTCTGCCCAATGCTATACAAAGCTGTGGGCGAGGGTTCAACCTCGATCTCCCAGAGCCAGAGCCCCCCCAGTTCAACCACTCTCAGTCCCCCACTGCCACGATGGCCCCTCCCCGTTTCTCTCCTCTGATTACTTCTCGGGCTCTGTCAGATTCCTCCTGCTTAAGCACCTCGCAAATGCTGTTTCCTGAAATTCGGGCCTCCACTCGGCCCCCTCACCTGGCCAGCTCCAAGCTTCTAATGCCCGTCATGCTGATGGGCTCCCTGAGCTCCCTTGAGTCTCGGCCCTGTCACTTACACACCTGCCCACCAGGGTTCCCCACCTGACTACTTCACTCACATCTCAAGTGAAATCCATCCCACACCCAACTGCTCCTGTACCCTGATCACGTGGGCGCCGCCTCCTCCCTCACGAACTCACGGCAAGTGCCTTCATCCAGGCCCTTCCACCTCCTGCCTCCCTCCATGACTGCAATCACTCTGCAAGGCTTCCCGCCATTTTTTTTTTTTTAAGACAGAGTCTCACTCTGTCGCCAAGGCTGGAGTGAAGTGGCGCAATATCGGCTCACTGCAACCTCCGCCTCCCGGGTTCAAGTGTTTCTCCTGCCTCGGCCTCTGGAGTAGCTGGGATTACAGGCCTGCCCCACCACGCTTGGCTAATTTTTGTATTTTTAGTAAAGACAGGGTTTTGCCATGTTGGCCAGGCTGGTCTCAAACTCCTGACCTCAGGTGATCCGCCCGCCTCGGCCTCTGAAAGTGCTAGGATGACAGGCGTGAGCCACCGTGCCCAGCGTTCTGCCTCACTTTCAAACACGATGCTTCCAAAGTGACCATTCTTGTGAATTCAAATCACATAAGAACGTCACAAATATATTCTCTTTGTGAAACATTAAAATACTACATGTAAGTAATGCCCCCTTCCATGGACCCATTCTCAATCCCATTCCAAGTGTAACTAATGTCACCAGCTAAGATGTGTCCTCCTAACCTTTCTCTCTGCTTACGTGCACATTACACATACACATAATTTTCATTAGACATAAATGGTGGCATCCCAACAATGCTCTGTAACTTTTTGGGAGCTCTGTCCACGTCCCTGGACTCTTGTTTTCAGGGTGGTGATATTCACCAGAGTAAGGACACGCCACAGGTCCCTTAGCTGTTCTTACACGGATGGAGACTCAGCTGTTTCTGATTCACACCAACTTTTTTAAGATACCAAGGACCATATGATTCCTGCCCAAATCCTTCCATTATTTCCAGTGCTCCATGGGACAGTTTCCACCTCTTAGAACCGTGCCCAAGCACTTACCACATGGCCCTTCCCTAGCTTTCTAGGCTATTTCCTTCCTCACCTCCTCCTTTCCCAAATACACCCTGAGCTTCAGCCAGAGTGATTATTTGGAATTCCTTAAATAGACTATGTTTGCTGAATGAATACATGAAAATACAGCCCTATTCTAAAACAACAGGAAAGAGTAAGAAAGAGATTCTGAGAGATTCATGGGGAAGTGAATCCTGCCTAAGAGCCTGGGCTTCTGCTTCCCCATCACTTCTTGAGGCCTGAGAATTCTCAAGGGAGTTTCCCAAACAACGTTCCTACCTCCTCTCATTAACCAGACCATTGTCTGCGGCCATTCCCGAGCACCTCGGGCCACCCACTTACCTAGAGAGGAGACACCAGAACCCTCTTTCTCCACCTCCCAGGGATCTTCTCCTTGCTGCAACAGGGAGATCACTTGTGGTTTGGTAAATGGGAGCCCTGCACATAAACAAAAAACCACAACCAAACAAATCAGACTTGGTTTTGTATTGATACAGTTATCCCAAATTTAAACACAGAACTCACAGGATGGTACAAAGAGCTTCTGTGTAGGGCTTCAGTTGTGCCCCTGGGAGGTAAGGGGGTAAGGCGGTAGGGTGAAGAAAAGACAAGTGACTTGTAGGACATGACTCTGGGACAATTAATTATAGGTTAGGAAAATATGATCAACATGCAGTATTGGTAATAGGATACCACTAGCTTTCTATAGAAGAGGAAATGTTAAGATATACAGACTGATTAGAATTTCTAAGTAGCTTATCTGTGAAAAGGATTATGTACCAGGTAGCTTGTCTAAAACGAGAAAACACTATCTGACTCCGCTTTTTTTTTCTGAGGAGGAGTCTCGCTCTATTGCCAGGCTGGAGTGCAGTGGCGCAATCTTGGCTCACTGCAACCTCCGCCTCCCGGGTTCAAGTGATTCTCCTGCCTCAGTCTCCCAAGTAGCGGGGACTACAGGAACATGCCACCACGCCTAAGTTTTGTATCTTCAGTAGAGACAGGGTTTCACCATGTTGGCCAGGATGATCTTGATCTCCTGACCTTGTGATCTGCCCGCCTCAGCCACCCAAAGTGCTGGGATTACAGGTGTGAGCCACCACGCCCGGCCTATGTGACTCCCTTTTAAGGATGGCAGTGATCAGCAAACTACGGGTCATGGGCCAAATTCAGATCACTGCCTGTTTATGTATGGCCCTGTGCAAAGAATGGTGGGAAAAAAAAGAGAAATATGTTACGGAGACCATTACACAGCCCACAAAGCCTAAAATCTTTACTACGTGGCTTTTTTTTTTTTTTTGAGACAGAGTCTCGCTTTGTCGCCCAGGCTGGAGTGCAGTGGCGGGAACTTGGCTCACTGCAAGCTCCTCGCCATTCTCCTGCCTCAGCCTCCAAAGTAGCGGGGACTACAGGCGCCCGGCATCACACCCAGCTAATTTTTTTTGTGTTTTTTAGTAGAGACAGGCTTTCACCACGTTAGCCAGAATGGTCTCTATCTCTTGACCTCATGATCTGCCCGCCTTGGCCTCCCAAAGTGCTGGGATTACAGGTGTGAGCCACCATGCCCAGCCTACATGGCTTTTTATAGTACAAGTTTGCTAATCCCTGGAAAAGACAAGTGGGAAAGGCAGGTGGTAGGCCTAGAGGCTGAATGAAGCCCCCTGTTGGGAGACAAGCAAACTACAGAATCGTTGGGAAATGATGCCTGAATCATGGACAAACTTGGAGTGTGCGATTACATAGAGAGAGAGGAATGATTATCAATACCACCTCTTCCATTCCCAGACACAGGGCAATTTCATGCCTATAAGGGGGAATATGTTTTTAATGTTTATTTATAAAGATCTGATTTGTACAATCCTCACACACTCAGCTCAAATTTTTCAGTGACCAACCGCTTTTATTCAGGGAAGGAGGTGCTGAGATATCCCGATTTTTGAATTCTGTTTCTAGAGGGGAAATTTCCTTACCCAGTGAGAGCAGGTTCCTATAGTTCTCCAGCATCACATCCCGGTACAAGTTTCTCTGAGAAGGAGCCAGCTTTCTCCACTCATCCCGGGTAAACAGCACAGCCACGTCCTCGAATGTCAGTGACACCTGTAAGGACAAGTCGTTCCAGCTCACCCAGGACCACCCTCACAGAGTGGAGGGGGCGGCAGTGGGGAAGACACGCTACCCGTGAAACACTTCTCATACTATTTAAGCTTCTGAAGGTTCCAGATCATTCGTTTAATGAATAATTGGCCAGTAACAAATATATACTGAGCAGCACACAGTGAGATTCAGGCCTTGTGCAGCCACTGTAAGAGATGGGTAGAGGAATTACGGCCATTAGTGGGAGTGTTAATTAGAAAACTCTTTCTGATGGCGATTTGATAATACATATTAGAACCCTCAAAGTATACTCTTTAAAGTACCAATTACTCTATTTGTACGATAACGAACAGTACACAAAAGTACACACAAACATATTCATGGTGTTTTTAAGAGCAAAAAACCAGGAACAATCTAAATACTTAATGATGGAGGTTAGGTTAAGCAACTGAAGGTACTCTCTACGTGCTTACTCAAGCTTAAGCATAGTAATGACGAAAAGTAAAATAGCTATAATTTATTGAAGGCTTTCTATGGGCCAAGTATTGCTCTTAGAGCTTTATGTTAATTTGCAGTGTATAATCTTTATTTAACATTCACAACAATCCTATCAAGACGATACCATTATTGTTGCCACTTTACACAAGAGAAAACAAAGTCACAGACAAGATAAGAAATTTGTCCAGGTCACAAAGACACAGTCACTGACCAGCTGTGTGACTTGTACACATTTTTTTTTTTTTCTTTGAGACGGAGTTTGGCTCTTGTTGCCTAGGCTGGAGTGCAATGGCATGATCTCGGCTTACTGTAACCTCCACCTTCCGGGTTCCAATGATTCTCTCACCTTGGTCTCCTGAGTAGATGCGATTACAGGTGCTCGACACCATGCCCGGCTAATTTTTGTATTTTTAGTAGAGACAGGGTTCCACCATGCTGGTCTCAAACTCCTAACCTCAGGTGATCTGCCGGCCTCGACCTCCCAAAGTGCTGGGATTACAGGTGTGAGCCACTGCCGCCGGCTGACTTCTACAAATTTTGTATCCTCTCTATGACTTTGTTTTTTCTTGTGTAATTCAAATCCAGCAGATGTCTCACTGAGCCTGCATTCTTAACTACTCTGTAAAACTGCCTTTTAATGCCTGCTCCTTAGGGTTAAGAAATAAATGTGATAATCTACACAATGAAGATGGATAGCGATGATGGCTGCACAGCAATGTGAAAGTACCTAAAATGTCACTGAATTATACACTTAAAAAGTTAAAACGGTAAATTTTATGTTATATATATTTTGCCACAATAAAAAAAGGTTAAAATGGTAACATACATGGTAACATGCATACACACACACACACACACACACACACACACACAAATAAATGTGTACAGAAAATGATTTATTCGGGCTGGGTGCAGTGGTGCACGTCTGTAATCCCAGCACTTTGGGAGGCTGAGGCGGGTGGATCACCTGAGGTCAGGAGTTTGAGACCAGCCTGGCCAACGTGGTGAAACCCCATCTCTAATAAAAGCATAAAAAAAAAACTTAGCCGGGCGTGATGGCGGGCGCCTGTAATCCCAGCTACTCGGGAGGCTGAGGTAGGAGAATTGCTTCAACCCGGGAGGCAGAGGCTGCAGCGAGCCGAGATCCCGCCACTGCCTGGGCGACAAAGCGAGACTCAAAAAAAAAAAAAAAAAAAAGAGAACCACTAGACACGGATGGGGAGGGTGGGTGATCCTCCCTACAGAATCCACCACTCATGAGGGCGGACCAGCTCCTCCAAGAGAAAAGGACTTGGGCTCCATCCTGGCTGAAGATGGTCCCGGGTGAAGAACTCCATCCAGTTAGTGGGGAAAATCCATCCACTGGGATCTGGGAGGGCAATGAGCTCACCTGGGGCCTCGCTTCCCGCTGCCCAGCAGCCATGTCCTCTTTCTGGCTCTCCCGGGAGGACGGCGCAGTCTCCAGAAGGCAGATCTGAGAAGAAAAAGGGAGCCAGGAAGAACCGCTTCTGCTTTCCAGCCCTGGAATCCGCAGCTCTAAAACCCCGACTCCCGCTGAGAAGGACCCCGCGCGCCCTCACAGGGATTCGGGAGGAGCCAGGAGCCCGCGGACCAGAGCAGCGCTGGCCCAGGCCTCACAGGCTTGGGGTTTACAAAGGGGACGCTGGACTCGCAGTGGCAGCAGCGACCCGCTGAGCCCACCAGGGTCAGGGCTCGCCCCACGCCGCTGAGTTCCTCGGCGCCAGCTGGCACTGCCAGCACCCACTGCACCGCTCAGGAAACTGAGGCAGCGCCGGGGCACCTGCCCCGTTCACGCCCCTGCGAGGCGGGCCGGGACTCCCACCACGACGGCCCCGGGACGACTTCCCTCCGCCTCAGGACTTTCCCAGCCGGTTCCTCTCTCTCCCGCCAACAAATCATCTCCTGACTCCACGGAAAACGGCTTTTTTTTTTTTTTTTTTGTGAGGCGGAGTCTCGCTCTGTTGGCCAGACTGTAGTGCAGTAGCGCAGTGGCGTGATCTCGGCTCACTGCAAGCTCTGCCTCCCGGGTTCAAGCCATTCTCCCGCCTCAGCCTCCCGAGTAGCTGGGACTACAGGCGCCCGGCTCATTTTTGTATTTTTAGTAGAGACGAGGTTTCACCGTGTTGCCCAGGCTGGTCTCGAACTCCTGATCTCAGGTGATCTGCCCGCCTTGGCATCCCAAAAATCTAGGATTACAGGCGTGAGCCACCACGCCCGACCCCATGTATCCCATTTCTAACACGATGCTTCTTTTTTTTTTTTTTTTTTTTTTGAGACGGAGTCTCGCTCTGTCGCTCAGGCTGGAGTGCAGGGCTTGATCTCGGCTCACTGCAAGCTCCCCCTCCTGGGTTCACGCCATTCTCCTGCCTCGGCCTCACAAGTAGCTGGGACTACAGGCACCCGCCACCACGCCCAGCTAATTTTTTTTTGTATTTTTAGTACAGACGGAGTTTCACCGTGTTAGTCAGGATGGTCTCGATCTCCTGACCTCGTGATCCACCCGCCTCGGCCTCCCAAAGTGCTGGCATTACAGGCGTGAGCCACCGCGCCCGGCCAAACAGCAGCTTTGAAGAGGAAAGCGCTGGGTGTCCCGAGGCGGGAGGGGCGGCCGTCCTGAGGACGGACTCGGAAACCGGGCCCGGCTGCGTCCGCCCTGCCCTCGGGGTCCCGGTGCCCCGAGTCCGCGAGGCCCACATGGAGTGGGCAGGGCGGGCCCGGGAGGAAACACCAGGCCCGGCGTCCACGGCGAGCCGGACGCGGGTGCACCAGCAACGGCGAGGGAGCGCCCCGCGGGGGGGCGAGAGTCCAGATCCCGGCGCGGGGGCCGGTGACAAACGCAGGGGTGCCCACCAGCGCCCACAAAGGCTTTCGGAGCCTCGGCAGCCGCAGGCAGTCCCCGTGCCGGGCGCCGCCTCCTACCGGCTTGGCCTGCCTCCGACGCTCACCTCCCTAAGCTCGAGCGTCCCGGGCCGCGCCTCCCCAGCCGCGAGGCTCCGAAACCGCCGGCCGGGCTGCGGCCTCACGACCCGGCTCCGCCCCGACTGCGTCTGGGCGACCTCAGGCCCGGCGCCGCTCACCCCGCGGCGCGCCGGGGACCAGGAGGGGCGGGGCAGCCGCTGAGGCCGCTGGGAAATGGAGTCCACGGGAGGACACCGGCATTCGGGGAAGTGTAGTTCCATGCGTTGGAGGCGGGGTCCTGGCTGAGCTGTTACGCGCCCACATGCCACAAGAGGGCCCCTGTGAGCTGGAGGGCCCCAGGTTCCTAGTTATAGGGAAGATAAGGGGAGGTTCGCTGAGGGCAGTAACTTGCAACTCTGTGTCTGTGTGAATTTCGGGAGGGAGGGCGTGGGCGGCAGGAAAACGGCCCAGAACAGACCTAGTTCCCCTCAGTTATTCACCAGAGGGGCACTGAGCACCTGCTGTGTGCCAAGCACGGTTGCAAGTGGTTTCAAATGTATCAATCAATGAAACAAACGTCATTGCCCTGGAGAACATTTTTTGGGGGGTAGAGAGCAGACAATAAGCCATACACATAATTATATAACATTTTCGGGGATAAATGTGAGGTGAAACAGGGTATGTGGAGGGGTTTCGTCGCTGAGAATGGACGAGGACTCCCAGGAAGTGCCTGAAGCAAAGGGGAGGGAGGTGCCAGCTACTGTGAAGCCAACGGATGTATGTATGTGTATGTGTGTGTGTATATATATATATATATATATTTTTTTTTTTTTAACTAAATCTTCTCAGTTACAAAAAGAACACCGGCTCCATTTAGAAAGTTTGGCGCTTCCCTACTTAAGAATATGCCTTGAACATTTGAATTTGTCAATAAATATTCTCCCTCAGTGGCATTTTTGATAGCTTCATTGCATTCCATTGCATTTATTTTTTTAAAAAAAACGTTTAATTGGCTGGGGGAGGTGGCTCATGTCTGTAATCCCAGCACTTTGGGAGGCCGAGGCGGGTTGATCACGAGGTCAGTTCAACACCAGCCTGGCAGAGATGGTGAAACCCCCATCTCTACTAAAAATACAAAAATTAGCTGGGCGTGGTAGCGGGCGCCTGTAGTCCCAGCAACTCAGGAGGCTGAGGCAGAGAATTGCTTGAACCGGGAGGCGGAGGTTACAGTAAGCCAAGATTGCGCCACTGCACTCCAGCCTGGGCGACAGAGCGAGACTCCATCTCAAAAAAAAAAAAAAAAAAAAAGTAGTTGCCTCTGAGGAGGGTACTGGGAGCTGGAATAATACTTGCACTTGCTATTTAACACCTTGATATAGCTTTCAACATTTTGCTTTACCATATGCATGTATGACATGAATGTTTTTAAGAGAGAAAACAATTTCCAGGCTTGCAAAATTGGCTGTATCATTAGCAATACTTCCAGCACCAACATACAGAAACCTTTGCTAACAGTGGCTTGCATCATGACATTTATTATGTTTAAAAAGCGATCTAGAGGTAGGCAGAAGGAACTGACCGCAGTTGGTTTGGTGGCTTGATGACATCAGCGAGGGCTCAGTGTCTTTCCGTCTGTCTGCTCTGCCACCCAAAGTTCTGGCTATGGTCTCCACTCAAGAGCCCAGCATAGCTGCTGCTCCAGGAACCAGTTTTCTCATAGCCACATCCAATATCAGGAAGGAAATTACAGAAACAAAAAGGACTAACTTCCACATGATGATCACCTTTTATTTTCTTTTCCAGAAGCCACCATCCCTTTTCCTCCTCCAACCCATTCAGCTCCTTTCCATCCTTCTCTTGCATTTCATTGGCCAGAATTAGGTCACTTCCTCACCTCTGAACCAATCACAGGGAATTTAGTTCACCTGAACTGAAGCAGATCCATCATATCTCATCATCTGGAGCTGAGCGCATTGCTCACTGAACAAAATTGGTGTTCTTGACAAAGAAGAGGAGGGCACTGACTGTTAGGCAGGCAGTAACAGGGTGTACCAGGCAGACTGACTGACCGATGAACTAACCAGCTACCATCCCTTATGAGGAGACAACTGCCAGCCTGTCTGTCAGAATCACAAAGCCTGGAATCTCTCACGACGAAAGGCTATCCAATCCTGAGGCCTTGGTCCTATGTTAATTTAGTGTGAATTAATCTTTTGAGATAAGACCATTAGTCATGTGTTGGCATCTGCAAATTAACACTGGCTTTGGCTTCTGGGGAGAAACTCTTGAGGAAGAAAAAATCACATCACTGCATTTTTCAAAGGTTCAACATCAAAAATTTATCAAGTGTAAAAACCCAGTCTGTTTGATACTGTTAAAATGATTAATATTACAAATAGCTGCTAGAAACAAGGCACATCTGACAACCTGAAGGACTGGAAGGAGAGGCAAACATTTTCCTTTCTGAATTAGGAAAAGCTAGTTTCATTATTTGCATTTTCCCTCATATCATTTTATGTCTCTGGCACATTTCCTAAATCAAAGACTTTCCTGGGGATTCTATTTATCAGAGAGGTATTGGCTTGCTTTTCAGCAGCCCTATCATAGTTGATTTACTAATATATCCTATAGACTTTCTGCACAGTTTATACAGCTAAGGCCCATAGTGCCTCGTCATTCCCACCTATTTTAAGTGAAAGGCTTAATGCATAGATGGCATCTGACATATGAGTGCTGCTCACTAGTTCGCTGTCAGAGCAGGTCTGAATAATTAGCACCGGCAGCTCTTCTGTGCAGATATTAATATCTTATATCATAAATGTCAAGCATAGCACAAAGATGCAACCGGAAAACCTCCGAAGGCAAGGGAGCCCATAAATCATGAAGGTTTCACTCTATTTTTCTTCCATTTTACTATCAGAAAATAAACCCAGGTGGTGAGATTTAAAATCCTGCCCACCTCCTATTTATTACTTAGCACGGGGCCTTTCCTGAAGCTGGACCCTGAAGGAAGGGCTGAGGGGGAGGAGACATCTCAGCTGGGGAGGGATAATGATGGGGTGAGGGGTAAGTGGAAAACAAAACCTCACAACAGCACTCCCAGACAGTTCTGTGCCCTTTACCCATGTCACCATGTTGCATGCATTTGGGACTTAGAGGCCGATACAGGCTATTGGAGGGGCTGCTTATAAAAAATCATAACCTCCTGCCCTACTCAGTGAAGAAAATAATCTCTTTTATGGTTGCAAGTGTAAGAATGAATGTTGTAATGTAATGTTCATAAATTTTAATGAACTTGCTGAGGACGCCAGGCCCTAAATAAACACCCCATTCAAACTAGGCCCTAGCTCTGCAGCCAGCAAGGCCACATGCAACCTCACCCCCAACAACAGGTATCACTCGTTGTTTTTTTTTTTTTTTTGAGACTCTGTCACCAGGGCTGGAGTGCAGTGGCACGATCTCGGCTCATTGCAACCTCTGCCTCCTGGGTTCAAGCGATTCTCCTGCCTCAGCCTCCCGAGTAGCTGAGACTACAGGCACCCGCTATTACGCCCAGCTAATTTTTTGTATTTTTAGTAGAGACAGGGTTTCACCGTGTTGGCCGGGCTGCTCTTGAACTCCTGACCTTGTGATTCATCCACCTTGGCCTCCCAAAGTGCAGTGGCATAAGCCACCGCGCCTGGCCATCTAACTGCAATTTAATTTAATTTAGAGATGAGGAAGTTTGTACTTCTGAAAAAAACAAAAGCAAAAATCTATTCTATCCTAAGAACTTTGGCACTTTGGCTATTAGAAGGTTCCCACTATATTGAGCTGAGGTCAGTTTCTCTGAAACTCCTTTTGATTCATCCTACTTGCCCTTCTAGGGACCCATGGGGGAAATTCTACCTTTTTTTTGTTTTTTTGAGACACGATCTCACTCTGTCTCCCAGGCTGGAGTGCAGTGGTGCAATTAGGGCTCACTGCAGCCTCAACCTCCTAGGTTCACTCAATCCTCCGAACTCAGGCTCCTAAGGAACTGAGACTACAAGTGGGTGCCACCACACCTGGCTAATTTTTTTAAATTTTGGGTTTGAGGGTACATGTGAAGGTTTGTTACATAGATAAACATGTGCCACAGGGGTCTGTTGTACATATTATTACATCACCTAGTTATTAAGCTCAGTACCCAATAGTTATCTTTTCTGCTCCTCTCCCTCCTCCCACCCTTATCCCTCCAATAGGCCTCAGTGTCTGTCGTTTCCTTCTTTGTGTGCATAAGTTCTTATAATGTAGCTCCCGCTTATAAGTGAGAACATGCAGTATTTGATTTTCTTTTCCTGCATTAGTTTGCTAAGGATGGTAGCCTCCAGCTCCATCCATGTTCCCACAAAAGACATGATCTCATTCTTTTTTATGGCTGCGTAATATTCCATGGTATATATGTATCACATTTTCTTTGTTCAGTCTGTCATTGACAGGCCTTTAGGTTGATTCCATGTCTTTGCTATGGTGAAACTGCTGCAGTGAACATTTGCATGCATGCGTCTTTATGCTAAAATGTGTTATATTCCTCTGGGTATATGCCCGGAGGATTTGCTGGGTCAAATGGTAGTTCTGCTTTTAGCTCTTTGAGGAATCGCCATACTGCTTTCCACAATGGTTGAACTAATTTACACTCCCACTAACAGTGTATAAGGGTTCCCTTTTCTCCACAACCTTGCCAGTGCCAGCATCTGTTGTTTTTGTTTTGTTTTTTAACTTTTTATTAATAGCCACTCTGACTATTGTGAGATGGTATCTCATTATGGTTTTGATTTGCGTTACTCTAATGATCAGTGATACTGAGCTTTTTTTAATATGCTTTTTGGCCACATGCATGTCATCTTTTGAGAAGTGTCTCTTCATGTCCTTTGCCCAGTTTTTAATGAGGCTGTTTTCCTCTTGTACATTTAAGTTCCTTATAATATATGATGTTAGACCTTTGTCAGATGCATAGTTTGCAAATATTTTCTCCCATTCTGTAGGTTGTCTGTGCACTCTGATAATAGTTTCTTTTGCTGTGCAGAAGCTTAGTTTAAGCAGGTCCCATTTGGCAATTTTTGCTCTTGTCATGATTGCCTTTAGTGTTTTTGTCTTGAAATCTTTGCCTGTTTCTAGGTCCAGGATGGTATTGCCTAGGTTGTCTTCCGGGTTTTTATAGTTTTGGGTTCTACATTTAAGTCTAATCCTTCTTGAGTTGATTTTTGCATGTGCTGTAAGGAAGGGGTTCAGTTTCAATCTTTTGCATATGGAAAGCCAGTTATCCCTGCACCATTTATAAAACACGAAATCGTTTCCCATTGCTTGTTTTTGTCAGCTTTGTCAAAAATCAGATGGTTGTAGATGTGTGGCCTTATTTCTGGGCTATTCTGTTCCATTGGTCTATGTGCCTGTTTTTGTACCAGTACCGTGCTGTTTTGGTTACTGTAGCCTTGCAGTATAGTTTGAAGTTAGGTAATGTGGTGCCTCCAGCTTTGTTCTTTTGGCTTAGGATTGTCTTGGCTATTCGGGCTCTTTTTTGGTTCCATATAAATTTTAAAATAATTTTTTTTCTAGTTCTGTGATGAATATTTTGGTAGTTTGATAGGAATAGCATTTAATCTGTAAATTGCTTTGGGCAGTATGGCCATTTTATTGACACTGATTCTTCCTATCTGTGAGCATGGGATGTTTTTTTCGTTTGCTTGTGCCTTCTCTGAGTTTTTTGAGGAGTGTTTTGTAATTCTCATTGTAGAGATCTTTGATCTCCCTGGTTGGGTGTATTCCTAGGTATTTTATGTGGGGCAATTGTGAATGGGATTTTGATTTCTGATTTCTCTCAGTTTGGTTGTTGTTGGTGTATAGGAATGCTTGTGATTTTTGTACATTGATTTTGTATCCTGTAACTTTGCTGAAGTTGCTTATCAGCTGAAGGAGCTTTTGGATCAAGACTATGGGGTTTTCTAGATATAGAATCATGCCATCTGCAAACAGAGTGACTTCCTCTCTTCCTATTTGAATACACTTTATTTCTTTCTCTTGCCTGATTGTTCCGGCTAGGATTTTCAATACTATGTTGAATAGGATTAGGGAGAGAGGGCATCCTTGTCTTGTGCCAGTTTTCAAGGGGAATGCTTCCAGCTTTTGCCCATTCATTACAATGTTGGCTGTAGGTTTGTCATAGATGGTTCTTATTATTTTAAGGTATGTTCCTTCAATACCTAGTTTATTGAGAGTTTTTAACATGAAGAGATGTTGAATTTTATCAAAAGACTTTTTTTTTTTTTTGGAGACGGAGTTTCACTCTTGTTGCCCAGGCTGGAGTGCAATGGCATGATCTCGGCTCACCACAACCTACGCCTCCTGGGTTCAAGTGATTCTCCTGCCTCAGCCTCCCGAGTAGCTGGCATTACAGCCATGCACCACCACATCCGGCTGATTTTTTTGTATTTTTAGTAGAGACGGGGTTTCTCCATGTTGGTCAGGCGAGCCTCGAAAAAGTCTTTTTTATATCTGTTGAGATAATCATATGGTATTTGTATTTAGTTCTGTTTATGTGATGAATCACATTAATTAATTTTCATATGTTGAGCCATCCCAAGGATGAAGCCTACTTGATCATGGTGGATTAGCTTTTTGATGTGCTGCTGGAGTTTGTTTGCCAGTATTTTAGTATATGTGCTGCCAAAGTGAGCACGTTTGCCAGTATTTTGTTGAGGATTTTTGCATCAATGTTCATCAGGGATATTGGTCTGAAGTTTTCTTTTTTTGTTGTGTCTATGCCAGGTTTTGGTATCAAGATGATGCTGACCTCATAGAATGAGTTGGGTAGAAGTCTCTTCTCCTCAGTTTTTTGGAATAGTTTCTATAGGAATGGTATCAGCTCTTCTTTGTACATCTGGTAGAATTCAGCTGTGAATCCATCAGGTCCTGGGGCTGTTGTTGTTGGTGGTGGTAAGCTATTTATTACTGATTCAATTTTGGAGCTTGTAACTGGTCTGTTCAGGGAATCAATTTCTTTCTGGCTCAGTCTTAGGAGGGTTAATTTCCGCATCTATCTTCTTTTTCTTCTTGAATTCCTTTGTGTAGTTGAAAAATGCTGCCTTAAACCTCCTGCACAGCAAGCTGACCAACCCTAGGCTCTTTCAGCATTCGTCATGTGACAAAATTTCAGTCCCTCCTCTCAAGAAAGCACTGACTGCCTGGCCCTCTTAAAGTAAATTCACCCAAACAACAAGTAAAATACAATAGCAACAACAACAAGAATAATCCTTATTAATTTTTCAGCACTTACTGTGTGCCAGGTACTCTGCTAGGCACTTTATTTTTTATCATCTTATTTCTTCCTTACAAAAACACTATGCAGTAGCTGTTTCTATACTCCCAATTTACAGATGAAGAAACTAAAACTCAAAAACATAAGGTGCTGCCCTTACATGGTCCATATGAGGCACAGTCAGGATTGACTAGGGCTGAAGTTCTTAGCTCCTGCTCTGTCACCTGGAGCCAGAACTATCACTTCCCTACTTTTACGAATATGGTGGAGGACTCAAGTTTACTCTTGTTGTTGGCTCTCAGGGTTTTTTTTTCCTTTCCCAAATCTGTATCTTCAGCCCACACCTCTCCCTTGGGGTCTAGATTCTTATATCCAACTGCCTGCTGTACACCAACCACTTGGACAACTCCTGGTTGCCTCAAACTCAACATGTTCAAACCTGAATACATCACCTGCTCTCCCAAATATGCTCCTCTCCTGCTGTTCCCCAAAATCAGAAAATGGCTTCACAATCCACTCAGTTGTCTCAAGAGCAAATGCTGAGTCACCCTTGAATCCTTCTGTTGCCTCCACATTCAAACCATCACCATATCCTTGATTTCTCTACTGTATATTTTTCAGGTGTGTCCACTTCTTTCCATCTGCACTCTCACTAGTGAAGGCCACCAGTGTCTCTCATCTGAATGCCTGCAATGCCTCCTCACAGGTCACCAGGCATCTAATTTTGCTCCTGTCCTGCCCTTCCCTCGTCTAGAGTAAAGCCAATGGGAACCTTCCAAAATGAAAATCTGATTAAATCACTTCTTTGCTTAAAACTTCTTTATGGTTTCCCAGCCCATGAAAATAGTATCCAATGTCTTTAAGTGCATTGCAAAACTCTTCCAGGCCTCCCTCTCCAGTCCTCCCTGTCCTCCCTCTCCAGTTTCATCACTCATTATACACCCCATAACCTTTATGCCAGAGTTGTCATGAATCTTCTCCCATTCCTTCAATGTTTTATGTCATTTTGCCTCCAGGTCTTTACACATGCTGTTCCTTCTTTAGAAATATTCTTTCCTCTCCCCATTGTCTGGTAGATTAACTCCTCTTTATCCTTCAGATGTCAGCCTTAATGTCACTCTCTCAAGGTGAACGTCCCTGAATTCTCATGCATTACGTACGATACCATTTTTATTCTGCCATTGTATGTGTCACCCTTTATTGTTAAGAAACAAATAAGAAATATTTAATTGTTTCCATAAGGAAATGAATTGTGTCTGTCTTACTCGTCATTAAATCCCGGAATTTTGTTAAAGCACTTTACAAAGGGCTTGAAAAATATTTGTTGCCCAGTGAATGAAGGAATTAATGAATATTCGTAAAAGTAGGGAAGTGATAGTTCTGGCTCCAGGTGACAGAGCAGGGGCTAAGAACTTCAGCCCTAGTCAATCCTGACTGTGCCTCATATGGACCATGTTAAGAGTAGTGCCTTATGTTTTCGAGTTTCAGTTTCTTCATCTGTAAATTGGGGGTATAAAAATCAATGAATGGCAGTTGAAGTCCTGGTCAAACAGGTGCACCTAAGCATGTCTTCTTCTACATGTATGTGTGAACTTGACGTTTTGGATTCCAGAGAGGATATCGCATTTATTTCCCACTAACCTTCCTGTTGTTGGGTTCAGTACATGTTTTCAGATTGCTGAGATGTTTTTGGATCCTGATTCTCGTACCTATTCTCTAGCATATTAGTTATCACTGCCAATTTCATGTTATCTGAAACCTTGATTAGCATATCTTCTGTATCTTCATTAAACAAGGACAGAGCCTAGTGACCCCCCCATTAGACACCCATCTCTATTAATCAGCACCTACTGCGTATGCTAATTCAATCAGGTTCAAACATGCTACATTTCCTCATCCTCAAGAATATCGTGTGTAAACTTGTCAAGAGCCTTGATGAAACCCTAATAAAGATTACTATAATTCTCCCAACTCACACTTCTCAATTTTCTTGACCTATCACACACTGACAGATGATATTCAAATAGTATCCCCTGAGCATACTCAAGTTGTTGTGAAATTCCCAGAAGCAAAACTAAAATTCTACCTCTCCCTCTCTCTCCCACTAAAGAAATCATACTGTAGAGCAAGTGGATGACTGGGGGTGTAATGACAGCCAGCAGGAGTCCTGGCTGTTCTAGAGCTAAGGCTCAGATGTGTGCCTGACAGCTGGCCACTGAGTGGTCACTCCCACCTACACAGCATCTCTGCAACTCATGCTTGGGCAGTCAGCCTCTCTCTCCCCTCCTAGGAGAATGCAACATTTCAGCAACCTTCCCTCCGGCCCTGACTCTACATTCTTCTTAGATGGCACTTTATTCTTCCTGATTCCATTTCCTGATGGTCTGCACACATACCAGGATGAAAACACATCTATGTGGTTAAACTGATTCAATTAAAATCAGTAGAAACTAAGAACTTCAAGGACCTTTCACCTGGAGAACTAGATATTCCACCAAAACAATTGTATTATGAAACACCAATTGGCTTTGCAATGCATCACCCCACTACCCTAGTTGGCAGACTCTGAAGTCTTAGAATTGCATGAGATGATTAATGCCAGCATAAACTATATCCATGAATGAAGCAGGGATCAGTGAGACATACATTGAGACATACATCATCTACTGCGCACTGGTTGCAGGAGGCATCAAAGCAAGTGAGACAGAAAAAATATGTCTATTCTTTGACAGTGAAACCACTTTAATTACTAGTGCTAGGTAAGGTCTCTTGGGCAGGGTCCTCAAAGAAAACTAGAAGTTGAATTCCCTAAGAGAGTGGGTACAAAGAACTGTGATATTGTAACATCCCATTTCTAATCTACCATGCTTTGTGGACTAAGATTCTATCTATATACTGGCAATCATATCAGTAGCAAACAACAGTTGAGAGGAACACAGAGAAAACAGCTAGAGCAGAGAGTTATGTCAGAGGGCCAGGCAGTGAGGGAAAGTAAATGTGAGATTGGACCAAGAACTTGTGAAACAGGCGGACATAAGGATTACTGGTTGTGGCAGTAACTGCTCTTTGCCTCCTAAATCCTCTCCCCACTACTTTCTTGTAAAAGAATCCTGAATATTTTAAAGCAGGATAAATTGTTATTTAGCTAAAAGATGGTATTTTCCATCTTCCCTCTCAGTCAGCTTAGGATGTAACTAGTTCTGGCCAATGAGCTGTGTGAAGAAGTGTTGCATGCTAAGTTCAGGTAATCCTGTAAGGGAAGGGGGTACATTCCTTCTCTCACCTTCCTCCATCATGCCTTGGAATGGTGATATAATGACTAGACCCAGGTAGAATTCTTGGACTGTGAGGTGGCCTTGGGAATAGAAGCCACACACAGGACGCAGCAAAACCAGTGTCCGTTTCTGGCCCTGTTGCTGCCACACCAGCCCTGGATTGCTTTATCTCCAGGTTTCTTTTCTGTGAGCAAGACAGAAATTATCTTGTCTAAGATATCATTTTTCAGGGCATTGTTCTTGCAGCCAAAGCTCCAAATCATCACTGCTCCCCCTTCTAAGTGTTCACAAAAGGCCCAGGCTCAGCTCTACTGTCTGGCTGCCCATGCTTGTCACAGGGAGAGCCAGGCCAGTTAGCTCAGGCCTCACTCTTACACAATGGGCCCCACATGTAAGCTTTTAAGCTCCTCTCCAAATGAGATTTTACAGAGAGTCTTTGTGGGATTTCTGGTGTTAGAAGCATTGATTTGTCTGCCACATTTGAAATCCTGTTTTGAAATTTTTAATATTTTTTTAATATCCCAAAGGTCTTAGTCTGCTTTGTGTCACTATAAATGAATACCTGAGGTTGGGTAATTTATAAAGAAAGAGAATTATTTAGCTCATAGTTCTGCAGGCTGTACAAGAAGCATGGTGCCAGCATCTGTTTGGCTTCTAGTGAGGGCTTTTGGGCTGTGTCAAAACACAGTAGAGAAGGTCCAAGGGAAAGTGGGCATGTTCAAACCTATGGGGCGTCCTGGCTTTATAACAACCCACTCCCGAGGGAATGAATCCATTCCCCTGAGGACTGAGCCAGTCTTGAAAAAGGGAGAACTTAATAACTCTAGAAGGACACCGAGCCATTCATGAGAGATCCACAGTCACGACCCAAACACCTCCTACCAGGCCCACCTCCCAACACTAGATCCAATTTCAATGTGAGATTTGGTGGGGACGAACAAACCATATTCAAACCATAGTATTAAGGCCCTCAAATAAACAGAAGCAACCCATAGCCCAAGGGAGACTTTGCTTGCTGCCATTGGTCTCCTATCAGTACTGATGCCAGAAACTGGTCTAAGACTCTTAGGGTCCCTCATTTCTCCCAACTGTCCCCAGAACAGAGTCCTTGTTGGGGTGATCAGACCCAACACCAGGCCGTGGGGGCTGCAGAGTCAAAGGAATGAGAAAAGAGAGGTCAAGAGTACATAAGGTGGGTTCAGGGGGCCAGCACTGGTATGGAGGCTGTGAGGGCCCCAAGCTCTGGGAGCCCACACTATTTATTGGTGATCAAATGAAGAAACAGGTGGTGAGGACATGACAGTAAACAGGTGATAGTGTGAGGACGTGGGGGTAGAAAGGTAGTGGTGCATTAAGTGTAGCTGTGATGGTTTAGCATTTCCTTTGATGCATATAGAATATGCTCTGCTGCTTGAGATAATGGAGGACATGTTTATGAGTAAGAAGCAAGGAACCAACAAGTCTGTGCACACTCCAGAGGCTACGAGGGGTTTCATGCCCTGAGCCCTGGGTTCCATCCAAGCCACAAGGGGTTTTATGCCCTAGGCTTAGATTTGTGGTGCGGCAGGGCAGCCTTCCACCCTTTGGCACACAGCTTGGTGTTCCAAAGGCCACCAGGGGTTTTAGATCCTGGATCCCGGACATCTTCCAAGACTCTTTTACATTATGACAGACAAGCCAGTCCTGCCTCAGCTCTTCTACCAACAGTCCTAAACAAATAACATAACACCCAAGTTACCAGTGAAATTAATGTTTGATCATTTTAAATTTTTTTTTTTTTTTTGAGATGGAGTCTTGCTCTGTCACCAAGGCTGGAGTGCAGTGGTGCGATCTCAGCTCACTGCAACCTCTGCCTCCCGGGTTCAAGTGATTCCCCTGCCTCAGCCTCCCTCGAGTAGCAGGGACCACAGGCACTCGCCGCCACGCCCGGCTGATTTTTGTATTTTTAGTAGAGATGGGGTTTCACCATGTTGGTTAGGCTGGTCTTGAACTCCTGACCTCAGGTAATCTGCCCACCTTGACCTCCCAGAGTCCTGGGATTACAGGCGGGAGCCACCATGCCTGGCCCATTTAAAATTCTTGTTTGGCTATTCTAAAATTCACAAGGAACCAAAAAAGAGCCCAAATAGCCAAGGCAATCCTAAACAAAAAGAACAAAGCTGGAAGCATCACACTACCTGCCTTCAAACTATACTATAGGGCTACATTAACCAAAACAGCATAGCACTGTTACCAAAACAGACACATAGGTGAATGGAACAGAATAGAGAATCCAGAGATAAAGTCACACACCTAAAGCCATTTGATCTTCAACAAAGTCTACAAAAGTAAGCAGTGAGGAAAGGAGTCCCTATTCAACAAATGGTGCTGGGATAACTGGCTAGCCATATGCAGAAGAATGAAACTTCACCCTTACCTTTCCCCATATACAAAAATTAACTCAAGATATATTAAGGATTTAAATATAAAACCTCAAACTATAAGAATCCTGGAAGAAAACCTACGAAACCTCATTCGGGACATTGGCCTTGAAAAAGAATTTATGGCTAATTCCCCAAAAGCCATTGCAACAAAACACAAAAATTGACAAGTGAGACCTAATTAAACTTCTTAAATTAAAGAGCTCTTGCACAGCAAAAGAAATTGTTACAGAGCAAACAGACAATCTACAGAATGTGAGAAAATATTTGTAAACTATGCATCAAACAAAGGTCTAATATCCAGAATCTATAAGGAACTTAAATTAACAAGCAAAATATAAACAATCCCATCATAAAATGGGCAAAGGACATGAACAGACACTTCTTAAAAGAAGACATACAAGCAGCCAACAAATATATGAAAAAATGTTCACCAACCAGGTGTAGTGGCTCACACCTGTAATCCCAGCACTTTGGGAGGCCAAGCAGGCAGATCACCCGAGGTCAGGAATTCAAGACCAGCCTGGCCAACATGTTGAAATCCCTTCTCTATAACAATATGAAAAAATTAGCTGGGCTGGTGGTGGGCACCTGTAATCCCAACTACTCAGGAGACTGAGGCAGGAGAATCGCTTGAACCTGGGAGGCAGACGTTGCAGTGAGCCGAAATCGCACCACTGCACTCCATCCCGGGTGACAGAGACTCCATCTCAAAAAAAAAAAAAAAAAAAAAGCTCATCACCACCAATCATCAGAGAAATGCAAATCAAAACTACAATGAAATGCCATCTCACACCAGTCAGAATATTACTAAAAGGTCTAAAAACAGCAGATGTTGGCAAGGCTGAGTAGAAAAGGAAAAGCAATGTTTATACACTGTTGGTGAGAATGTAAATTACTTCAGCCACTGTGAGAAGCAGTTTGGGGGTTTGTCAAAGAACTTAAGACAGAACTACCATTAGACCCAGCAATCCCATTACTGGGTATATATTCAAAAGAAAATAAATCATCCTACCAAAAGACACATGTACTCATATGTTCATTGCAGTACTATTCACAATAGCAAATACATGGAATCAACCTAGGTGCTCATCAATCGTGGACTGCATAAAGAAAATGTGGTACATCTATACAATGGAATACTATGCAGCCATAAAAAGAATGAAGTCATATCCTTTGCAGCAACATGAATGCAGCTGGAGTCCATTATCCTAAGCAAATTAATGCAGGAACGGAAAACCAAATACTACATGTTCTTACTTACAAGTGGAAGCTTAACACTGAATACTGAGGGACAAAAAGATAGTAACAACAGACACGGGGGACTACTGGAGGATGGAGGGAGGGAGGGGGAAAAGGACTGAAAAACTATTGAGTACTATACTCACTCACTACCTGGGTGACAGGATCAATTGTACCCCAAACCTCAGCATCACACAATATACCCATATAAAAAATGTGCACATGTAGCCCCTGAATCTAAAAGCAAGTTGAAATTATCTAAATAAATAATTTAAAAATTTAAAAATTTGTGTTTGAAGAAATAGATGGGAGAATGGATGATTGCGTTGCAGCTCAGTTCTATATATCTAAACAGAGGAGTAGGGGAGGTAGGCTCCATGCCTCTGGTGGAGTTCAAAGTGAACGAGAAGATGCCACCTGAGAAGAGAGTTGGAATGACAAACTCAGCCCTCACGCAGGACCTCAGCTCCATCAGCCTTTGCTAGAGATGCTTCTTATCATAACCCTGGGTCAAAGTCTTCTGGGGAGAGGGGGCAGTGACCAAGCTCACAGGCTGTGTTCTGCAGGACATCTCCTCCAAACAAAGATGTCTCAGAGAAACTAGAGCCCGGTTACCATCTATGAAGAAAGGCCTCGCAGTGGGATCACTGGGGACTGTGGGATGAGAGCCTTCTCTGACCCTCAGGTCTAACTCATGACTTTGCAGGCAGCAGTACTGTCAGCCTGATATCAGAGCTGGTGGATCAAGTGGCTATTCCTACTCTCCTGCTCAGGGAATAACATGACCCAAATGATTGTCACCCCCAATAAAGACCCCATAGAGAGAAAAGACTGTCATATCCTATGTTAGAGAAGCAAAAGGCATATCCCCAAATATCTTAGTTCCCCTTACTAACACATTTAGCTCTGTTATGAATTTATCTACAGCTTTCTAAAAAGCCTGTATAGTTTCAATTTCTTTTCTCTTGGGATAACAAATTCCATGGTTTCATTATCCATAATGACAAAAGGCTGGTCATTCCACTGATTTGTTCTAAATTACTCAGCATTTTTAAGTCTGGATAATGTAACCTTTTAAATTAGGTCAACTATTCCTGTCACCATGTCCACCAGTCACAGGGTTATTGAACTTAACAAGAGTTGGTCCCCATTTGGCCTTCACAAAACAAGCTGAACCTGGGTTTAAGGATCAAATGGCATCCATTCCTCTCCACCTTCTGGAGAACTTGGGCCTCTGGACTCATCTGGATTACCATCCTTTGAGATAAGGCTGGGGATCAGTCTCTAAGGAAATTATAGGGAAATCATTTGGTAGCAACTTCAACAAAGCAAGATCAGTTGCTTGTGTTCTTCTCATCACCCCAACACTCCCCTAGACACCTGCCTTGTTCCCATAGCAAAAGCTATACTCTTCATCTTCACATCAAGAAGTAAAATATCAGCTCCAAATAGAATAAAGCAAATTCATGGACCACAGCTGAGCCTCTCCGACTATCAGGTATAAAACTATAGTCTCTCTTGGCCAGGTGCGGTGGTTCACACCTGTAATCCTACCACTTTGGGAGGCCAAGGCAGGTGAATCACTTGAGGTCAGGAGTTTGAGACCAGCTGGGCCAACATGGTGAACACCCGTCTCTACTGAAAATACAAAAATTAGCTGGGCGGTGTGACTTATGCCTGTAATCCCAGGTACTTGGGAGGCCGAGGCAGGAGAATCGCTTGAACCCAGAAGGCAGAGGTTGCAGTAAGCTGAGATCGCACCACTGCACTCCAGCCTGGGGGACAAGAGGGAGATTCTATCTCAAAAAAAAAATAAATAAATAAAAAAGTATATGAATATGCATATATATACTAAAATTTAAAATAATGTAATGTCATTGTTACATAGCTCAATTTTATCTTAAGTGATACAGCATCTTGGAAAATTGACTTTGTTATGTCTCGGTAAAATAATCAAGACATCTTTAATCTAGCTATGTCAATTATCTTGCCCACTTTTTAAAAATATATATATATATATTTTACACTATACTTTTAAGTTCTAGGGTGCATGTGCACAACGTGCAGGTTTGTTACATATGTATACATGTGCCATGTTGTTGTGCTGCACCCATTAACTCATCATTTACATTAGGTGTATCTCCTAATGCTGTCCCTCTCCCCTCCCCCCACAACAGGCCCCGCTGTGTGATGTTCCCCTTCCTGTGTCCAAGTGTTCTCAATGTTCAGTTCCCACCTATAAGTGAGAACATGCGGTGTTTGTTTTTTTGTCCCACTTTTTAAATTACTTACTTGTAGTCAACATAGCAATTGATACTAACACTGTATAATTATTTCATGGCTGATGGGGTCCTATAAAGGTTAATAAATTTTATAAATTTTATATTCCATGACTTCTATTTCTTAATATTATTTTTTCATTAGTAGTAATCTCTGGACATAAGAATGTGTTCAGTCAATTTAATATTAATTTTTTTGTCCTGAGAAAGCAGAAATGTCAGTGCCAAAGGCACACAATAAAAACACAGAAATCACATAAATTCCCCCTTTCAAGGGCAAAACTACTGCATATGGCCCTTGGACACATTAACTTGCCCACATCAAATCAAAAACAAATGGGATAAGAAATAAAAAGTGAACTAGTGTGAAATTGTTGCTTGTCAACATTAGGGAGTATATTTTACATCAAGAAACTCATAAAGAATAGATGATAGCTTACTTAGCTCTCCTAACCACCACCATTTTTGTTCTAGCTGGTGCTAAAAGCTCCCAATATTTGGAAATAGTTTTTTCCCCTTCTCTTTTGGGGGTATTTTTGATTGCTAACAATAGTAGCTTTTTGTTGGGCTTAAATGAATCAAATCTATTTGTTTTTATCCTGAATTGCCCACAAATCAATTATGTATTCTTGACTAAAGGGAACTCTGATACTGACTCCATTGTTCCAGCTAATGTCACATATTAATCAGGAAGGCTGGCCCTTTAATTTCCCTGTATATTACAAACATAATATACTCACAATAGCCTGTGCCAAAATCACTCATGATAAATCTACCTGTCTTGTCTACAAAAGGTCTCCCCAAAGGATTATAAATCATGCTGCTATAAAGACACATGCACACGTATGTTTATTGTGGCACTATTCACAATAGCAAAGACTTGGAACCAACCCAAATGTCCAACAACGATAGACTGGATTAAGAAAATGTGGCACATATACACCATGGAATACTATGCAGCCATAAAAAATGAAGAGTTCATGTCCTTTGTAGGGACATGGATGAAACTGGAAACCATCATTCTCAGTAAACTATCGCAAGGACAAAAAACCAAACACCGCATGTTCTCACTCATAGGTGGGAACTGAACAATGAGAACACATGGACACAGGAAGGGGAACATCACACACCGGGGCCTGTTGTGGAGTGGGGGGAGGGGGGAGGGATAGCATTGGGAGATATACCTAATGCTAAATGATGAGTTTATGGGTGCAGCACACCAACATGGCACATGTATACATATGTAACAAACCTGCACATTGTGCACATGTACCCTAAAACTTAAAGTATAATAATAAAAAAATTTTAAAAAAAGGTCTCACAGACTTTCCATATCCCCAGCATGATCAAAGTTCAAATTCAATCCATCATATTATAGGCCAAAACCCCAAAGAAAATCGCACCCAATGGACTGTTAAACCATATTAGGTTTGTATTATTTAGCTCAACAACATTGCATCAGATTTAAGTAAAGTGCAGCCTTGAAAGTATTTTAATGGATTTTGGCTTGTTGTTGCTGATGAGTGTGTATACATATATACACAGACACACATATACACACACATACACATATAAAAGTGTGTTAAAATAAGTATAAGTTATTTCATATGAATGCAGGAAAATCATAATTGTGTTGGTAAATTGGTCATTTTGCAAAGTATGTGAATTCAGACTGTTACAGGAAGGTATTAACATATTATAAATTAGCAGAGTAATGGTTAACTACGTTTTTGTAAATGTGTTTTTAAAGGCTTGTCATAAAATTCTGAAGGAATCCTACTCACTGAATTCATTTTCCTCTACGTTAACTTCAAATAGTGCTACTAATATCCATGTAGAAATTAGAGTGTGGAGCAGGTAACCAAATCGAGAATGGTAAGATTCCACACTGCCGAATAATTGATACCATCAGTCCTTTACACCCGTATTCTCAGCCCAGGAAACTCACAAATTACACTGAGGAGTTGTAAATAAATAATTAGAAGTGATGTAGATTTGAAAACTAGCTTGATGATTTCAAATATGATACTAGAGAAGGTACCCTATTATATTAGTTTTCTTTAAATACTAAAAAAAAGTGGACACTGGAAGGAAAACTTAGTCTTATAATCATTAATTATAATGATAGGCGAGGCATAGTGGCTCACGCCTGTAATCCCAGCACTTTGGGAGGCCAGGGTGGGAGGATCACTTGAGCCCAGGAGTTTAAGACAACATGATGAAACCCCGTTTCTACCAAAAATACAAAAAAATTAGCTGGGCATGGTGGTGCATGCCTGTAGTCCCAGCTACTTGGGAGGCTGAGGCAGGAGGATTGCTTGAGCTCAGGAGGTCAAGGCTGCAGTGAGCACTGATTGTGCCACTGCACTCCAGCCTGGACAACAGATGGAGACCTTGTCTCAAAATAATAATTATTCTTATTATAATCATATCAGGATCACTGGACTTACTTCAAGTGTCACTGTGGTTCTATTATTCTGGAAAAAATGACTGTCATTTCTCATTTAAAACAGAATACATACATAACAATAGGCTAAAGCAGATTGGAGAAATTCTTTTGAACACCTGGATCTTAGGCGAATCATTCTTTTTGCTAAACGTGTGTAATCCTCAGGAGTCTTGGATTTCAGCACAACCAGTACTGCAATGCTCTGCACACCTTGTGCATTTGTGTTTGTAATTCTAGCACTGTGTTAGAATGGGCTGACACTGTCACAGCGGGGGACATCGCTGGCTAAGCCTTATTTCATTCTGAGAATCTTCCTCGAGATCTCACATTTTTACTTGTCAGAAACAAATGTAATAGGGAAAATTACGCCAATGGACTTTTGAAAACTAAATGCAATAGTCATACATGAGATACATGTGTCTAGAGTGTGCCCCTGTGATACAGTGGATTCTGGGCACCGAGGAAACGGTTGCACTTACACTGCTTCACTAACGGCGATTTCCAGACGTATGTTTTGAAGTGTTTAAGAAGCAATTGAGAACTCCAGAGAGCATGCATCAGGACACTGGAAAATCTACAAGAAACTGGAGCAACTTGTTTTTGAAGAATGCTTCATGTTGACATGGAGCTGTCAACTCTTTGTGAAAGTTGCTATTCTGATTGCTATATTTTTCTTCATCTTTCCCAATGAGTACAGCAGTTTTATGTCTACGTTGGCTTCTTCCTCCTATCAAGAATATCGTAGCCTTGTGAGAACTATGTTTTGTCTTCTTATGGTTCTTTAGTGTACCAATATAAATGCAAATAAATTTTCCACTGACATAGGAAGTCTTTTGTACTTATCAAGTAATGTAGATCTACAATCTACTTTCATGTGATTCAGAGGATATAAGTTTTGACACACCACAACAAAATTTCATCCAATTAATTCATCAAATCCTATTTTTAAATATGCTGAGTTCAGCAGATATAATTCATATTAAGGCATTTACCCTTCACTGCGTATTACTTTTAATTCCATCTAGATATCACTAAATAAAAATTCTGTTGTTATGAAATAAACACAGAAACATCTGCTAGTACTCCTGAAGTCACACTTAAACTCTATGCTTGCTAATTTTTTTGATCCTTGAGTAGTCTGAATATGGAGCACCAAATCAAGCCCTGGACCCCTGGACAACTAGCTCTGCACACTCCAGTTTTTCAGACCTGCTGGAGGTCAAATAATCTAGACATTAAATCAGATGGTGACCACGGAACAGAGAGTAGGCTCTTACATCATTTCAACACATACAATCAAGGTCAGAAATAGAAAAACACATGAAGACATCTGTATCTTTTATTCTTTAGTAAGAATTGAATGGTGTGCAGATTCTGTATTACCTGAATCACAAGGTCCTTTATGTTTCATGCCACTACTAGAGTTCGTCTGAGAGTTTAGCTCCTTCAACTGGCAGACATCCTCATAGTTTTTTTCCTGTTTCACACAGATGCACTGTGGCTCTGTGATTCTCCATCTGTGAGCATCTCTGCATCCAGGAACAAGTCAGGTCGTTCACACACTGATCACAGAAATGGCTGTTTCGGCTGGACGCAGTCCAGGTGGATTACACCTGTAATCCCAGCACTTTGGGAGGCTGAGGCGGGCGGATCACTTGAGGTCGGAGTTCGAGACCAGCATGGCCAACATGGTGAAACTCTGTCTCTACTAAAAATAAAAAAACTAGCCAGGCCTGGTGGTGGGCACCTGCAACCCCAGCTACTTGGCAGGAGAATCACTTGAACTGAAGGTGGAGGTTGCAGTGAGCTGAGATCACACCACTGCACTCCATCCAGCCTGGGCGACAGTGCAAGACTCCATCTCAAAAAAAAAAACAAACAAAAAAACAATTTCTGTATTTCTGCCCATATTCCACCGTTCCAAGTAGAGCTGCATCGATCCAACACAGTCCTGGAAAGGGAGCGTGCAGGCTGAGAGCAGAGTTCTACATCACATTTTCCACAGCTATCATCTCCCCAGAGTAACCTCAGCCAGCAGTCATGACACAAAGTGGGGAGACTCTGCAAACCATGTAAAGGTTGTAGAAGGACTGCAAACACCACTATGCTCACCAGAGGCTTCATTCCAAGCCATTCATTCATACCAGCTTTGAATCTTTGGTTTTAAGCCAAAAGAAAAAAAGTCCCCATTTTTTCATCTTGTTTTTCCCTCTTTCCCCTCCAGAAAAATTATAAATCTGCTACAGACGATTTCAAGGCAATGCTGACATCAGATTCCAAGTTTAAAGAGGATAAATGGGATATTTAAAAATCCACAAATGCTCTTCTGGGATGCAGTTTTTTAAAAGACAACTTTAGGGTTTAAAACAAACTATAATCTTGACAGTGGAATTGTAGTTTTTGCCTCTTGATTGGTTCTGGAAGCCAAACCCTGAGAGAGTTATTATATGAGAATAAAATTGTTTTATAGTGAAGTCCAGGAAATATTAATAAAGAAAAATTATGTAAAGCATAAAGTTTATTATCATGTATGATTTAAAAAGTGTTAGGGAGCTATTTTCCATTTTTACCTCCTTCCCTCTCTGCTTGCTTCCTTCCTTTTCTTCTTAATCATAAGACTGACATGTCCAATACATTTAGACTACTATTTTATGAAATATTAGAAAGTATCTATGGCCCAACCTAACTGGCTTCTGTTTATCTGGGGCTCAAGGGAGGTTCTGGGCATCATTTAACACACCATGACTCTAAAATAACTCCTCAGCGGCCGGGCGCCATGGCTCACACCTATAATCCCAGCACTTTGGGAGGCCAAGGCGGTGGATCACCTGAGGTCAAGAGTTTGAGACCAGCCTGCCCTGTCTCTACCAAAAGTACAAAAAAACTAGCCGGACGTGGTGGTGCATGCCTGTAATCCCAGCTACTCGGGAGGCAGAGGCAGGAGAGTTGCTTGAACCCAGGAAGCAGAGGTTGCAGTGAGCCGTGATCGTGCCACTGCACTCCAGCCTGGACGACAGAGCGAGACTGTCTCAAAAAGAAAAAAAATAAAACTTTTTAAATTTTTGTTAATATAAAATAACTATTAAGCAACAATAAAGGATAGGACTTCTTGGTAAACACATGGTCAAAGAGTTCTCACATGTATTATGGTTTTCTCCTGAAACTCCACTAAAATGATACTGAAGGAATTTGAAAAACACAAACTAATAAAGGCAGAGAGAACAGGAGAGGGCTCCATAGCAAATGGGGGAACTCAACACAACGTTTGGAAGCTGGATAACAAATGAATAGGTGGTAACTGATTTAGTACAGCAGAGACAGGGCAGACCTAGAGATCCATCGTGGGGGAAGACGACAAGAGGCCAGCCACGTTGCACTGCAGAACTTCAGAATGTCAAGACTTGAAAGCAATATGAACCCCTGGAGGCAGGGTTGTGGACTGGGCCTGAAAACGGGATGTTTTGAAAATTGCTATATCGAAAAATAAGATTCCTTTGAAGGTAGCTCATTCAAGAGAATAAGAAAAAGAAAAAAGGCAAGGAGTTTAATTTCTTGTAAGATTTGCTCAGTTGTGGCCAGGGATAAGATGCTGGACCAGGAGATTAAGGGGAAGTGATGGACTGAACAGGGAAACCTCAGGCCATTTCCCTAGGGGCTCCCAGAATGCTGGCAGCCAGGCCTGTATCTTTCAAGTGAGAAACCAGGAGATCCTTCTATGGGGAAACTCACCTATCTGGGAGACGTTACCTTCAGACAGTGCACATGTTACTTGGCTAAACATAATTTTTAAATTGAAAGCAATAGTAACAAAACACAATCAGACAAATCACTTACGGCTTTGTTTGAATCTTGGCTTGCCTATCACTAACTTGTAACCTTGGGTAATTTCACCATCTTGATCTTAAAATTTCCTTAAAATTGAAAAACCTTTCACCGAGTTGTAATGAGGATGAAATCAGATACATATGTAGAAGCTTCCAGGGGATACAGAGGCATTCAACAAAGAGCAGGGTTTTTTTTTTTTTTATTAGTTCATAGTGATCATTAACTATAGTAAAAGTAAGTCCTCTTAGAATAATTAACCTACTCTGGCACAGTAACCTTTAGCTGATTATTACTCTGGGCAGAATATTATATTGGCTTGCTTTAGACTCTTGCTAAGTGGGTTGTGTGCCTGAGAAATGGTGATTGAAACTAGACATATAGATTTCTGTCTCTGTATGATAGATGAGGTAAAATAACAGTGGAAAAAGAGGGGAGCTCGAAGAAGAGGAGGAAAGATAATTGATTTTGGTTTCCTTCAAAGGGCTGGTGTCATTTTTCTTAGATTTGTCATCATGTCTTGTTTGATCACTTGAAACCTAGATGTCAAACACCACTGCACATTTCACAAAAGCAGCAGGTTTTATAGAGGAATTGGAAAGGTCTGCAGATGAAGAGGAAAGGAAGTGATGGGGTTAGACTCCAGGTGCTACCCTGGAGAAGGACAGGTACCCCAGAACAGAGTGCATTGAAAGACCCCCGCACAGGAAGCAGAGTTAGAGGAACAGGCTGATGTGAGTATCGAGGGGACACACACCAATGGCCCTCTAGGTTCCAAGTATTTGGCCATTCAGTTTTCTCTGAAATCTTCCAACTATAACCTTCGTCCAAACAGCTAGCTCATGATGCCACTATTACATACCCTGTTTGACAGATGAGAAAACATACGCAAAGAGGTTAAGTAATTTGCCCAAGATTGACTTCTCAGCAGAGCCAGGATTTGTGAATCTCACTCCAAAGTACATCTACCTTTTTTTAAACTCCATTATTCCATCTCTTCCCAGACATGAACTTATTTTTATGAAATAAGTGTATGCAAGCCCTTTGTAAGTTATAAAGTATTACATAACCTCAAGACATTTTAG
Source organism: Gorilla gorilla gorilla (assembly GCF_029281585.2). Lineage (NCBI taxonomy): Eukaryota > Metazoa > Chordata > Mammalia > Primates > Hominidae > Gorilla > Gorilla gorilla. The sequence goes on from NC_073228.2 coordinate 182,377,203, forward strand.
GTATTATTTAACATTTGAAAGGCAAACAACCCCTGAAAATCTGAGGTGCGGTTGTGCTTATGTAACACTCAACGCATTTAGTTTGCCTTCTGCTTGTAGAGCAGGTTGAAATAGGAGAGGGGAACATGAGGCTGAAATGGACATGAAGTGGAATAGAAATAAAAGATGATGGGTTTTAGTATTTCAAGAGAAAAAGAATAATAGAATTATTTTTGTGGTAATAGAATTTGCTTAGCTTAAACACTTGTTTCTGTTGCATTACAAAATTATATAAGTATAATGTGGATTTTCTTGGTATAAAATTAAAGAGGGATTATTTTGAGGCTGATCCACAAAAAATTTAGGTTCTTGCTACTGAAAGTGTGGCCTGGGACCAAGTTTTGGCTCCTCTTGGGAGCTTGCTGGAAATGCAGAATCTGGGCCCCAGCTGAGTCAGACCGTGCACAGATCCCCAGATAACGTCTATGCACATCGTGGTCCCTGAAGCACTGTTTTAGGCCAAAAGCTAAAGGCTGTGGGTGAAGAGAAAAGGGCATGAACTTGGGCAAGGGCTTTTCAGGGTTACATATTTTCAATGAGAATAAGGATTTTCAGGAAGTATTCTGAGTATTTTTTAAAAGAATAAACAGACTATGAACAAATCATCCCAATTGTCACAGAAGTGACTGGACTGTGGCTTGAGAGGGGGGCTGTGGTGAGCACGTGTGTTATAAATGAAGCTCATTAAACAACAACAGAAGTTTAGGTATTAACAGAGATCAGGACATTCAGTGCAGCCTCCTGTTTACCAGTGACATTTAATTACCCAAAGAAGATCTGAGTGAAATCTTGAAATTTTAGCTTAAAAATTTCCCTTTAATATGTCAAGTTATAGTAAAACAAATGTGGATTTCTCTCTCTTGTCAAAGCAATTTAGTATTTTATAATGCTAAGGAAGAGGAAAAGGGATACCCAATATCCAACACCCTGAAGAAACCAGCAGAGAGGAAGTCTAAGGTGCCCTTAGGTGTCCTGAGTCCCCACTGGGGGCCAGATCCCATTTCCTGGCAGTCCGTTCTCACCATTTGTGACCTTGCTCTCTGCAGAGCATGATGCTGGGAGCCACTGGCGGGGGATGTGAGGCAGAAAGACAGTGATTCAAGGCTTCCCAGCGAGAGCTACAGGTCTCTGACCTAAAGAAAATGACAATTCCTCAGGTCCTGAGAGAGTGAATTAAGAATGTACATGCTTTCAATCAATTTATCAGCATGTATTTAGTAAACATATACTTCTTGAACAGCTCTGTGCAAGGCAGCTTATACCAGAGCACAAGCCTTAATTCTTTTCTTCCAGGATTTTTAAATCTCCATGCCCAAATTGGCAGAGTGTTTTATGAAGAGGTGAATGACATCTGCTGGGATAGGAGAGAGCACCGTCATAATTCACTGCCTGTATTTAGGACTGAACAGTGGACAAATCACATTCAGAATCAGAGGGAAGTAATCGGTTTTCCCATTTTAGAGCCATGGAGCAGGTTGGGAGAGGTTTAGTAACCCAAGGTCACTCCTTGCTATAAATTGACAGAGCTGGAAATAAAATCTAGGTCTTCCATCATTTAATTCCATGAGGAAAGAATAACCCAGATGATGATCATGATGAAGGTGATGGTGATGGTGGTGATGGTGGTGATGGTGATGATGGTGGTGGTGATGGTGGTGGTGGTGGTGATGGGGTGGGGCTGGTGGTGGTGGTGGTGGTGGTGGTGGTGGTGATGGTGATGGTGGTGGTGGTGATGGTAATAATGGTGGTGGTGGTGGTGATGACGGTGGTGGTGGTGATGGTAATAATGGTGGTGGTGGTGATGGTAATGATGATGGTGGTGGTGGTGATGGTGGTGGTGGTGATGACGGTGGTGGTGGTGATGGTGGTGGTGGTGGTGATGGGGTGGGGCTGGTGGTGGTGGTGGTGGTGGTAATAATGGTGGTGGTGGTGGTGGTAATGATGATGATGGTGGTGGTGGTGGTGATGGTGGTGATGACGGTGGTGGTGGTGATGGTAATAATGGTGGTGGTGAAAATGGTGATGATAATGGTGACGATGGTGGTGGTGATGGTGGTGGTGATGGGGTGGGGCTGGTGGTGGTGGTGGTGGTGGTAATAATGGTGGTGGTGGTGGTGATGACGGTGGTGGTGGTGATGGTAATAATGGTGGTGGTGATGGTGATGGTAATGGTGACGGTGGTGGTGATGGTGGTGGTGGTGGTGGTGGTGATGGTAATGGTGACGGTGGTGGTGATGGTGGTGGTGATGACGGTGGTGGTGGTGATGGTAATAATGGTGGTGGTGGTGATGGTAATGATGATGATGGTGGTGGTGGTGATGGTAATAATGGTGGTGGTGGTGATGGTAATGATGATGATGGTGGTGGTGGTGATGGTGATAATGGTGGTGGTGGTGGTGGTGGTGGTGATGGTGATGGTGGTGGTGGTGATGGTAATAATGATGGTGGTGGTGGTGATGGTAATGATGATGATGGTGGTGGTGGTGGTGGTGGTGATGACGGTGGTGGTGGTGATGGTAATGATGATGGTGGTGGTGGTGATGGTGATAATGGTGGTGGTGAAAATGGTGATGATAATGGTGACGATGGTGGTGGTGATGGTGATGGTAATGGTGACGGTGGTGGTGATGGTGGTGGTGATGGTGATGGTAATGGTGACGGTGGTGGTGATGGTGGTGGTGATGACGGTGGTGATGGTGATGGTAATGGTGACAGTGGTGGTGATGGTAATGATGATGATGGTGGTGGTGGTGATGGTAATAATGGTGGTGGTGGTGATGGTAATGATGATGATGGTGGTGGTGGTGATGGTGATAATGGTGGTGGTGGTGGTGATGGTGATGGTGGTGGTGGTGATGGTAATAATGGTGGTGGTGGTGGTGATGGTGGTGGTGGTGGTGGTGGTGGTGGTGATGGTGATGGTGGTGGTGGTGATGGTAATAATGGTGGTGGTGATGGTGGTGATGACGATGGTGGTGGTGATGGTGATAATGGTGGTGGTGAAAATGGTGATGATAATGGTGACGATGGTGGTGGTGATGGTGATGGTAATGGTGACGATGGTGGTGGTGATGGTGGTGGTGGTGACGGTGGTGGTGGTGATGGTAATGATGATGATGGTGGTGGTGGTGGTGATGGTGATGGTGGTGGTGATGGTAATGGTGGTGGTGGTGGTGATGGTAATGATGATGATGGTGGTGGTGGTGATGACGGTGGTGGTGGTGATGGTAATGATGATGATGGTGGTGGTGGTGATGGTGATAATGGTGGTGGTGGTGATGGTGATGGTAATGGTGACGATGGTGGTGGTGATGGTGGTGGTGGTGGTGATGGTGATGGTAATGGTGATGGTGGTGGTGATGGTGGTAAGGAAGGGTAAAAGATGGGAAAGGCAGTGCTAGGGACTCTTCTCCTCCTTAAATAAAGAACAGTACTGCTAGCCCTTCCACTAGTGTTTGTTCTGGCTGAAGGAGAAAAGTGGGTGGCTTCAACAGACTGAAACTAGGACAAACAGAGGGACTAGGGCAAAATGTGATCTTAGCACATATGGGGATTCCCAGAGCTCCATGAAGTAGATATAACTGAAGAATCCTCATTGTAACCCACAACCAAAGTTAAAAAAAATCAGGAGCTTCACTAAATGTATCTGGCAAGCATTTCGTCTTCCCTCAAATAAAATAAATTCCCTTAATAAAGCCCATGGAGGCAGAGTTGGTGGAGGGGGTGGGAGGTGGAGATGGTATGTGTGATTTATTACAGAGCAAAAGGAGGGCCTTGATGGCTCTGAAGTAACTATTTAGAAGTGCTGGCTCGAAAACCAAGTTATACACTGGTTTCTCTTTTTGTGCCAACCTTACCTTTTTTTAAAACCATAACTTTCATGAATATTATCATTAGTGCTATAAGCACAGGGAAGTATAAGTTAATTCTACAGTAAAGTGATGATTAAATCCATTAGTCATATACAGGGAATCCAAAATTAACTTCTTCTCCAGCATCAAGTAAATGATTCTACTGTGTGCTTTAAGAAAGCAATTGTTCACTAATATGCAAAATACAGCAGAACTATTAGATAACAAAGCCATGCAATCTTATAATTAAATTATAAATTTTACAAATTTTAATAATGTGCTCTACATACTTTGTTTTCTATGCAAGATTAAAAGGAGGTGCCATGGTTTTTCTCAGACATATTATATCTTGACCTGAGCTGTGCAATACTTAATGATAATTGATGAGTATCTACCAGGGATGACAGTAGTCTTTCAGTAGCACCAGATATTTCTTTGGATTATTGCTGAGGACTAAAATGAAAATATGCATTAGTCTTAAGTGGAGTTGCAGCTATACCCTTGGGCTTTGTTTCCCCCCCTTTTTGCTGTTACAACCACCATGGGCATCCACGTTCTCTCTTCCCAGGCCACAGGAAAGGACTGGCCCCATTCACACTGCCTTGGTTGTACATGTGGGTAAAGGCAGCATGCACACTAAATTCTCTGCAGGGGACTTATGTGCCCACATGGGCAATCTATTGTGGTTATTGTATTTTGGATTAAATAATGATGCCATTTTTTTCCCTGTGCAGAATTAAATGTGTTTGAAAGACCTGGGAAATACTACAGATCTGGGCTGCAGGGATTGCCTCTGTAACCTGTTTTTCCAAATCCTGATTACTGTGGAGCTGGTTTCTGTTCTCTCCCTCAGAGAGAGCTAACCTTTCTCTTTGATGGTTACGCTCTTTCAGCCTGCTTTCCAGTGTCACCACACGGGGTGAGGATCTTCTCACAAAGTAGCAAAGACAGCTGCCACAACTCCTGGCTGATGTCATCCTCTTGAGGATGCTGTAACTGGCTTTAACCCGATCAGCTTGGCCACATGCTTTTCTGTGAAGCTATCATGGTAGCCAATGGATGGAGCAAGCTGACGGTCCAGGCCTGGATCAGCTGCCCTCCTCTGGAGCCCAGTGGGAGCAGGGGCAGGATCAGCCCCATCAAACCACATGGAGAGAAGGGGAAGAGCAAGAATCCACCAAGCAAAAGTAGGGGAGTGTGATGGTTAATGTTGTGTGTCAATCTGACTGCACCACAGGATGCCCAGCTGGACTCTTGTAAACACTATTGCTGAGTGTGCCTGCGATGGGGTTTCTGGGAGAGGTTTGCATTTGAGCTGGTGGATGGAGTAAAGCAGATGGCCCTCACCAGTGTGGGCGGGCATCCTCCATTCTGTTGAGGGCCTGAGTAGAAGAAGAAGAAGGTGAATTATCTCTGCCGGATTGCTTGAGCTGGGACATCAATCCGCCCTCAGCACTCCTGGCTCTGAGACCTTCAGACTGAGACTGGAACCTGTGCCACAGGGTCTCTGGCTCTCAGGCCACTGAACTATACCACGAACTTTTCTAGGCCTCCGGCTTACAAATGGCAGCTTGTGGGACTTCTCAGCCTCCATAATCATATGAGCCAATACCTTATAATACACCTCTTTCCAGAGATATTCATACATCCTATTGGCCTGTTTCTCTGGATGACCCTAGCTCAGGTAATATCTGCCCCAGGAGATAAAAACAGAAGTCTGAAGGTTGTAGTAGGCAGCCTTTAAGGTGGCCTCCACTGACCCCTGCCTCCTGCTAGTCACGCCATTGTGCATTCCCCTCCCATACTAAACCAGGGTTGATCTCTGTGACTACAGAATATAGCAGAAGTGATCATGTGTCACCTCCAAAATTAGATTATTAAAAAAAACAGTGGCTCTCAAAAAGGCAGGGAAAAAAGAGGATGGGAGCAGTGGCTCATGCCTGTAATCCCAGTACTTTTGGGAGGCCAAGGCAGGTGGATCACCTGAGGTCAGGAGTTCGAGACCAGCCTGGCCAATATGGTGAAAACCCGTCTCTACTAAAAATGCAAAAATTAGCTGGCCATGGTGGCACATGCCTGTAATCCCAGCTACTTGGGAGGCTGAAACAGGAGAATCCCTTGAGCCTGGGAGGCAGAGGTTGCAGTGAGCTAAGATTGCGCCATTGCACTCTAGCTCGGGGGACAAGAGCAAAACTCCATCTCAAAAAAGAAAAAGAAAAAAATACTCTTACAATAGGGTTTGGTATATCATTAGAGTTATGGCAATCTCAACCAATCAGAAGCCCATTCCTCTACCTGGAATTACTATTCTAATGTGTTCTTCCACTTTAATTAAAGGAGGCAAAATTGGTCCCCTTGACTCTGGTCTCTACTTTTTTTCTCCATTTTCTAACTAAAGCTGTAGAAAGACATAGCAAATTAACATTGTATTTTCATCTGTTTTAGAGAAGTAATGAAGTATTTTCTATTTTTAAACATCCTGGCTAGTATTTGCTTTCTAAACCCAAAACAATCATGTTACTTCCATTACCAGAAAGGGGTCCTGACCCAGACCCCAACAGAGGGTTCTTGGACCTTGTGCAAGAAATAATTTGGGGTGAGTCCATAGAGTAAAGTGAAAGCAAGTTTGTTAAGAAAGTAATTGGCTGGGTGTGGTGGCTCACGTCTGTAATCCCAGCACTTTGGGAGGCCAAGGCAGGCGGATCACTTGAGGTCAGCGGTTTGAGACCAGTCTGGACAACATGGCGAAACCCCATCTCTACTAAAAATTAAAAAACTGGCAGGGCGTGGTGGCACGCGCCAGTAATTCCAGGTACTCAGGAGGCTGAGGCATGAGAATCACTTGACCCCCGGAGGCAGAGGTTGCAATGAGCCAAGATTGCGCCACTGCACTCCAGCATGGGCAACAGAGCAAAACTCCATCTCAAAAAAAAAAAAAAAAAAAAAAGGAAAGGCAAGGCATAAAAGAATGGCTACTCTGGCTATTACATAGGCAGGGCAGTGGCATGGGCTGTTCAATTGAATACACTTATAGTTACTTCTTGATTGTATGCTAAACAAGGGGTGGATTATTCATGAGTTATCTGGGAAAGGGATAGGCAGTTTCTGGAACTGAAATTTCCTCCCCTTTTTAGACTGCATATGGTAATTTCCGAATGTTGCCATGGCATTTACAAATGGTCATGGTGCTGGTGGGAGTGTCTTTTAGCATGCTAATGTATTATAATTAGTATATAATGAGCAATGAAGACAACCAGAGGTCACTTTCATTGCCTTCTTGGTTTTGGTGGGTTTTGGCTGTTTTTTTTTTTTTTCCCACTACTCAGGCCCTCAACAGAATGGATGATGCATCAGCAAGGTCTTCGTGACCTGTATCTTGTTCTGACCTCCTATCTTACCCTGTGACTAAGAATGCCAAACCTCCTGGGAATGAGGCCCAGTAGGTCTCAGCCTTATTTTACCCAACCCCTGTTCAAGATGGAGTTGCTCTGGTTTGAATGTCTGATACTTTTTTTTTTTTTTTTGAGATGGAGTCTCACCTTGTCACCCAGGCTGGAGTGTAGTGGCGCGATCTCAGCTCACTGCAACCTCCGCCTCCCGGGTTCAAGGGATTCTTCTGCCTCAGCCTCCCGAGTAGCTGGGATTACAGGTGTCCGCCACCACGCCTGGCTAATTTTTGTAATTTTAGTAGAGATAGGGTTTCACTCAGTTGGCCAGGCTGGTCTCGAATGCCTGACCTCAAGTGATCCACCCGCCTTGGCCTCCCAAAGTGCTGGGATTACAGGCATGAGCCTCCGTGCCCGGCCGCCTCTGATACTTCTCTACTTAAAAATCGTAGGCTTGAAAACAATAACCTTGCTTGAGCTCAGATAGTCACACATATATTGGGTGACTATCATGTTCCAGGCCCTCAAATAGGATATACGAAAAGGTTAATAATAGGTAATCCTTGCCCTTAAAAGTAAATTCTATTGATGATTTCACACTGTTTACAGCAGTTTCTCAAGGTGTGATCCACTGACGTCCCCTCCGCATTTCTGGTATGGACTAGAACTACAGTGGACAGGCTGGGCGTGGTGACTCACACCTGTAATCCCAGAACTTTGGATTCTAAGGATTGACTCACCGAGACGGGTGGGTCATTTGAGCTCAGAAGTTTGAGACCAGCCTGGGCAACATGGCAAAACCCCGTCTCTACTAAAAATACAAAAATTAGCCAGGTGTGGTGGTGCATGCCTGTAATTCCAGCTACTCGGGAGGCTGAGGTGGGAGGATCACCTGAGCCCAGAGATCAAGGCTGTGAGTAGAGACTGCACCACCACACTCCAGCCTGGGCAACAGAGTGAGACCCTATCTCAAAAACATCAACAATTGGGCTGGGCACGGCGGCTCACGCCTGTAATCCCAGCATTCTGGGAGGCTGAAGTGGGCGGATCACCTGAAGTCAGGAGTTTGAGACCAGCCTGGCCAACACAGCGAAACCTCATCTCTACTAAAAATACAAAAATTATCCAGGTGTGGTGAGGTGTGCCCATAATCACACCTACTTAGGAGGCTTAGGCATAAGAATTGCTTGAACCTGGGAGGCAGAGGTTGTAGTGAGCCAAGATTGCACCACTGCACTCCAGCCTGGGCGACAGAGCAGGACTCCATCTCGTAACAAAACAAAACAAAAAAGAACTATGGTGAACCAGGTAGGTGTAAGCTCACTTAGAGTAGAGTGAGAGCAACACAGGAAAGCTGCTCAGGGAAAACCAGGTTCCTGTTTGGTGCTGGAAATTGTCGATGAAGAGAGTCAAATTCTGATATTTGGAGATTTACCCTTAGCCAAATGTGAGGACCATGACTCGTGACACAGCCCCAGGAAGTCCTGAGAACCTGTGCCCAAAGTGTTCAGGCTACAGTTTGGTTTTACACATTTTAGGGAGACATGAGCCATCAATCAATACATGTAAAATGTACATTGGTTCAGTCTGGAAAGGTGGGACATCTCGAAGCGGGTTGTTGGGGGGTTTCCGGGTCATAGATGAATTCAAAGATTTCCCGATCGGCAGTTGGTTGAAAGAGTTAAATCATTATCTAAAGACCTGAAATCAACAGAACAGAGGGTCTGGGTTCAGGGGTTGTGGAGACCAAGGTTTTTATTATGCAGGTGAAGCCTCCAGGTAGTAGGCTTCAGAGAAAATAGATTGTAAATGTTTCTTATCAGACTTAAAAAGAATCCAGACCCACTGGGCGCTGTGGCTCACGCCTGTGATCCCAGCACATTGGAAGGCTGAGCTGAGTGGATCACCCGAGGTCAGGAGTTCAAAACCAGCCTGGACAACACGGCAAAACCCTGTCTCTGAGAACTGCTTGAACCTGGGAGGCGGAGGTTGCAGTGAGACAAGATCGTACCACTGCCCTCCAACCTGGGCGACTCTGTCTCAAAAAAAAATAAAATAGATAAAATTGAAAAAGAGGATGCTGAAGCTTAGAATGGGGACATCTGGTGGGACTCAGATGAAACTGAGAATCTTGAATCCACAAGTCACTCTGAGCCTCTTTTGCCAAAGGAAGGAGCTTGCTCTGTTGTGTCTAAGGAGACTAGCTGCCCTTTTCTTGAAAACTGTATGACAATCTCACATGAGGAGATGCCTGTTCTCCTTCAGACCCACCACAACTACCACCAGTTGGCACCAGACTCACAACTAGGATCTTAGATTTTTAGTACCCACTATGGCCTAGAATGAGATTGCTTTTACACCAAGAGAACTGAAAGATGTTGCCAATCTATGTTGGCAGAAACCTAGGGAGTGTGTGATGGTGTCAGACCAAGGCAGGCAGAAGAACATGACCTACAGTAGACTGAACTCCCTGACCTAGGTACACTAAGATTTTGGATATCACGTGTTAGTTTGCTTAACTGGAGGTGGCTGTCAAAGCTTATTTGGTTGGTGGCTGGAACTAGGACTCCATGGTGGCCTAAGTTGAGTGAGCAGAGATGCCAGAGCTGCCCTGGCATGATTGGAGGAGGGAATCTGAAGGCCTATGGAGACGAAATGTTGAAAGGATTTTTACCACGGCAAGCTGCATGCCTACCCACCAACTACATCCCCCAGGAGACCCCAGAAAATGCCTTCTTTACTAAGGTGTTGAGAAATACATTCATGGGGGGAACACCTGCATCCTTAGAAGGTCCGTGGTTTTCTCCTTTGTAGGCCAGGTATGATGGATCGGGGGTGTGGCCACCATTGATGTGAGCTCCCAACAGCAGAGGCCAAGAGGCAGTGCCCAACCTCCAGATGCAGTGCGAGCATGCCCACCATCACGGACCGCAGCACGTGCCTGTGGTCAGCAAGCCCTGGCCTGTAGGAGGTTTGGCAGAGACTAACTGTCCCAAGGTCTCTGCGACTGAAACAGATGAGAAGCCTGCTAGAACACTGCCTGGGAACTCACCTCACAACAAAGGGAGTGGAGCACTGGGTTCAGGCCCACAGAATTCACTTCAAGGAGAAGGAAAAAAAGCAGAGACACAGACGGCAGCAAAGGCAAGAAACCAGCAGCCCCAGGGAAAGCAGCAAGGCCAGCTTTGTGCTCCATTTGGCAAATTGCTAAGGTAACTGAACAAAATATAACTAATGAACAATTACAGTGAAGCTCATAATTAGGTCCTTGAAACACTTGATAAAAAATATTTCAGATTCTTTTTTAAAACAACCATACTCAAGTGAGGTGAGGTGAGGCCGACCCAGGAATTGGAGAAAGCTATGAATGGTTCCTCTGGTTTGAAAGGAACAAAGCCCCCCAAATCATTATCCAGGTAACAGCACTGGCCTCCCAGAGCTGATATGCTAATTTGAAGGAGAGAGTGAATGTGAGTGGCTAACTCGAGGCTTGACATGTAGTACATGAACAAGAAATACTTGTTCCTTCCCTCCTGTTGGGCAAGAAGTTCACTGAGGGTAGACAATGCCATCCATTACTGTCTATATTCTGTGGGGCCTTCTCTGGGAGCCTGACACCAAGAGATTCTTATAAAGTATAGCTAAAAAGAATTTTTTTTTTTTTTTTGAGACAAAGTCTTGCTGCTCTGCCGCCCAGGCTGGAGTGCAGTGGCGCGATCTCAGCTAACTGCTACCTCTGCCTCCCGGGTTCAAGCAATTCTCCTGCCTCAGCCTCCTGAGAAGCTGGGATTACAGGCGTGTGCCACCATGCCCGGCTAATTTTGTATTTTTAGTAGAGACGGGGCTTCACATGTTGGTCAAGCTGGTCTCGAACTCCTGACCTCATGATCTGCCTGCCTTAGTCTCCCAAAGTGCTGGGATTACAGGCGTGAGCCACTGTGCCTGGTGAGAATATCCTTATTTTCAGGAATTCACAATAGAGTATTTAGGGACAAAGGCACATTGTGTGTGCAGTTGACTCAAACCATTTAGAAAAAAAATACACGTAAGTGTGTGTGTATGTATGTATGTGTGTGTACGTAAGGAGAGAGAAAACGATTAAGCAAATGTCACATAATGCCAACATTTGGGCAGTTTGAGTGAAGATTATCTAGAATTGTTAGTGCTATTCTTGAAACTTTAATTTGAAATTATATGAAAACACAGAAAGTAAAGGAAAGGAATACAGATACTTGCTTCCCAGTTTCCTCTAGAGCTAGGGGTGGCCATGAGATACAGTTCTAGCCAATGAGTCGGAGAAGAAGGCTGCTGACGATCTTTCTGGGGAGAAACTTCCCCCTGGTAAAATAAGAACGGGCTTCAAAGAGACTTCTCACTGCACTGGCCGCCTCATTGATTTAAGTATTTGAGGATGTGGTGCTGGAGCTGCAGCAGCCATCTTGTGACCATGAGGAAAAGCCCAAGAAACTCACAAAGCTTTCCCCGTGTATGAGTTTCCCTGACACTGTTGCCCCACTTATGTTACATAGGATCATTCAATTCCTATACTCCTTCAATCCCACTCATCATTCCAGGCCCAGTGTCAGAACCTGTATCACTCAGGACCAGGGGGACAGAGCAGCCCCCATGTCAAACATTACCAAAGGGAAAAGAGAGCTTTGGAGACTCTTACATCAGCAATTAAGACCTGTGACGTAAAAATGATATGTCCCTTCCACTCACAACTCATTGGCCTTCATAGAGCACATGGCCCAGCCTTGATTCCACAATTCTTATTCTTGAGGGGTTTTCATGCCTAAGTTTTGCCCCTTTTCCTCAACTATAAATTCCTCATGGTAAGTTTTTAAAGTTTTTAAAGATAATGATGCCCAGAGTTTTCTCCCAACTATTAAAATCATCACCTGAAGTCAGGAGTTCGAGACAAGCCTGGGCAACACGGTGAAACCCCATCTCTACTAAAAATACAAAAATTAGCTGGGCAAGTGGTGCACACCTGCAATCCCAGCTACTCGGGAGGCTGAGGCACGAGAATCTCTTGAACCTGGGAGGCAGAGGTTGCAGTGAGCCGGTATTATGCCACTGCACTCCAGCCTGAGTGACAGAGTCAGACTCTGTCTAAAAAAAAAAAAAAAAAAAAAAAAAAAAAAAATCAGAATCCTTAGGAGTAGGGCCTAGAAATCAGATTTTACAATTCAGGTAAAACATACATTTATAGTCCACAGCAAAAATTTTAACTGTACATCTCAAATATCTTTATTATGGTAAAATATACGTAACATAAAACTTGCCACTCCACCCATTTTTAAGTGTGCAGTTCAGTGGCATTAAGTACATTCACAGTGTTATGCAAAAGTCACCACCATCCATTTCTAGAAACTTTTCATCATCCCAAACTAAAACTATGTGCCCATTAAATATTCACTCCCCATTTCTTCTCTCTCCCTTTCCCTGAATAAGCTCTGGTCTACTTTCTGTCCCTGTGAATTTGACTATTCTGGGTATTTCATGTAAGTGGAATCATACAGTATTTGTCATTTTGTGACCAGTGTCTGTCATGATAACGGGTTCAAGGTTCATACACATTGCAGTGTGTGTCAGAACTTCATTCCTTTTCGTGGCTGAATAACATTCTATTGTAGGGACAGAACAGTAACCATTCATCAGCAAATGCTTGTGTTGTTTCCACCTTTTGGTGGTTGTGAATAACGCTGCTACAAACATTAGCTTACAAGCATCTGCTTCTGTCCTGGCTTTCAGTTCTTTTGGGTATATACCTAGGAGTGCAATTCCTGGCTCACAGGGTAATTACATGTTTAACTTTTTGAGGACCCACCTGTGTGTTTCCACAGCAGCTGCCCCAATTTACATTCCCACCAGTAAGGCACCAGGGTTCCAGTTTCTCCATATCCTCACCAAAGCCCAAGTTTTTGCTACACATATATGAACTCACGTAACCACCACGTGGATAAAGACATCTAACATTTCCTGCATCCCAGAAGGTACCCTCATGGAAACTGGTATTGTTGCAAGCTCCCCAGCAGCCAGGGTCAAGAACCATGTCTTAAACTTTTAGGGGTTCTATCTCTGTCAAGGCTGGCTAACTCTCAACCTAAAAATAAGCCTCAAGTCTGAAGATGGAACATTAAAAATGACATTGTCACCTTGACAGAGTGGCTAATAACACCCCAGCGGGCCAGAGCCCATCAATCATGGGCTGCTGCCTTCTGTTTCGAGAGCTGAGGAAGACACCAAGATGGAAAGGAGGGAGGCAGCACAGGACAAGCTGGAGTGGCTGCCTAGGCACAGAAATCCCAGCCCACGCCTCCCCAGGCCTCTCCCCAGACTGGGAACAATAAATCTAGCAGCCAGATAGAAGCACTGCCCTCCCTGAATTCAATTTGCAAGGTCAACCAGGCCTAACAGAATTGTGACATCGGCGTCGCAGTCATTTACAACCCACTCTTGCCGTGTCTGAACATGAAAGCAATTATGTGATACATACTTTGGCAAGAACCTGAAGCTCCCATCAAGGGCGAGAGAAACACTGTCGAGTCAGGATATGTAAAGAAAGAACAAAGGAAAAGAAGGAAAGCCATAAAGACACATTCATAATGAAAATTTGAAAATTTCCACTTCCTTAGAAATCACATAAGAAGACTTAAGAGTCAGAAACCTTTTGAAAGCTCCATTGTCTTAAAAGTATAAATAGCATCTTTTTAGAAACCCACAATTTCAATCAAGCTGGAATAATGGGAAGTACCATTCATTGAACGTTGTCTTTGGAAATTTCATGACACATGAAATGATTCTCACTCAAAATCGAATTAGAGGCTCAAGCACGTGAGAGTTTGTGAGAACATCAAAGCAACTTGGAAAATGTACACATAATTGATCTTCTTCACTGGGGTATGATTTTTTTGATCCATCTAGATATTCAGGAAGTACCCACGATATCAAAAGAGGGAGTCTCACTATCCTTCTTGGGAACTCTTTCCAAAAGGGCTGGCCCTAGCCCATGTGACCTTGGGCAAGTTCCTGAACTTGGGCCTTATTCCCCATCTTCCAAATAGGGATAATGATGACACCTACCTTCTAGGGTTATACTCAGGATCGTGGCCCTGGAACAGCACCCAGCATATGGTATGTACTACAGCAATGTTAGCTATTATTGGCAGGAAATGGCTAGGCCTCAACGGCTCAGCAGAACCCATCCCAAAGCCCACACAACTGTGACTCCAGACCCTGAAGTCAGTGTCTCAGGCCCTGTTGCAAAAGGACAGCTCAGCAGACCACACAGTAGAAGCCATATCCTTTAGCCACCAGACAGCCCAGGCTAACAAAAACCTTAGCAACAGGCACAGAGAGGACCCAGGAGTCATTACCAAAACTGCAGTTCCCTCCACCCCAGCCTGGGTGAGGCAGGAACACCCACCACCTCCCTCTTCAAATGCCTTCTTTCAGGTGCCAGTTCCCACCAGCAGCCCTTAAGCACTGCTTGCCTGCAAGCCAGGGACTCCTGCGCCAGGCCATTCAAGGTTTCCATCCTACCTGTGCCAGCCAGTCCGACTCAGAAGCCATGCAGCTCAGGGATGTCCCAGTACAGATGCAGGGCCTCGGGGTTCGAAAAGGCACCTCGTTGCTCCATGGCTTTTCGAGCGATGACCTGTTTGATGGCAACTTCCACTTTCTTGCCATTGAGCGTGTACTGCGAGGGAAGGGTAGAAAAAAACAAGAAACTGCACTTAAACCTGAAGCGGGGAAAACGCACGGCCCTGGGTATATCCAGACCCAAAAGGCCCAGCCTCCACCCGGAGAGCCAAGAGTGAATGAGTCTCAGCTCCAAGACGCCCCTCTCCCTGCCAGGTCTGCAAAACCTATTTCTGAAAGTCAATTTCAAGACCTGGTGCTGAAACCCAACTCTAACACTCCCCAAAACCCTCCCCCGCTGCCCCTGGCACAGTTATTGAGAAAGTGAGGCTATTTCAAAGATGCCCAGAGGTCACCATGAGCACCTTCATTTTTCTAACGCTGCACACCCCAATGGGCCCCACTGGGACCCACTGCATGTGTCACACCCAAGCTGACCTCCAGAGGGCCCTCAAGACACCCCACTGACCCCGGCAGTGCATATTCCAGATGGGAACATAAAAAAAGCGTCTCTCAGGGTTCAGGCTCTGCCTGACCAGAATGAAAATGCAGACATAAGATCATTCCTAAATCTGAGCAGGCACCCTGAGCAAGAAAGTTTTCAGGGAAGATGTGGCTTCTGCCACCACCACATCTGGGGGATGCTGGGTGAATTCCTGAACCTAGTTCATTTCCTTGAATGAAAGTGGCGGTGCCAGCACCTAGGCTGTAGGGCTGTGAGTCAGGGGGTAAATAGGTCAGTGCACACACAGCTTCAGAAGCGCCTAGCTACTATGTTTTATGATGATTTTACTTTTATTTATACTTTTACTTCTCTATACATTTTATCACATTATTCTATGATAAAGACTAGCTGCTGCCATTACTTCAGAAGTGGCCCAGCTTCCTAGAGCTACGGGCAAGAGCATCCCCAAGCTCCCATGAACTCCTCCTCGGAGCCAGCCATCTGCAGCAGACGGTGCGTTACTTTTTCTCGTAGTTGCACCCTTTCCAAACATTCAGAGCTCCTCTAAGATTCATGGCACATGTGTTTCACCTTGAATCCAAACGAGCCTTTGGTGGCGTGGGTGTGTTGTGGGCTAGGAAACCTCAAGAGCAACAGAGCCCAGTAGGGCTCCTCTGCCTGAGCTCTGGATCACTGGTGCTTTTTTTTTTTAACCTGAGATGTAATTAAAATTCATTCACCTGAAAAATTCAGTCGAAGTGTGAACTAATTAGGGATCTAAGCACCGGCTTCCGAGGAGGGCCTGCATGTCACTTCGTGTGGTGTCGCCGGCCCTCCCGCTGTGAGATGGAAATGTCTCGCCTGCTCTGTGCCCCACTACGCTTCATGCAGGGGTCCATGTGCAGCTCGTGGGCACTAGTAACGCCACCTTCCACCTGCTGGCAAAATATAGCAGCCTCCCTTTAAAAGAAATCCTGCTACCATTTCCTCCGGGGAGAGGGGAAAGGGAGAGGAAAGGGAAAGAGAAAAGAAGCCTCCACCCCCCGTCCCTGCACGGGGCCTCCCCGGATAGACAGGAACCCAGCAGCCTCCTGGCAGGAAGGGCCAGACATCCCAGCCACGTCCTGAGCAAAGGCCCGCTGGACTTGGACAGCCATGGCTGCCTGGGGGCTGCAGGCAGGAAGCCCTCAAATGTCAGGAGTCCATTCCACTTGGCCATGACCCGCCCGGGGTCCCCAGGTCTTTATTCCAGGTGAGCAGAAGGTGGGGCTGGCTATGTACACCACTTCCTTCGGCAGGACCCCTCATCTCTCTGTGTTTCCTCATCTGTAAGATGGGCTTGAGGAACACAAGCTTGTCCCACCTCATAAGGGTCAGAGGACCAGCTCCCGACCCACCACTCACTCACCAGACATCAAAAGCACCTGCTGTTTTCCAAGCAGTCAGCTGAGCTCTGAGGAGGTGGTGAACCCACAAGGTTCCTGTCCTCAAGGAGCCCCCACTCCAGATAGAAAGACATGAACATACACAAGAACTCACCCTCAGTTCATGGCAAACACTGTCAAAGCTAAAGATGGAGGCCAGGACACTGTTCAAACAGGAAATGCAGGGAAAGCCTCTCTGACATTTGAGCAGAGAGCAACTGCGATCAGGTGTGTGGAAGGGCGCGGCACGGCGTGCACACCTACTCTGAATGAAGGCTGATGGTGAGTGGAGGCAGCACAGAAACAGAGGCAGGAGGGCTGCGTTCGGGCACCCCGTGGCCCACGGCACCACCAGAGAGTCTCTGTTGTCAACCCATCTTAGAGATGAGGAAACTGAGGCTTGAACGCTAAGTGAGTTGCCCAAAGTCATGCCTCAGGGACAGAGGGGGAGCCAGGGCTGTGACAGAGCCCCTGTGCATGAAGACCCTCAGAGGAGCCGCTGTGAAGGCTGGCGGCAAGGACCACGCCGGCAAGAGCCTCCCTAGTCCCCGCCACATCATCATCATCAGGGTGCCGCATCATCACCCTGAGCTGTGGCGGGCGGGTGAGGGGCTCCTCTCCTCGAGTCACAGGCCAGAGATGGATCAGTATTACTCAACACGAGGAGTGGGGCTGGCTCTGGGCCCAAATCTCTCCTGAGCACTCGCCAAGGCCTCCCACAAATGCTGAAAATGGTGCTGGCTTCCCAGGGAACAGAAGTGGCAGTGTCTCTCCACGCAGAGACAGAGACAGGCCGCCTCCCATTCCCACCGCTGGGAAGGCCCCGGTCTCAGGCTACTCTTGGGGTGGTGGGGGGAGGGTAGCCCACTCTCCGCAAGCACCGTGTGAAAGGTCAGACCTGCAACAGGCTCTCCTGCCTCAGCAAGGCCCCAAGACTTTGCAGATGGGACCTCAATTGTCCTCTTCTGACCCTGAAGTGGGTCCAGTTCCCGAATGGGCAGGCTGGGGCCATGCCGTGTCACCTCCCTGTGGAGGCTGGGCCCCTCCTTAGCTCAGCAACAAAAGAGGTAAATTCTCTCCTAAGCCTGCCACGAGGGTCCGAAAATTCAAGGGCATTCAAAAACCTGGAGAAACCCTCCCAATGACTTCCCGAATGGACCCAGGAGAAGACCCTACCTGGGGAGAAAAAGAGCCCAGAGCCCAGCTGGGTACCCTGGCAGCAAGCCCATGAAAGCCAGAATAACCATGGAAAGAAACGTGCTTAGTTTTCTCCCTTCCTAATAAATTGCTCCACTACTCTTGTGATCAGATACGGTTTGGTCATAACCATTTCGGAAGCAAAAGACCCAAGTTCTTTTTCAATAAAATAAAGCCAAGGGGACAAATTCAAATTCCAGTTCCCTAAAATGTTCCAGATGAGACAGCACTTATTCACCCAAGAAAAACAGACCCTCATCAGGAAAAGACAAAAAGCATCACTGATTAAAGAAGTACCTTCTTGGAGAGCACCAATGTCCCCGCAGAGAGCCGCCAAGAGTCACCAAGCAAAAAAAAGAGAGAGATGGATGGAAAGCTCCCAAGCTGCACGGCTCTTCCCACGCAGAACCAGAACGCAAAGGAAATGTGTGGACGCCACAGAAAAGGAAGCAACACCGCAGATGTGGACAGGGGCCGGGAGGAGGAAGAACAAAGGTTCCGAGCGGGAATCGGTCCTCCAGGGATGGTCGGGGATTGCACGCAGTGGCCGTGCTGCGAGTGCTCTCCCCAGCCCCCACCACTGGACAGACTGTTTTCAAGATGTTGAAAGAACTTTTCTTAAGACAAAGAGAATGATCTGCAGGTTTCAAAGTCAATGGTATCACATATTTCAACATCGTCCAGAAAACAGCCTCTCCTGGTAAATGCTGTCTCTGGTTATTCCTCACAGACTCAGCCCAGCTCCTGGGCAACGTCAAAGTCAGCTTCTCCTGGGAACCCAGTGAGTGTCTGCTCCCATCTTCTCCTTAATGAACAGCCAGTCTGTAGGCTTTAAATACAGCCTGCCACTGTCTGTTTAAATTGTTGTGTGTGTACATTCACATACACACGTGCACACATACACACAACAGCTTCTGTCAGCTTGCGGGGACATCCATTTTGTAAGCAATGCAAATTAAAGCTGTGATCCAATCTGGGTGAACCTCCTCCTCCCAGACTTAGACTCGAAGCAGAGTGTACTGGGGCGGGGAGCTGGGGGACGACGACGCAACCTTTGAAGACCTGCCTCTAAAAAGAGTCAAGTCTCGTCTGTGTCAGCAGAACTTAAAATTAAAAGGCAAGAGCAACAGCTCCCAGCAGCTCTTTAAAAGGTTAAAATTGGCTGGGTGCAGGCTGGGTGCGGCGGCTCATGCCTGTAATCACAGCACTTTGGGAGGTGGAGGTGGGTGGATCACAAGGTCAGGAGTTCGAGACCAGCCTGGCTAAGATGGTGAAACCCTGTCTCTACTAAAAATACAAAAATTTAGCTGGGCACAGTGGGAGGTACCTATAATCCCAGCTACTTAGGAAGCTGTGGCAGGAGAATCGCTTGAACCTGGGAAGCTGAGGTTGCAGTGAGCCGAGATCACGCCACTCTACTCCAGCCTGGGTGACAAAGCAAGACCCCATCTCAAAAAAAAAAAAAAAAAAAAAAAATTGGCTGGGTGCAGTGGCTCATGCCTGTAATCCCAGCACTTTGGGAGGCTGAGGTGGGCGGATCACTTGAGGTCAGGAGTTTGAAACCAACCTGGCCAACATGGCAAAACCCCGTCTCTACTAAGAATGCAAAAATTAGCCGAGCATGGTGGCGTGTGCATGTGGTCCCAGCTACTCAGGAGGCTGAGTCAGGAGAATTGCTTAAACCTGGGAGGCGGAGGTTGCAGTGAGCTGAGATTGAGCCATTGCACTCCAGCCTGGGTGACAGACCAAGACTCAGTCTCAAAAAAATAAATAAAATAAAAAATACAATGTTAAAATTAATGTTCTCATTAAAAATTTTGAGTACACACTAAAACCAGGGGTTAGCAGGGATAAGCCAGTTGGACCTGCAGGGCTGGGCTCGCTAACCCTCTGAACATGGGTATTTAGCAGAAATTGCTTTAAATGCAGTCTTAGAAAGAGTAGGAAAAAAGATGGCAGAGAGGATGGCATTGCTAGGCAACGTGGACAAACGATATATAAAGCACCAGCAAACTACTCAGATGTGAGCGCCCCTCGATGTGTGGGCTCATGGGGTGATGGCACTGGTCTCGTCGCTTGCAGAAGACGGTCATACCGCGATGCCCTTGGTTTCCAGGATGAGGCTGGGCACATGCCGCACAGACAAGCCCACGTGGATGGCGTCACAGATCCTCTTCACCAAGTCAGGCTGGAAGGCGTGCCCAGAGGCTGTCTTCAGGAAGAGGATCACCCTCTCCTCCCCGTACTTGTTATACTGGGGGACATACAGGCTGTCCTCCACCTCCTCAAAGGAGTCCACTGTGGAGACAGGAGAGGGCACACATTCACACAGGGGGCCCC
The DNA here is from genome assembly GCF_029281585.2 of Gorilla gorilla gorilla. Taxonomy (NCBI): domain Eukaryota; kingdom Metazoa; phylum Chordata; class Mammalia; order Primates; family Hominidae; genus Gorilla; species Gorilla gorilla. The sequence goes on from NC_073228.2 coordinate 182,397,532, forward strand.
TCAGTGCAGGATCGGGCCTGACAGCAACCTGGCAGAGCAGGAGGGGCAGGCTGCGTCCCCCAGGCCTACCGGGGGTGCCTGTGTTCTCCCAGCCCACCCAGGATGAGGGTCTTGGAGGGACATTTGCCAAGGGAGCTGTTTCACAAGTGGAAGAAAGCCCATTACTGGGGAGGTAGAGAGAGTTTCAGCTTTGGCAGGACAGGTGATGTTGTACCAGGGGGCCAGGTGTGGGCCTTACTCACTTAATAAAAGATTAATTCAAGATAAAAAAGAGCCAGGCAGCGTGGCTCACGCCTGTAATCCCAACACTCTAAGAGGTTGAGGTGGGAGGATCGCTTAAGTTCAGGAGATTGAGACCAGCCTGAACAACATGGGGAGACTTTGTCTCTACAAAAAAGTAAAAACTAAGCCAGGTATGGTGGCACATGCCTGTAGACACAGCTACTCAGGAAGCTGAGGCAGGAGGATGGCTTGAGCAGAGGAGGTCGAGGCTGCAGTGAGCTAATTGTGCCACTGCCCCCCAGCCTGGTCAACAGAGTGAGACCCTGTCTCAAAAAAAAAAAAAAAGGAAGCAGGTGGCTGGGCACAGTGGCTCACACCTATAATCCCAGCACTTTAAGAGGCCAAAGTGGGTTGATTATTTGAGCTCAGGAGTTCCAGACCAGCCTGGTCAACCTGGCAAAACCTCAACTCCGAAAACAAAAATTAGCTGGGCATAGTGATGCACACCTGTAGACCCAGCTACTCAGGAGGCTGAGGTGAGAGGATCACTTAAACCCAGGAGGTGGAGGTTGCAGTGAGCTGAGATCGCACCACTGCACTCCAGCCTGGGTAAGAGAGTAAGACCCTGTCTCAAAAAACAAAAGTAAAAATAAAAAAAAAAGCAGGTGCCTGTGGTGGGTACTCCACTGGAGGGAGGAACAAAGGCTGGAATCAGACCATCAGGATTTCTCCACCCTGGCTACACAAATAACCTTGACATAAGTTTAGGACTCTGACCTAAGCACTAGCGTGTGAGGCCATCTGACCGACTTTGTGGGCTGGGCTGGGCCTGGGTCCCTGGACCGCGCAGTCTGAAGGCCCACAGGGGACTCCACCGTGCAGTTGTGAGACCCACAGGCCTACACTGTCTGTGCTTGGTGTCCTGCATAGCGCTTTGTGACCTTCAGCAATCCTGCACCCTCTCTGTGCTTCTGGTTTCTTAACCCATAAAGGCAGACACAAGTTGGCACAGTGGCTCATGCCTATAATCCCAGCACTTTGGGAGGCCGAGGCAGGCGGATCACTTGAGGTCAGGAGTTCAAGACCAGCCTGGTCAACATGGTGAAACCCTGTCTGTACTAAAAATACAAAAATTAGCTGGGCATGGTGGTGCATGTCTCTAATTCCAGCTACTGAGGAGGCTGAGGCATGAGAATTGCTTGAACCTGTGAGGCAGAGGTTGCAGTGAGCCAAGATTACACCACTGCAGTCTAGCCTGGGTGACAGAGAGAGACTGTGTCAAAAAAACAAAACAAAAAAAGAGTAGAAGCCAGTAACCAACCCAACAGAGCTCACCAGAGGGATGAAATATAATGGGGATGGGCCAAGGGACCTTAAAGACCCCATGTGAGGTTTTATGAGGATGGCAGTGTGGGCGAGGTATGATCTGAAAAGGAGGTCAGGCTCTCAAACGTCCACTGTCACACAAGAGACCAAGGGGCCAGAGTCGTGCCAAAGGTAGGGCCTGTGGAAATGCGCCCTGGGGCTCCCACCAGGACCCTCCTCCTTCCTGGATACTCAAGAACGCTCAGGGAGAAGAACATACCAATGTTACAGGTTTCCAGGCTGCCGAACCGCGGGGTTGAGCGTGCCGTCACTGGAAAGCGAGAAAAAGTCAGGGCTACACCGCAGCTCTGAAGTGGCAACTCCCAGGGGTCCCAGGGGAGGGTGGTCACCCCCCTTCCACATGGCATCCCCCAGGACCAGTCACGGATGCTCCCCTCCCCAGCTCCTTGCCCCGCCACATGGCTCTTTCTCCCTCTCAGGTTAAAGCGCGACATCGAGGGAGGCCCCTCTGTGCAGGAACATCTGTCACCTCCCTTCCCACCTGCACACGCGTCCCCTGTCTCGGGTGTGGACACTGCTGTGTCTTTGCTGTGGGACCCCTGCCCTGACACCCCCTACCCGAGAACCCCATCACAGGGCAGGGAAACTTGGATCACGCCCAGACCCAGCCCTCAGGAAGGAAGCTGGCACAAGGATGCCCCACCCCAGAAACGACACAGAAAGGGCCCAAAATGGGGGACAGTTAGCCATGTCACAGACTGAGCAGACAATGCTTCCTCAAAGGGGATCTTCAGGCTCGGGGCAGCATGTGCACAGGCACAGGGACGCATGGCACACCAGCCAGGGGGCGGTGGGGGGTCCCAGACATCAGCAGATGCGTGGGTGGTATGGACACCCTGGTGCTGGAGTGGAGTGGGGTGCCCAGGAAGGGGGTCACTGACTCTCACAGAAAGTGCCTCCTCCCCCACCCCCAGGCCTCCGGAAGGTGGGGCTCCAGGGAAGAGAAGCCGACTCCGCAGCCCTTACCTCCAGCCGAGCATGATGACGCCCCCCGGTCTTCGGGTTGATGCTGCAGCAGTCGCCATGAGCCCTGATACCTGCAAGGGCAGCAGAGGCGCCCGGTCACCCCGAGGAGAAGGGGCCGTGATGGGCTGCCTGGACAGACACTAGGTGCAGATCCACAGACATCATTGGGGCCCAGAGGCAGGTCTGGCATGGGGCTGGGGCAGGAGGGAGCTAGACTGTTCCTGCCCCAAGGAACACGCCCTCTAGTGGGGGCTGCTGCCAGGGCAGCTCTGACACAGCCGGCGAGGAGACACAGCTCCTGAGGCACCAGCAAGGACCCGGGAATTCACAGAGGTCGGGACCAAGCGCGGCCAGGGCACTGGGGGTCAACAGGAGCATCTGGAGACACCTCTGAGTGGAGCGCAGGAAAGAACAAGCCACGTCTTGGGAAGCAAGAGTGGCCAGGGGCAGCTGAGGGCACAAGGTGTGCAGAGGTTGGGGTCAGATATTAGAATGGAATACACAAGCTCATGGCCAGGAAGGAGGCTACTGCCCCAGTCCCAGCCATGCAGGCTTGAACCAAAGCATTAGCCACATGGACAAAGAACCGATTAGCAGGTAAAACCCAGGAAACGAGGTGGGTGGGGGAAGAGGAAAGAGCCAGAGGTGACGGCAACACGGTATCAGCAGGCTACATGAGTGGCCACGTGTGCAGCTGTTCAGAGAAGGCCTGTGCGCTGGGGTGGTGCTGTGAAGCTGATTGACCAAAGGGATCAAACCCTAGTGTTGGACACAGCATCTAAGGAGAGAGGTTCCTTGGCCAAATCCTCCACCCAGGCGCCAAACAGTGAAGAGAAGCCACGCATCTGAGAGTCACCAAAGGAGCAGTTAACTCACCCTCAGCCCTTGACCAGCCACACTGAGGGGAACTGGCTGGCCATCATCAAAAGCGCATCTCTGCCGCTTTGCAACACGAGAAGTCATCTGCCTTAGCAGCAGGCTCTCCTCCTGAAGTAAGGCCCCAAAGATTTCCTGTGATGCAGGAAAGGAAAACAGTAAATAAACCAGCTTCCGTGTCCTCACTGACGGGGGGCAGCCTCAGAAAGTATCTCTTTTCTCCAAATCTCGAGACACTTCTCCAGCACTTCTCCACTCTGAGGCAAGTGCTAACCCAAACAGTTCATGACTCAACAGCTACGTAGTCTATCCACCCATTCATGTGACATTGTGAAGGAGACACTGCCACAAGCCACAACCAAGCCTTCTACAGGGATGAAGGCCAAGGGGACTCTGTGCAGGGAGCGCATGGTCCCTGGGAGGCAGCTGAAGAGAATGAAATGAGCCCTAAGCGACTTAATCTGATGCGAAAAAGAGAACTGCAGGCCTTCAGGTCTTCCTCCCACCTCCCCAGGCTGGAGAGTGAAACCAATTCTTTGTCACTGGACTTTTTTTTTTTTTTTTTTCAGATGGAGTTTTGCTCGTTGCCCAGGCTGGAGTGCAATGGCGCAATCTCGGCTCACTGCAGTCTCCACCTCCAGGGTTCAAGCGATTCTCCTGCCTCAGCCTCCCGAATATCTGGAATTACAGGCACATGCCACCACATCCAGCTTATTTTTGTATTTTCAGTAGAGATGGGGTTTCACCATGTTGGTCAGGCTGGTTTCGAACTCCTGACCTCAGGTGATCCACCTGCCTCGGCCTCCCAAAGTGCTGGGATTACAGGCCTGAGTGACCATGCCTGGTGTCTCATTGGACTTTTTTTTTTTTTTTTTTTTTTTTTTGAGACGGAGTCTCGCTCTGTTGCCCAGGCTGGAGTGCAGTGGCGCGATCTCGGCTCACTGCTGCAAGCTCCGCCTCCCGGGTTCACGCCATTCTCCTGCCTCAGCCTCCCGAGTAGCTGGGACTACAGGTGCCCACCACCACGCCTGGCTAATTTTGTTTTTTTTTTAGTAGAGACGGGGTTTCACCGTGTTAGCCAGGATGGTCTTGATCGCCTGACCTCGTGATCCACCCGTCTCGGCCTCCCAAAGTGCTGGGATTACAGGCGTGAGCCACCACACCCAGCCTCTCATTGGACTTTTAAAGATTCACACACACAAATAAAGAAAAAAAAATTTCACTCCTAGGCTTGCAATTGATGTGTCCGGTTTCTGCAGGAGCACATGTGTATGTCTACTCAACAAACTGAGTTTATGAATGGCAGCCCCAGGAGATCAGAACTGCAAGCCTATGCCGCTCTCCTGGGAATCCTGCCTCATTCTGGAACTTTCGTGCCAGCAACAACATACAGTCTTGTTTGCCTGGGTCTGATCTCCCTTGAATTGGATGGGAAATTTCTGGGTTTTCTGGGCCATTTGTAGTACTGTGCCCTAATTACTGAGACCCCGGAAATGCAGAGAAAAAGGAAGATGTAAATCCACTCTGACGAAACTTTCTTTTGTGGAAACTTCCCCCTGACACACTTTGATCCTTTGCAAAGCCAAGCTGAGAGGAGGAATCCACAAGTAGCAGCTGGCTGCAGGGTACCACAGAGGAAGCGGAGTGATGGCGAAACAAAGCCGCAGAAGCAATGTCTTCCTTTCTAGAGCAGACTGAACAGATTCAGATCATTCTCATTCTTCCAGGCACTGACTTCAGCCCTGAGTCTCCTGAGAGCTGAGGCCAAAGTGCAGCCACAGCGGGAACAGGTGGAACAGGTGACTGCCGGTAACAGACCAGGCCTGTTTGGAACGTGTCATCTACACTGACTTAAATCTTAAGCTTGCTTTACTTTCTTTTAAAATATTAGGTTTTTAAAAATAATAAAAAGCGGCTGGGCGTGGTGGCTCACGCCTGTAATCCCAGCACTTTGGGAGGCTGAGGTGGGCGGATCACGAGGTCAGGAGTTCAAAACCAGCCTCGCGAACATAGTGAAACCCCGTCTCTACTAAAAATACAAAAACTAGACTGGTGTGGTGGCGCGTGCCTGTAATCCCAGCTACTCATGAGGCTGAGGCACGAGAAGCCGAGATGGTGCCAGTGCACCCCAGCCTGGGCGACAGAGCAAGACTCCGCCTCAAAAAATAAAAATAAAAAGCCATAAGGAAAACCAAAATGGGCTCATCATCTCACCACTCATTTAAGCCCTTATTCACACTCGTTATTCATTTATTCACACAATCACACATATGTACTTCCTTTTTAAAATGTACAGAAGGCCCAGTGCGGTGGCTCACACTAGTAATCCCAGCATTTGAGGAGGCTGAGGCGGGAAGACTCCTTGAGCTCGAGTTTGAGACCAGCCTGGGCAACATAGAGACCTCATCTCTACAAAAAATATGAAAATTAACCAGGCATGGTAGCACACACCTGTAGTTCCAGCTGCTTGGGAGGCTCAGGAGGGAGGATCCTTTGAGCCCTGGAGATCAAGGCTGCAGTGAGCTGAGATCACATCACTGCATTCTAGCCTGGGGGACAGACGGAGACCCTCTCTCTAAAAAAAAATTAATTAAAAAATAAAATTTACACAAAAGCAATGCTAGGTCCTCTGTTCTTGAATTCTCATTTTCACTTACTAACTTCCTAAATCTTTCCACACCAGCATGTTGGGATGCGATCAGGCTGGTGGGAAAAATATTAGTTACAACAGGCACAAAACCCTTCTGGAAGTCCTGAGGGTTTTCACATGACTTCAGTAATAGACCGGGCTAAAGGCGGCCTGGTCCCCATTACCTTTAGTTAAATAGATTAGACTAGTAAACAATGGGGATGTGGGGAAGTTATCTAGTTAGCTTGTTTACTCACGTGGTCTTAAGACTGACCTTCAGACATCTGAGGGCAGGATGGCTCTCTCTGGGGGAGGTCAACCAGGGATATTACCCACTAATGGTGTTTGCTTTGAGCCTTGGAACCTCGCTTTTAATCATTATCTACAAGTGTGTTGACTCAGAACTTCTGTTGTTAATTATATACTAAGTAAATGCCTGGAGCGCGAGCTGTTCAGGGCCGTGGCCGCCATTCTTTACAGGACCCTCCTTGGAGTCTGTGAGTGGCCTCAGACCCTCAGCTGGACTGGCAAAGCAGAATATCTGTGTGTCAGTGTATGTTTATTCATCCGTCGTTTGGGTCAGGGTCTGCGGGCAGAACCCCGCAGCTAATGCCCTCTTGTGAGGGGCAATACCTCATCAGCACATGGCCTGTTCACACTTTCACCTGGCATCATTTTTTAAGGTAATGATGTCCGTAAACCCACTCCCAGTTGTAGAAAGGAAGACTCGCTCTTGTTGCTTGGTTTTGCCATCATACCATTTCCTACACAGCCCAAGAATCTCTCAGCGCTGGTGCTTGAGAAATGGTCTAAGTGCAGGCTGTGTTCACCCTGTCCATGATAAACAGCTTCAAATCTCATTCTGATCTGCCTTTGTCTTTCCATATTTATTCATATCTCTCATCTACACCCAGGAAGTATCGAAGGAAGCTGCCTTTAAAACTGACTTCATGATAGGATTACTCAAAGACAAGCAAAACCCTACCCTAAAGGTAAGAGGACTACAAAAACAAAGCAATGATTTCAGCTCTGAGTTTCCTGACAGCCAAGGCAAAAATGGAAATATATCATGTCACAAAGTATTTGTTTTCTCCAAGAAGGAATATCAGTTTCAAAAAGAGGTTATTCTGAAATTAATCCTGAGACACATCACATGAACCCTTGCACATGTGACAAAAAAAGTGACAGAGTTTTCAAAGAGCAATGTACAGAAGATGAAGGGCTGTCCTTTCTTGGATGGATCCTCAAGCTGAGACTCTAATCCTTTTGGCCTCTCCTCCCAAGGCAGTAGCCCCTGCCCTCCTCCTCAGGGTCATCTGAAGAGTGTTTCTCCACATCCACTCTTGCTTTTCTGCATTCGTCTGTCTGCACAGCTGCTCACAGCAGGAGCCGAGGTGGGGCTTAGGTGCAGCAGGGATGCAGTGGAGGCTGAGCCACCCCTGGGGGGATGCCCCACGCTGCTGCAGGAAGGCGCTATTCCAAGCACAATGGCTTTTACGGTGACATGCAAATACGCAGGGCAGGAAAGATCCCTGGCAAATCCTACCACTTGCTGCTTTCTGATTCTCCATACGTCTATGCTATGTGCCCCGCGTCTTCCTTTGCTCACTCAGATTACCTTTTGAGAGACTGCAGCAAGCAAGTACTTAGTATAAATAACTCTGAAACAGAAGGCTTGCTAAACGATGAATTATATGGCAGCAATAACTTGAGACTGCTTATGAAATAAGATTAGAGGGAGGCAGGAATCAGAGCTTTAAATAAAAGACTTTCCTGCTTTGGGGCAAGGCACCACTCAAACCACACTCAGGGGTGTCAGTCTATGTGAGAGGGACGTGTCGGGTTGTAAATCCTTCCACCGCAAAAGCGCTCTTCCTTAGCATCTCCACGAGGACTGGATGATGGTGAGAGACACGAAGGAAGAGACCCGAGCCAGACACCACTTCCACATGCCGCTCCTCGTGAACAGGCAGGCATCACCCTGGCATCACCCTGTTTCAGCGAGTGGGCCCTGCACCCTCCACCTCCCACGTGCAAACCAGAGGTGCATGCCAGCGCCCAGCAGCAGGGGCCGGGGCTGAGGCTCTGGGCAGAGGTGGCAGAGATTCAGCTAAACCCAGATTACAGTTACACATGATAGCTTCAAGCTGAAGACAAGATATTCATCAAAAATTCATTATCGCCCCACTGGAGGAATGAGCTATATGCAGCTTCTCCAAGCCCTGGTGGGGGAAGGAAGAGGGGAGGGGCAGGATGGGAGGGGAAGGACGAGGACACACGACCAGACACGGAAGGCCCAGCCAACGCAGAGGCTCGGCAGCTCTGTCTGCATCTCTCCAGCCGACCTGGGAATTTGGAGAAATACGCCTTCCTGTACTTGTTGCCGTTCTCATTGTTCCAGAAGTGTGTGGGCTGGCAAGGGATCGGCTTAGTACACACCAGCTTGCTGCTGTCTCCCCAGACCGCCTTTCCTGGTATGGGAGAATTAAAAATAAGCCCAACACACACCACAGCCACACACCGTGGCTCTCTCTTCTCTCTTAAGCTATTACTTATTACGCAATATTCCAGACATATACAAAGGTACAGAGATGGTCCACGCCCACACACCTCTCACGGCAGCCTAATAATGTGTTCCTCCCATGAAGTCCCCTCCCTGTGTGCTCCCCAAAATCGCTGTCTCGGACATAGTGATTTGTTATTCCCATGTGTATTAACATTTTTGCTCCATCCATACGCATCCCTGAATACCATGTGTCATCACTTTGCATACCTTTGAACACACACACTCTGTCCTTCTATGTGTCCCGCGTCTTCCTGTGCTCACTCAACATGACATCTGGGTGGCTCGTTCAGGCTACTACGTGTCGCTCTGGTTCATTCCTATTTACCACTTGGTCATTCGCCATGTGTGATCACAGAACTTCTTCTGCCCAAGGATGGACATTTCTATTGTTCCCAATTTTGTTTTCCATTACAAATGATGGGGCTACAAACATTCTTGCATGGATCACAAGTCTGTCTTCCGGGAGCGGAATTCCTAGATCACAGGGCACGTATGCATCTTCAGCTTCACTGACTACTCCTGCATTGCTCTGCAGAACAGGTGCACTGAGCCCTGCTCACCCTTCCTAGCACAGCTGGATTTCTAGCTGCCAGGCACAGCACAGCAGGAGACTATCCCTTCCATGACCAGGCTCTCAGATGCTCAGAGCCGGCCGCTGCCTGTGTATCCAGCACCAGGGTTCAGATTCAGGGCAACGATCACCCACTTGCCCGACGTTCCTGAGCACACAGCTCTCTGTCCTCCAGCTCGACCCTGACCTCTCAGGAGCTGGGGACCAGGAGCCGGTGGGTGTTAAACCAAGCTGGGAGGAAAGGACATCACGCTGCAAGTGACAGGGGCCTCCCCTCCGAGGGAGGTTTTGGAGAACTATCACCAAGCAAAGTTACACATCCGAGCGCTCCCAAGCTCCCAACTCACGCCTAATCACAGAAAGAAACAGTTGGCGGAGCCATCACCTTCCTCGTTCCACGCATCCACGGCCATGCCCAGGTTCCAGGCCTGAATCTCCCCTTTATACACAGGAAGAGAAATATTCTGGCCCATGAAGCAGGAGGTAATGTCAGTGCCTCCCGCAAGCAATGACAAAAGGAGAGTCGAAATTCAGAAGCCCAAGACAAATTGCTTTTAAGTCAGTAAGCAACAAAAGAGAAAGTGCAAAGACGACAAACATCTACTCTCCCAGACAAACACTGCAACATCCCAGACAGGTGGGGCTTCTTTTCAGGCAGCAGTGGGAGAGGTGATATGGAAATCAGAATGAACCCCCCTCATCTGGTGATTGACGTTTTGGCCGAGCCTTGCTGTTGGAGGATGCACTAAGTAAATGACCTCTTGTGGTCACACTGAAATTCAAGATTCAGGATCGCAGAAAATGGAAGCTTTGCCTGTGGTAACTACCCAGCAGATGCTGCCTATGCAGACCCATCACGTGGGAAGGCTTGCACGCCACGGTTTACGTGGACTTAACGGTTGGAAAAACAGAAACGTGGCCGGGCACAGTTGCTCATGCCTGTAATCCTAGCACTTTGGGAGGCCGAGGTGGGTGGACTGCCTGACCTCAGGAGTTCAAGACCAGCTTGGGCAACATGGTGAAACCCCATCTCTACTAAAAATACAAAAAATTAGCCAGGCATGGTGCTGTGTGCCTGTAATCCCAGCTACGCAGGAGGCTGAGGCACGAGAATCAGTTGAACCCAGGAGGCAGAGATTGCAGTGAGCTGAGATTGTGCCACTGCACTCCAGCTTGGGCGACAGGGAGAGATTCTGTCTCAAAAGCAAAAAAAACAGAAACGTTCCCAGCTGCAAAGACCGTGGAGTGTGATGTCTCACACAAGAGACTATGCTACATGGAAAACACTCCTGTTTCTGGAATGAGCTGGAAATGGAGTCAGCCTCCATGGGCCATCATGCAGGGGAGCAGCGTGAACCCTCCAACTTAGGCCCACCGCTGACAACAGCCAACAGCCATCCCCTGACCCAAAAGCCTGTGTGGGAAGGGAAACAGCAGCAGGGTGAATCTGCAGGAGGGCAAAGACCCTCACACTATACACACACATGCATGCACACACCACACATACACCACACACCACACACACACACCACACACACACATGCACACACGTGTACACACACGTGCATACACCACACATACAGACACACATGAGCACAGCAAGGGCAGGACACGCTGAGGAACATACACCACACATGCACACACACACCACACATACATACATGCACACACAACACACACACATGTATGCACACACCACACATACATGCATTCACACACACACACACGAGCAGAGCAAGGGCAGAACATGCTGAGGACGGGGTCACTCCACTCCCACAGGGAAGAAAGCCAAGAGTGTGAGGGGGGTGGCAAGGAGCCCCCTCCCTAGCCCCGTGCCTGGTGTCTGAACTTTTTTTTTGAAACAGGGTCTCACTCTGTTGCTCAAGCAGGAGCTCAGTGGTGTGATCTTAGCTCACTGCAGCCTTGACCTCCTGGGCTCAAGTGATCCTCCCACCTCAGCCTCCCAAGCAGTTGAGACTACAGGCACACACCATGCCCAGCTAATTTTTTTTTTTTGAGACAGAGTCTCACTCTGTCGCCCAGGCTGGAGTGCAGTGGCATAATCTCGGCTCACTGCAACCTCCATCTCCCCAGTTCAAGTGATTCCTGCCTCAGCCTCCCGGGTAGCTGGGATTACAGGCATATGCCACCATGCCTGGCTAATTTTTGGGGGTTTTTTGGTAGAAATGAGGTTTCACCATGTTGACCTAGCTGGTCTCGAACTCCTGACCTCAAGTGATCTGCCCGCTTCAGCCTCACATAGTGCTGGGATTAAGGCGTGACCACACCGCCTAGCCACGGCTAATTTTTTTTTTTTTAATTTTTTGTAGAAACAGGGTCCCACTGTTGCTCAAGCTAGTCTTGAACTCCTGGGCTCAAGCAATCCTTCTGGCTTGGCATCCCAAAGTGCTGGGATTACAGTTGTGAGCCACTGTGCCCGGCCCAGGCTACTCTTTATACTCAACTCACATACGTGAAAAAAAATTTCATAAAGCAAATGTTTTCCCTAATCAGGCTCCGAGTGTATGAACTGGGAGTGTGGGGGTGTTCAAGATCCACATGAAATGACTCGGTGGCTCCAAAAACCAGAAGGGTTGATTTTGGCTTCAACTCTAAGATGATTTTATTTCTTCCTTCAGGCAAAGAATAAAAGGTGATGTCTTCTCTGCCATTTCATGTCACTGACTGACATGTCCCATGAAAAGTGAGTGAGTCACATTCATTTCTGCCACCATTAAGGTCTGAGCAGGGCTCCTGACCTCCTTCCTGCTGGTAAGAATGGCTCAGACCCCCCACCTCAGGCTGAGGAACCAACAGTGGGGAGGAAAGCTGGAGGGCTGGCCTCAGGCTTTGGGCAAACATACCCCTTAAAGAGGCGCTCTGAGAGTATGTTTTTAAATCACAAGGAGAAAAATCACAACTACAAATGTGTAAAAACAAAATAAAAGTGAGCTAGGCCAGGCACGGTGGTTCATGCCTGTAATCCCAGCACTTTGGGAGGCCAAGGCGGGAGAATCACTTGCGCTCAGGAGTTCAAGAACAGCCTAGGCAACATGGTGAAACCCCGTTTTCACAAAAAATAAAAAAAATAGCTGAGCGTGGTGGCGTGCACCTGTGGTCCTAGCTACACAGGAGGCTGAAGTGGGAGGATCACTTGAGCCCAGGAGGCTGAGGCTGCAGTGAGCCATGATCGTGTCACTGTGCACTTCAGCAGGGGCAACAGAGCAAATCCCTGTCTAAAAAACAAACAAACAAACAAACAAACAGTGACCCAAAGATTTCTATGGGCAGCAATGGAATCAACTCTAAGTCCCATTAAGGAGAAGTGAGGTATGTACCCTAAACTACAGAAAATGGGGGTGCTCTCACCCCATTTACACACACTCACAAACACTCAGGCACACACACTCACCTATGCACAGAACATCTCTGAAGGGAACGACGTCGGCTTCCTTGGGGAAGGGGGGCGGCAGCAATGAGGACACCTTTGTGGACTCTGAATTTTTTTCCACATGCATGAACCATTTTCCAAAGCACAACTTTATGTTAAGAAAAAAGTTATGACAAAAAAATGCACTTGGGGCCAGGCACAGTGGCTCACGCCTGTAATCCCAGCACTTTGGGAGGCCAAGGTGGGTGGATCGCCTGAGGTCAGGAGTTTGAGACCAGCGTGGCCAATATGTGAAACCCTATCTTTACTAACAATACAGAAAAATTAGTTGGGCGTGGTGGCACATGCCCGTAATCCCAGCTACTTGGGAGGCTGAGGCAAGAGAACTGCTTGAACCCAGGAGGCAGAGGTTGCAGTGAGCTGAGATTGCACCCACTGCACTCCAGCCTGGGCTGGAGTGAGACTCCGTCTCAAAAAAAAAAAAAAAATCAGTTGGAATCCACATATAATACACCCATATATATACATATATGAGTATGCATGTATACATCCATATATTCCCGTTTTCACCCTACAAAAATGTCCGCACCTTATAATGCAATCTGATTATTTCACTCACCATGACCATGTTTCAACGTCCATCAGTATATTTCTATCTAAACGAATTTTCATCCTTGCACTTCTAATAGCTGCATAAATTAAGAATGTACCCTAAATTATTCAATGAATTTCCTTCTGCTGGGCATACAGGTAGTGTCTATTTTTCCTCATATAAACAATGTTGCAATATTTGTCCTTCCATACAGTGGCTTCCATTTGCAGATTTTAGTTTTGCGAATTTGCCTACTCACTAAAATGCATGTGTAACCTCCAGAACTATACTCTGGAGCTTTTGCGGTCACTCTCAGACACTGCAGGGCAGTCAAAACCCTGAGTCACCCATGCCGGTTCCCACTGAGGTCACACAAGGAGACATGGCCTCCCTAGCTCCCTCTCACACACAGGAGACCGGGGCAGGGTGGGGCAGGGTGCCTCGTTCCCAGGCTTTGCATCCCAGCTCTGGCACCTGACAGTGGCCTTGGGCAAGTCACTGAACGCCTCTGAGCTGCATTTTCTCTTTCACAAGATAAAAAAATAGAAGCAAGATGTGTTGTTTTGGATTTTAAGACTATAATCGATGTGAGAGGTGTTTGTATAAATATATTTCCCCCAGGGGCAAGGGTTCCATATGTGCTAACTCGGTGTTCACAGTGACTTTGTGGAGCACCGCTGCCTCAGATAACGAGAAGGGACTGTGCATATTGGCTGCCCAGTAGACCGTGTCCTTGGGATGAAACCAAGCACTGGGCAGAGGGTGTGCATACTTATGGGGCCGGCCTGCCTTCCAGAGGCGGGGATGGCTGGGAAGTCTGTCCCCTGCAGAGCCATACGTGAGATGAAGGCCAGGAGGACGCTGCCCTTGACACACCTGTAGACACACTCTTTGCTCTAGGCCTTCAGCAGGGAGGCGGTGGACAGGATCGTGTCTGGAGTACGATCTTCTGCAATTTGATTATTTCACTCATCATCACCACGTTTCAATGTCCATCAGTATGTTTCCATCTAAACAAATACTTTCATCCTTGCACTTCTAATGGCTGGATGTGTCTGGGGCATCTGGAGATGGTGGGTTTCCACTGGGGTGAAGAATCACCAAAAGATTAAAACTAAACCCAGCTCCTGAAGCCTCACTCACAAGCAGGAAATAGGATGGATTTAACTGCCTTGATTGGCAGTACAGGGAATGAGTATTAAAGAGGCCCACTCACCCAGCTTCACGGCCTTCTCTTCCAGCACCGACAGCCACTTCGCCCTGGTTACCAGGATGCTAGGGTGCAGGCAGGAAAGAAAACACCTTGAAAATTCTTCAAGGCTCTTGCACCAAAGCTTCCTAAAGTTGGTGATTTATTTCTGTCAAGTCTGCAAAACCTGAGACAGCATTTTTCTCGGTTGAACTCACACTTCGTGTTTACTGGAGTCTGAGTCATGGCACCTGCCTTGCTCACAGGCACGCCTGACTGTTCTTTACGCTGATACCAGTATGCAGGGCCAGCTCCCTCTACCATGAGGCTTCACATAAAACAGTTGTTCACAAGAACCCATCATTTTCGCAGCTGCAGTGTATTTTATCTTGGGGGACCAAAGGAGGCCATAAAATCAAGACCCCTCAAATTCCATCCTCACACATTCATTCACCAATGAAGAGAGGGCTACAAAATTATTATTAGCTTGTTTGTTTTGTTTTGTTTTTGAGACAGGGTCTCCCTCTGGTGCCGCAGGCTGGAGTGCAGTGGTGCAGTCACAGCTCACTGCAGTCTCCAACTCCTGGGCGCAAGTGAGCCTCCTGCTTTGGCTCCCAAAGTGCTGGGAGAATTCTTTGTTAAAACATGTGCCATACGTGAAACCCTCTACCCATCCCTTTTTCTTAAACAAGTTCACATTTCTATGAAATTTAGAAAAGTGCAGCTCTTCTTGAACGTTTAGAATCCACAGTTGTATAAACATTTGTGCTCAGCGAACGACACACGCTGCTGAATATACATCACTGCGTTTTCAAGGGCAGCACCGTCTAATACGCTATTTCCTTCCTCAGCTTCTCTTCCAGCCAGGCAGCCCTTCACATGTAAACCTGATCTTCCCAACTAAAGAACATTTTTCTCTTTGGGGCCCAGAGGAGGCTGTGAGATTAAGACCGTTCCGTGTCACTATAGGCAGTAGAACCTCAGTCCCCGCATATTCGGTGGAGAGACTCATCCCAGGGAGGGAAGACTGCCATGGAACTCGCTGTCTGAAGCTGTGAGGCAGCGTGGCACAGAATGTCCTGGAATTCAAAACTGGCTGGGCGTGGCTAAGGCAATGGCAGGGTGGGTCTCCCCCCATGCAAGGAGACGGATTACCTTAGTCCTTTCATCTTCCACACCTTTGTTCTTTTACTTCCCCAGACCCACCCTGCCACCGACAAAGCTACCACTGTACCCTAGAGATGGCCAGAGTTTTGGGAGAGGGAGACTAGCTCCTCCCACCATCCCCCACGCTTCTTTCACAAACCCAGAGTTTGATTAACTACTTCAACATCATAGCCAATGATGAAGGTGTCACTCCCTTTGCAAGTATCAATAACAGACGATGGAGACCTCATGACTCTGATGGTGATCACCCGGCCCTGGACAACAGTGACCGCCTCCAGCTACAGGTACAAAGCTCTCCAACAGCCACGCCCAAACACCACACGGGTTTTATGTAGCTTATCCGCCCATTGCCCACTCCCAGAAAACTCGAAGGCTCTCTGTGGTTCTAAAGCACGTCTAGTGCAGGCAAGACTCTGCAAACCCTGATCTTGGTGAGGCTCCACCAGCACTCGGAGGTGATGCTCTCTGACCAGGGAGTCACAGCCCTGCTTGTCTGAAGAAACGGCAAAGTCCCCCATCTACCTCCAGGGTACACCTAAGACAGTTAGGAAATGCAATACCATTCAGCTCATGGAAGCATGGGAGCTCACCTGCGGGCACTCATGCCATGTCTTATTTCTAGCGAGTACTGTAGGGGTCGCTGCACCGAAGCATGAGACAGCGTCAGGGCCCTAAACCATTGGGACCCGGTGCCTGCAACTGCCTGGAGCCCTGGGCAGAGCCGGGTGTGGATCAGCCTAGAGGCAGCCCCTCCAGGGTCACCAGCGCACCTGTGGGCTCCACCAACCTGAGTCTCCCAGCTTCTGCCCCTGCCCCTGCAACACTCTCTTCTCCACTCAGGTGCTACACCACCCTGTTTTTTTTTGTTTTTTGTTTTTTCTTGAGACAGAGTCTCTCTGTGTCACTCAGGCTGGAGTGCAGTGGTGTGATCTTGGCTCACAGCAACCTCTGCCTCCAGGGTTTAAGTGATCCTCCTGCCTCAGCCTCTCAAGTAACTGGGATTACAGGCGTGCACCACCACACCCAGCTAACTTTTGTATTTTTAGTCAAGACGGGGTTTCACTATGTTGGCTGGGCTGGCCTTGAACTCCTGACCTCAGGTGATCCGCCCACCTCAGCTTCCCAAAGTGCTGGGATTACAGGCATGAGCCACCACGCCCAGTCTACACTGCCCTTTTAATAACATGAACCAGATCACAGTGCTCTCCTGATTCAAAGCGTCCACTGCTGTTCCATTCCACTCGGGGAAAAACTCACACTCCAAGCAGCCCCAAAAGTCCCTCCCTCTCTGACCCCTCTTTCCTGCCCCCAGTCCCACATCATCCCTTTGCACTCAGGCCCCAGGAGGCCCCTTCCAGCTTCCACAACACATGCATCTCAGGCCCAGCTCCGGTCCTTGGTCCTGGTGGTTCCCTCTGCCTGAAGCACATGTCCCCAGTCCTGCAAAACTAGTTCCTGACAGCACTCCTCAGAGCCCAAGATCGGCCTCTCTCATTTCCTTACCTTCCCCCTCCCACTACCAGCCCAGGAGGACAGAGTGCTGGCCCCAGGTCGCTGCTGTGTGGCCCCCAGGACCCAGTAGGGAGCTTGGCACAGAGCACGTAGCCCAGCATACACGGGGTGTAGATCCCAGCAGAGCACTGCCCAACCCACGCACTTCCTTAGAAGGACAAGCCTGCTCGCCTGCGAGGCCCCTGATCTCTAGAACCATCTTAGACGATGGTCCCATTCAGAGACGGACAACACCGGGCATTCCAGACAACATCCACACCTGCTCCACTACCAGCAAACCTGGGCAAAGTCCCCAGGGTCCTGGCCCTAATTCTATCCAGAATATTCCCCGCACTGGAGCCTAGCAACACACCCCCATGAAGAATAAAATTCATCTTATCTTGTCTGGGCCGGGCACGGTGGTTCATGCCTGTAATCCCAGCACTTTGGGAGGCCGAGGTGGGCGGATCACGAGGTCAGCAGATCGTAGCCATCCTGGCTAACACGGTGAAACCCCGTCTCTACTAAAAATACAAAAAGAAATTAGCTGGGTGTGGTGGCGGGCGCCTATAGTCCCAGCTACTCGGGAGGCTGAGGCAGGAGAATGGCGTGAACCCGGGAGGCGGAGCTTGCAGTGAGCCGAAATCACACCACTGCACTCCAGCCTGGGCGACAGAGCAAGACTCTGTCTCAAAAAAAAAAAAAAATTATCTTGTCTGTGCCTACAAAATAAATGCTCTTTTATCAAAAGTGTCAATAAGGCTGGGGGAGCTGACATGCCAGTAATCAATAGACATCTCACTCCACATTTACTAACAGACATGGGATTTAATCAGAGGCCCTGAGACAGCATCGTGAGGACTGTGCCTGCCCTGTGCTCCTCTTGTCACATAACAGGATTTGCCATGACTGCATTCAACTGTTGCACAACATTCAGTTTCCAGGAGGTGGACAGAGCTGAGCTGAAGCACCCTGCCTCACCCAGCACCCACTCCCTCTCACTGCCAGTGGCGACCAGGGCAGTGGCTTGAAGCCTGCATCCTTCTGACAGCCCCTCACCCGCAGCCCCTACCTGGGTACTGAGTCACACCTGCCTTGCCAAACTGCACAAGACGCTCTCCCAGGCAGGGTAAAGGCCACATCCACAGGGAGCCCTGCGACAGCATGACCACACCTCAGCCAGCCTTGGTGCTCTGGCCAACCCAGGGCCCCTGATGACGGCATGGAACCAGCCATCGTGCTGTGAATGCTCGTTCATGTATGTGTGCACACATACACAAGGCACACATATATCCACATGTACAGCATACATTCACAGCTGCATGCACACACACACCCGCACCTATACACGCATACACCCATGCACACATTCATGCACTCACTTGCACTCACACATGTGCACATACACACACACATACGCACTCACACCCTCCCTTTCACATTATCACACTCCATGCACGCACACGCGCTCTCACACGCACTTGCGCACACACGCGGGTTCGCACCCATGCACGCACACAGCAGGGTCTCCCTGGGACCCTTCATCCTTGGATCTCATTAGCATTAGGCCCCACTGATGTACATTCCCTCTCCATCCCTCCTCCAGTAACCCCTGATCCAGTGCATGCCTCCCACACACAACAACAAAAGCTCCGCCACCTGGAGCCTGGCGTAAGGGTGAAAGGGTAAAGATTCTAGAGCCATCTCAAGTTCCCGGGGATTTGATTAACCTTCGCTGGAAACAATCTCATTAGGAAATAGCCTTCCTCACTAAGAGTGTGAGCCAAATGTCAGGATCTCAATATTACCCAGGCCAGGCCAAGTTATATTTAAAATGTTAAAGGCCAAGGCTTTACAAACATGAGTGGCTCCTATTCCCTCATGAACAGAATCAGATGTAGAGTAATGAGGACATCAGAGCACAGTTGTTTCTGGAGCTCTGGCAACTTCTACATTTTTTTTTTTTTTTTTTTGAGACGGAGTCTTGCTCTGTCGCCCAGGCTGGAGTGCAGTGGCATGATCCCGGCTCACTGCAAGCTCCGCCTCCCAGGTTCATGCCATTCTCCTGCCTCAGCCTCCCAAGTAGCTGGGACTACAGGCACCTGCCACCATGCCCAGCTTTTTTTTTTTTTTTTGTATTTTTAGTAGAGACGGGGTTTCACCGTGTTAGCCAGGAGGGTCTCGATCTCCTGACCTCGTGATCTGCCCGCCTCAGCCTCCCAAAGTGCTGGGATTACAGGCGTGAGCCACCACGCCCAGCCAACTTCTACATTCTTATCTCTGGAAACACTGTCATTAGGCCAAGGGTGATCAAGACCATAGTGGCCAGAACACGCCAGCTGACTGTAATTAATTCATCAGCAAAGTGCTGATGAGACTAGATGTTCTGATGCCTTCTAATGATGATGATGATGATAAGGGGTGGGGGCAGGGACCACCGTACCCATCCCCATTTGGATAATTCTCAGGCACTGGGAGGGTACCTGATGTGTCTCTCCTAACTGGCTCCCGCCTCTGCTCATGGGATTCCTGTCTACCATCCAGCCAGGGCTACAGGAAAAAAGTGACCACCTCCAGGGGCCCCAGGAAGCACTCTTTATTATGATGAGGTGAGGAGAACCCTGGAAGACAGGTGGCCACCAGCCCCAAGGGACAGCTAGGGACAAGCAGGACTCTCCTCCTGCCAATGGGCTCCGGAGAAAGGTGGCAGGAAATCCAAATGCCACGCAGCCCCCCAGTCACAGGTTCTGCACCCACCCGTCATGAACTTATCCACACATCTCCCCTGTGTGTTCAGCCTTCACCTCACTTCATCTCTGATATGGTTTGGCTGTCCCCACCCAAATCTCATCTTGAACTGTAATGTGTCATAGGAGGTCACTGAATCATGGGAGCAGGTTTTTCCCGTGCTGTTCTCTCGATAGTGAATAAGTCTCACGAGATCTGATGGTTTTATAAAGGACAGTTCTCCTGCACATGCTCTCTTGCCTGCCGCCATGGAAGACATCCGTTTGCTCCTCCTTCACCTTATTCCATGATTGTGAGGCCTCCCCAGCCATGTGAAACTCTGAGTCCATTCAACCTCTTTTTCTTTATAAATTACCCAGTGTCACGTATTTCTTCATAGCAGTATGAAAATGGACGAACACAATCTCACTCCTGAGTCTGAAGAACGTGTGTAAAACAGAACTCTAAGTGACCCTCAGTTTTCCTCCTTTTGCTGGGAAATGCCACAACTACAGAGATAAGATCAATGCGCAGCACAATGGCTGCAGTTGACAATGCCGTACTGTGCAAGTGCTGGAACTTTGCTGAGAGTCGATTTCAGGCACTCTCATTGCTAAACACAAAAAGGTAACTGTGTGAGGAGATGCAAATGCGAATTTGCCTGACTGCAGTCCTCATTTCACTATGTGCATACACAGCAAAATACGACGTTGTGCGCCTTACGATATACGCAATTGTTACTAAAAAATAATCTTAAAAATAGAAATAGATTTTTAAAAGAAATGAGATCACACGCTGCCAGTGGGATTTTTCTCAGCCCTCACTCTAGAGAGAAAGGCTCTGGTCCTTGGTGTCCCTCCCTCCTTAACAGCTTCACCTTCCGCTTCTGGCACCTCCCACATCCTCCTCTTAGAGAGGGGACATCAACAAAAGCAGAGAATTCTGGAGACGCCCCGAGCTCGGTAGAAGGCAGCCACGGCTCTGCATCTGATCCCAAGGAGCCTTCCTGGTGCTGCCTATCCCTTGTTCTGGGCATGGCATCTTGGTACCTACCCCATCCTGTCAACCAGGTCCCAGAGCATGTTGGGCACGGGCACCAGGGGGAGCCATCGTACAAGACCACGGCCATTCCTGTGGCCAGAACGGACACCATCCAGCCGACCAGTTCCACATCATCCAGTTCCACATCATCCAGCCGACCTGCAAAGACAGGAGGGGTGTGGCTTCAGCAGGCACCAGGCAGCTCCCCACCGCAGCTGCCCCTCAGCTTCCTGTGTCCCTGGAAAACCACCTAAGATGCAGCCACAGGTTGGTGCTAACTGCCCATTTGAAACTCATGACACTTTGGCCCAGCAACTCCACATCTAAGAATGGATCGCACAGACATATTCATACATGTGCATGAAGACATGTCACAGAACGTCTGTTGCTCACTTGCTGGTGACAGAGACAAAGCAATGTAGGTGTTATCGACACAAGAAAAGCCACAGGAGGTGCACACATGCTACTCACACCACTACGCAGTTAATGAACTCACAAGAGACGTTCAGAACAGCGCCTGGCCCCAGCAGGATGAGGGAAGCAATTAAGCAGCCATGAAACAGCATGAGGTCTGGGCTGACACGGAACCGCCTCCAAAGGACGAGGTCTGGGCTGACACGGAACCGCCTCCAAAGAATGAGATCTGGGCTGACACGGAACCGCCTCCAAAGAATGAGATCTGGGCTGACATGGAACCGTCTCCAAGACATTGTTCATACAAAGCAAGCACGCAGCATAACCCTGTCAGTCCAGAGGAAAGGACGGATATGTAAACACACACGCTCACACACACATGCCCATATATATGCACAGACACACATACACGCACACATGCACTCACACACACACGTGCACACGCACGCACTCACATGTGCACATACACACACACACCTACGGGGCAACAATCCACACTGAGGCAACGAAAATGATTGGTATGGCTGCCTCTGGGCCCTGGGAGACACCCAGCCTTTCCCCACACATCCTACTGGGGCTGCTTGAAATTTCTGCCATATCCAAGAAGATTTAAATTTTTTTATTTTAATTGAAAACTATTATTAATTTCAAAAACGTTAAGGCAAGAAGGTGCAGATACACTCACAGCACCCTCATCTAGACAGGGAGACTCCATGGGTGGTCCTGGAGCGAAACAACTACCACGACAGAGTGAGGGGGAAGTTCCAGCAGGAATCTTGGCCCTGGAAGGCAACAGGGAGCACCCCAACACCACCATGGAGGCAAGGAGGTCACAGGGGATGTGCCCAGCCTGGGAGGACTGGAGCGGACGTGGCTGGGTGTCCTGGGCCTCGCCCCACATCCCCAAGGTCAGAATCTCAGAGGGCGGGGAGCGGTGGCCATGTGACAACCCCAAGTGGTTCTCACTCAGCCCTGGGTCAGAACCCCTGGACAAGAGCTCGCAGGACTCAGGATGAAACAGAGCGCCAGGCCAGCAGGTCACCTATGGCATGAGAGACGTGGTTTAGCCTACGTCAGGAACCTGCCTCCCGCCTGCCGCAGCCTAGGGCTGTCCCCAATTCACGTAGGCGACAGTGACCCAAAACCAACATCCCTGGGAAGCCCCACCCACACCTACTTCCCATTCACAGAGGCAGAGGGCACAAGGACACAGGCAAAGGTCTCTAGTCAAACTGCTTTCTTCTTTTTTCCTGAGACAGGGTCTCACTCTGTCACCCAGGCTGGAGTGCAGTGGCACAATCACAGCTCACCGCAGCCTCAACCTCCTAACCTCAAGTGATTCTCCTGCCACAGACTCCCACATACTGGGGACCACAGGTGTGAGCCACCACGCCCAGCTAATGTTCTTATTTTTTGTAGATGAGGTCGCTCTTTGTTGTCCAGGCTAGTCTTGAAGTCCCGGCCTCAAGGGATCCTCCTGCCTCAGCCTCACAAACTGCTGGGATTACAGGCATGAGCCACCATACCTGGCCATGGAGCTGTTTTCTGAACAGGTCTCAATGTACCCACATTCAGTTTCTTTTATTAAGGAACTATTCACCAAAGGGGAAACCAGTGCCTGGAAGCCCCGAGCAGCACAGCATTCCTGGCCACCTCACTGTCCAACGAAGCTGCTGAAAGCTGAGTCAAGGCATTGTGGCTCACACCTGTAATCCCACCATTTTGGGAAGCCAAGGTGGGAAGATCACTTGAGCTCAGGAGGTTGAGACCAGCCTGGGTAACACAGTGAGACCTTGTGTCTACGGAAAAGAAATTTT
This sequence comes from Gorilla gorilla gorilla, assembly GCF_029281585.2. Lineage (NCBI taxonomy): Eukaryota > Metazoa > Chordata > Mammalia > Primates > Hominidae > Gorilla > Gorilla gorilla. The sequence continues at coordinate 182,420,577 of NC_073228.2, forward strand.
ATTTCTTTTAGAATGGAGTCTCACTCTGTCACCCAGGCTGGCATGCAGTGGCACGATCTCGGCTCACTGCAACCTCTGCCTCTTGGGTTCAAGCGATCCACCCACTCCAGCCTCCCAAGTAGCTGGGATTACAGGCGCCCACCACCATGCCCGGCTTTTTTTGTATTTTTAGTAGAGAAAGGGTTTCATCGTGTTGGCTAGGCTGGTCTCAAACTCCCAACCTCAAGTGATCCACCTGCCTCGTCCTCCCAAAGTGTTGGGATTACACAGGCATGAGCCACCATGTCTGGCCTCTAGAAAAAAATTTTTTTTTAAATTAGGCAGGCGTGGTGGAGTGCACCTGTGGTTTCAGCTACTCCTGGAGGCTGAGGCGGGAGGATTATTTGAGCCCAGGAGGTCGAGGCTGCAGTGAGCCATGATCACCACTGCACTCCAGCCTGAGCAACAGAGTGAGACTCTATCAAAAGAAAAGATGAAAGGTAAAGGGAAAAAGGAGGGAGAAAGCAAAGGGAAAACAGGAAAGGAAGGGAGAGGAAAGGAGGGAGGGAGGGAGGGAAGGGGGGAGGGAGGACAGGTGGGTCACAGTACAGGCTGGGCCCAGGGCTGCAGGATGTGAAACTGCCAGCGAGGCTGCTGTTAGAATCCAGGTGGGGTCAAGCTGCTCCAAAGAAAAATCTAACTGCCTGATTCTTAGTGGGCAGGATCCTTCCAGTAAAAATGAAATGCCTCTGAGAAAACTGCTCCAAATTTTTGAGTTCTTTCCATTGTATCTTTCCTCTCAATACAAGACCCTGACATTTTAAATTGCCATGTCCCAGGGAGGCAGCCGAATCCTGCGTCCTCGTAGCTGCTGGGAGCTTTCTGCAGCTCCATAAGGACGCTGCACTGATGCTGCTGCCCAGGCTTCCTGCTCTGAAACATCTGAGAAAGGACCCGGCACACAAGGGCTCACTGGTGGGGGTGCGGCTGGCACCAGTATTCTACGTTAGGGATTGGGGATGGGGTGGGTTGTAGAGCAAATCCCTGCAGCTGAAAGAAACCTGAATCATTTGTCCCAAGAACCATGTTAATTCACAGTTGGTCACAGAGAGCCGGGAGTGGCCTCTCCACAGTCACACGTCAAAAACACACCTAAGGTCCCCCCCTCCTGAGTCTGCGTGTGATCCCAGGGGTCTGTCCCCTTCACCGGTGTCTGTGGGAGGTCCCAGGGGTCTGTCCTCTTCACCGGTGTCTGAGTGAGGTCCCAGGGGTCTGTCCCCCTCCTGCATCTGTGTGCGGTCCCAGGGGTCTGTCCCCCTCCTGCATCTGTGTGAGGTCCCGGGGAGTCTCTCACAAGGGGCACAGAAGGGCCCTGGGCATTGACCTCACAGGTCAGGCACGTGCCTGTGGCATTCCACTTGGCGTAAAAACTCAGCACAGAAGCACCGCCCAGGACCTGCACCTAGATCATTCTGGAAGCTCTTGATGTTTTGAGTTCCCCTCTGGGGTAAAACACACTTCCTTTAACTTGTCCTAACCTTTTGTCTTTCAGTGCTCAACAAGGGCAGGAAGCCCTCTAACACCTGAAGTTGGAGTTGTGGTTTCACGGTGTGGACTCCATGCTGCTGAGGCAGGGTGGGCGGAGGAGCGGGGCCATCTTGACACTGTGCCCTGGGGAAGCCCTCACTGAGGTGCAGCACAGGAAGCACCCCGGGGAAGCCCTTACCATGGTGTAGCACGGGCCGGCGCCCAGGGGAAGCCCTTACTGTGTGTAGCCTGGGCAAGCACCCTGGGGAAGCTCTTACAGTGTGTAACACGGGTCAGCATCCTGGGGAAGCCCTCACCGTGTGTAGCACAGGCCAGCACCCCAGGAAAGTCCTTACCATGTGTAGCCCGGGAAAGTATCCCAGGGAAGCCCTTACCGGGTGTCATGGGCCGGTGCCCGGGGAAGCCCTCACTGTTTATAGCACAGGGCAGCAACCCGGGGAAGCCTTCACTGGATGTAGCACAGGCTGGTGCCTGGGGAAGCCTTTACCGTGATGTAGCACAGGAGGATGTCACCGCTGGTCATGTTGCTGTGCAGCAGGTGCTCCGTCCGATGCTGGATGAGGGTGCCCTGCGGGGGAGACAGGTGACAGCGGGTGCTATTAGGCATACAGTACTAGGGTACCTGGCCCACGTGCCACTCAGATGCTGCCAGAAGCAGCCCCAGCAGATCCCCAATTTCTTTCCTGGTAGAAGCAGACTTTGGAGGCTCCCCCTTCTCCCTGGTGATGAGCCATGCCCCCACGTCCCTCTGCCACCCGAAAGCTGAGCGTGGCTTGTAGCCTGGAGAGAAAAACCCTGACACTCCTGCCTGCCTTTCAGTTCTCGGTACCCTGGCCATCAAGGGCACCATGGAGGCCCACCAGCTTCGGGCAGAAGAGAAGTGACCCTTATTGAGAAGAGAGTCAAAGAACAAAAGACCAGGGCCTGACTGTTCCAGGACGGGTGCTAGCCCAGCCTCAGATCAGGGGGTTGAGCCAACTGAGAGAAACGGGGAAATGAGCTATGGGGAGAGCAGAAGTGTAGGGAAAAGAAAGAGAGATCAGACTGTTACTGTGTCTATGTAGAAAGAAGTAGACATAAGAGACTCCATTTTGTTCTGTACTAAGAAAAATTCTTATGCCTTGAGAGGCTGTTAATCTGTAACCCTAGCCCCAACCCTGTGCTCACAGAGACATGTGCTGTGTTGACTCAAGGTTTAATGGATTTAGGGCTATGCAGGATGTGCTTTGTTAAACAAACGCTTGAAGGCAGCATGCTTGTTAAAAGCCATCACCACTCCCTAATCTCAAGTACCCAGAGACACAAAACACTGTGGAAGGCCGCAGGGACCTCTGCCTAGGAAAGCCAGGTATTGTCCAAGTTTTCTCCCCATGTGACAGTCTGAAATATGGCCTCGTGGGAAGAGAAAGACCTGATCGTCCCCCAGCCCAACACCCGTAAAGGGTCTGTGCTGAGGAGGACTGGTAAAAGAGGAAGGCATACCTCTTGCAGTTGAGATAAGAAGAAGGCATCTGTCTCCTGCTCATCCCTGGGTAATGGAATGTCTCCGTGTAAAACCCGGTTGTATGCTCCATCTGCTGAGATAGGAGAAAACCGCCTTAAGGCTGGAGGTGAGACACGCTGATGGCAATACTGCTCTTTAATGCACCAGATATTTTTATGTATGTGCACACCAAAGCACAGCACATTTTCTAACCTTGTTTATGACACAGAGACATTTGTTCACGTTTTCCTGCTGACCCTGTCCCCACTATTACCTTATTGTCCTGCCACATCCCCCTCTCCGAGATGGTAGAAATAATGATCAATAAATACTGAGGGAACTCAGAGACTGGTGCTGGCGCAGGTCCTCCGTATGCTGAGCGCCGGTCCCCTGGGCCCACTTTTCTTTCTCTATACTTCGTATCTGTGTCTTTCTTTTCTCAAGTCTCTCCTTCCACCTGACGAGAAACACCCACAGGTGTGGAGGGGCAGGCCACCCCTTCACTGAAGAGCTGGCCCAGAGGAGAGCCTGGAGCAGCATGAGGGCAAGAGCCACGGCGTGGACCAAGCGTCCTGACTCCCTGAGACCGGCCCAGAAGGAGTCCCAGTGCAAGGTAAGAATTCAACCCGAGTCAGAAAGAAGCTCTTTTATCAAGCCCAGGGGTAGAGGAGGATCAGAGAAAGTAAGATGTGATAGCGGTTATTAGAAAAGCACCACTTTCGGCCGGGTGCAGTGGCTCACGACTGTAATCCCAGCGCTTTAGGAGGCTGAGGCGGGTGGATCACAAGGTCAGAAGTTCGAGACCAGCCTGGCCAACCCACTGAAACCCCGTCTCTACTAAAAATACAAAAAAAAAAAAAAATTAGCCAGGGGTGCTGGCGGGCCCCTATAATCCCAGCTACTCGGGAGGCTGAGGCAGGAGATCGCTTGAACCCGGGAGGCAGAGGTTGCAGTGAGCCAAGATCACACCACTGCACTCCAGCCTGGGTGACAGAACAAGACTCCGTCTCAAAAAAAAGAAAAGCAAAGCACCACATTGACCCAGGTATTTTATTTCTGAAGGTGGCCCAGTGAAATCATGAAAACGAAAGACACTGACATCGTGTCCCCCCAACAGATGCAAGGAGAAGGACGCATCATTTCCAAGGTGCTCCTACCAAAGCTGCGTCATCTGGACCTAACCACGACGAGGTATCAGACAGACCCAAAGAGAGCCAGTCATTCTGCCAAACCAGGAGGCTGAGCTCTTCAAAAATGTCAGTGTCATGAAAGACAAAGAAAGCCCAAGGAACTGCTACAGATCCAAGGACATGAAGGAGACCTGACAACTGAGGAGGCCTGAGTTGCTAGGACACTACTGGGAGGGAAACTGGTGACCTGTGAGTATGGACTGCAGATTAGGTGACGGCATTGCACCAACGTCAACCTTTCTGAATTTATTGTTATTTTTTAAGACGGAGTCTGGCTCTGTCGCCCAGGCTGGAGTGCAGTGGTGCAATCTCTGCTCACTGCAAGCTCCGCCTCCTGGGTTCACACCATTCTCCTGCCTCAGCCTCCCGAGTAGCTGGGACTACAAGTGCCCGCCACCACGCCCGGCTAATTTTTTGTATTTTTAGTAGAGACGGGATTTCACCATGTTAGCCAGGATGGTCTCGATCTCCTGACCTCGTGATTCGCCCACCTCAGCCTCCCAAAGTGCTGGGACTACAGGCGTGAGCCACCGCGCCCGGCCAACCTTCCTGAATTTCATGAGCATGCTACACACTCTTCTGTAAGAGAATGTTCTTGTTCTTGGGAGACACGTGCTGAAATATTAAAGAGTGAAAGATCGTTATGGCTCCAACATACTCTCAACTGTTTCAGCAAAAAGCAAAATAACAACATGTGTATATTATGCCATTTTGTAAAGGGACTTGAGTGTTCCTGGATTTTGGTATCCACAGGGGGTCTTGGAACCGATCCCCCCAGGATAAAGAGGGATAACTGTATTCTGAGAAATACACTTTGTAAAGCAAAAAAAAAAAAAAAAAAAAAGTGTATATACGCAGAGAGAAAGAGAGAAAAAGGCAAAAGAGGCTTTTAGAACATTTTAAAAATGGATGTTGACATCGGGCACAGTGGCTCATGCCTGTAATTCCAGCACTCAGGAGGCCGAGGTGAGAGGATCACTTGAGCCCAAGAGTTCATGACCAGCCTGGGCAACATAGCAAGACCCTGTCTCTACAAAAACAAAAAAGTAGCATGTGCCTGTGGTCCAAGTTACTTGAAAGACTGAGGTGGGAGAATCGCTTGTGCTCAGGAGGTAGAGGTTGCAGTAAGCCATGATCACGCCACTGTACTCCAGCCTGGGCAACAAAGTGAGAACCTATCTCAAAAAAAAAAAAAAAAAAAAGACATTGAAAATGTTAAAAGGATAATGTGAACAATGGAAAAATCCGGCTGAAGGGTACCGTGGAGCTTATTATTCAGGCAACTTTTCTATAGGTTCCCTGGGTGTTTTTTCTTTCAAAAATAAAAGGTTTGGTTGGCCACGGTGGCTCACGCTGTAATCCCAGCACTTTGGGAGGCCAAGGCAGGCAGATCACATGAGCCCAGGGGTTTGAGACCAGCCTGGGTAACATGGCAAAACCCTATCTCTACGAAAAAAAAAAAAAAAAAAAAAGCCAAAACAAACAAAAAAACTAGTAGGGCATAGTGGCACATGCCTATAGTCCCAGCTACGTGGGAGACTGCGGTGGGAGGATTGCTTAAGCCCAGGAGGTGAAGGCTGCAGTGAGCCAAGATCGCACCACTGCACTCCAGCCTGGGTGACACGGCAAGACTCCATGTCAAAATAAATAAATAAATAAAAGGTTAAAAGTCACTAACCTATATGTATAAATTCTATTGCATGGTAGTGATGTATTATTTCAGGTGCTTTAATAAAGTTAGACTTTTGGTGAAATAAGAAGAATTAAAAGCCTGTGTCATGGGCTGAACTGTGTGACCCCAAAATTCGTATGTTGAAGCCCTAATCCCAAGTATCTCAGAATGCGACTAAATAGGCCTTTAAAAGGTGACTGAGTTTAGAGGAGGCTGTCAGAGCAGGCCTAGCTCCGGTATGACTAGGGTCCTTAGGAGAAGCAGCTTGGACACACACAGACACACCAGGGCTGTCGCACGTGGACACAGCAAGAAGGCGGCTGTCCACAAGCCGAGGAGAGGCCTCGGATGAGAACAACTGTGAGGCACGTTGGTGTTGAAGCCACACAGGCTGTGGTATTTTGTTGTGGCAGCCCTAACACACACACAGCACAGGTAGGCTCCTTCTCCGTTAATTGGACTCTATAACCTAACCAGTGGCTTTCACATTTTTTACCACAACCCACGGTCAGACGTAAGTTTTACAATGCCCTCAGCATGTGCACACATCCATGTATACTCCGTGTAATGACAGCTTCATAAAAAAACACCCATACCTCTTATCAGCCTATTCTATGCTAATATTTTAATTTTTTGAGACAGGGTCTGGCATTTGTTGCCAGCTGGAGTGCAGTGGCATGATCTCGGCTCACTGCAACCTCTGCCTCCTGGGTTCAAGCAATTGTCCCACCTCAGCCTCCCAAGTACCTGGGACTACAGGTGTGTGGCACCACGTCCAGCTATTTTTTGTATTTTTTAGTAGAAATGGGGTTTGGCCATGTTGGCCAGGCTGGTCTCAAACTCCTGGGCTCAAAGCAATCTGCCTACCTCGGTCTCCCAAAGTGCTGGGGTAATAGGCATGAGCCATTGCACCTGGCACTGTGCTAATATTATCTATTCTTGTCTATTCTGAGTCATTCTTTGGGAGGGTCCACCTATTGAGTTCACAATCCCCCAGGTGGTCCAGACCTGCAGGGTGAATGTAGCTGGTTCAGCCAGCCCACCCCCCACCCCCAAGACACGGTGCACTGTACAGTGATCTCCACGCCTGTCACCATGGTGGCAGGTGCCATCCCAGCCTGTGGAGGGCAGCTCTCCACTGCCCTGGGCCCAGTGCCGGATCTCTGCACAGCACCCCACTTGGAGAGAAGCTGCATGCTGGACTCTCCAAGGATGGGGTGCAGTTTGACAACTCCAACACTGCCATCATCAGCTGGGAGGCCCTGTTGAAGCAAACAGAAAACAGGAGGCCCCTGCAGAGCCTTCCCTGAGAGACCTACCCCAGCAGAATGCACCATGCAGTTGGGTGCGCCCATGGTGCCCAATGAGAACATAATGAACAGTGGGTGGCTGAAGGGCAGGGCAGCTGCTCGAACTCCAGTTGTGGGGCCTGCTCGCTAGTGCAGGTGGCAAGAAAGTCATCCAGAAACACTGTGGGCCGAAACGCAGGGAAACACGCCATGAACATCCCAGAATGCTGGACCGGACCCACTGATTCCACCTGTGCACTTCCCTCTGCTTCTACCCCAAAAAAGCCAGGATTTCAGGGGGACAGTGGCCTGATGTGGAAACTTTCTGGGACCAGGGGAGGAAGTCAGATCTCAGAGGTTCAAGCTAATTGAAGGAAAACTCATTGAACGAAAGAAGGTTTCAAGTTCCTTAATCAGCACTGCTAACAGGGCCAAGGGCTGTCTTTTAAAGAATCTTCTAAGTGTTTTCATAACCACCGTGGAGGAGGATTACTTACGATTAATAAGCCGTGTGTACAAACACTGCAGAAGGGGGCTTTGGAAATGGCCTTGAAGTCTTCTGAGCCTGTTTTATTCGTTTACTATCGATCACCTAATTAGCAAATGCTTTGTTTCCAATGATTACCCATAAAAAACGCACTTGCCAAGTGGGTCTTCTGAATTAAGATGCTTCCCCCACGGGGAGAAGGGAGAGGAGGAGGTGCTAGGTTAATAAGCCCATCCTACAGACCTGGGGCCACTTTTCTAAACCACAGCTCAATGACGGAGAACTGCTAGGCAAATATCATGTGTTACCACTAACTTACTAGATCCTGAGGTTTACAATAGCAAGATACAAGTATCTGTCCAAGAACAAATAAAATTAATTCCAGCTATTGACTGTCTCCCAGGAAGTGTGCCCAGGCTTACTCCCAAAGCTGGCAGGCAGCATTGCTACAGGTGGCCAGGAACCACCGAAGGGGCGACAGGTTTGTTTTCTGTGCTAGAAACAGCTGCAGAAGCCACAAGCCATCTTGGGAAAAGGTGGTTTTCTATGTTGAGATCAGCAGCAACATCCATCTCAGAACTCTAGCCCTATGAGCAATCGACAAGCAGAACTTTCAGGGAAGGCGGTGGGAATTGGTGAAACGCAGGCTGCAGCCATTTGCTAGGGATAATTACTCTGAAATACAAATGCCATGCATGCTAAAATGAAGAATTTTGCTGTCTTGCATGAGAAGGCGTCCTTAAAGATAAGGGTTTCTGTAGGGTCCAGCCCCACAGGGTCAGTAGGTTTTCTCCCCATGTGCAGAGACAAGAGATTGTAGAAATAAAGACACAAAACAAAGAGATAAAAGAAAAGACAGCTGGGCCCGGGGGACGACTACCACCAAGATGCGGAGACCAGTAGTGGCCCCGAATGCCAGGCTGCACTGTTATTTACTGGATACAAGGCAAAAGGGGCAGGGTAAGGAGTGTGAGTCATCTCCAATGATTGACAAGGTCACGTGAGTCACGTGTCCACTGGACAGGGGCCCTTCCCTGCCTGGCTGTTGAGGCAGAGAGAGGGAGAGAGGACAGCTTATGCCATTATTACTGCATATCACAGACTTTTAGTACTTTCACTCATTTTGCTCCTGTTATCTAAAAGGCAGAGCCAGGTGCACAGGATGGAACATGAAGGCGGACTAGGAGCGTGACCACTGAAGCACAGCATCGCAGGGAAACGGTTAGGCCTCCGGATAACTGCGGGCAGGCCTGACTCATGTCAGGCCTTCCACAAGAGGTGGAGGAGCAGAGTCTTCTCTAAACTCCCCTGGGGAAAGAGAGACTCCCTTTCCCGGTCTGCTAAGTAGCAGGTGTTTTTCCTTGGCACTGATGCTACCACTAGACCACAGTCCGCTTGGCAACGGGCGTCTTCCCAGACGCTGGAGTTACCGCTAGACCAAGGAGCCCTCTGGTGGCCCGGTCCGGGCATAACAGAAGGCTCGCACTCTTGTCTTCTGGTCACTTCTCACTATATCCCTTCAGCTCCTATCTCTGTATGGCCTGGCTTTTCCTAGGTTATGATTATAGAGCGACGATTATAATAATATTGGAATAAAGAGCAATTGCTACAAACTACTGATGAATGATATTCATATATAATCACATCTATGATCTAGATCTAGTATAAGTCTTGTTGTTTTATATATTTTATTATACTGGAACAACTTGTGCCCTCGGCCTCTTGCTTTGGCTCCTGGATGGCTTGCCGCCCACAGGTTTCTCCTGGGTAAGACAATGGTGGTTTAAAAGGGCATCCGAAATAATTCAACTCTAAGCAAGAAACAAACAAAGCCGTCTGTTCCAGTGTGTCAGGAAAACTATTCACTGTGGAACTTCATAGCCAATGAAAACCCCATCCCACCTCCACCTCCTGTAAGAACCCTATTACAACGTGCCCAATCTAATCAGATACTTCACACAGAGAAAAGCCTTTTCTTTCAAATGGCCCATAAATCACAGTACATAACGATTATCTTTGTCGCTCTTTTAAGAATGAAAAGTCCACAGCGTGGCTCCGCCCATCAGTTCTCTGCAGATGGGCACGTTGGCGTTTCCGGCTTAAGCCCGTCAGTTCTCTGCAGATGGGCACGCTGGCGTTTCCGGCTTAAGCCCATCAATTCTCTGCAGATGGGCACGTTGGTGTTTCTGGTTTATGTGTGGCATCCACAATCAAAGGATGAACTGCAGTGGGAATCCAGACCCTTGGGTGTTGACAGGGAGCTTTTGCATTGTGTCAAGCTAAATGAAGTGGCTAACACGATTTTGCTGGATGCCCTCATTAAAATATCAACTGCTGAAGAGTATCATTCAGAAAAATCAAAGCCAGGCCACCAGGGGTCTGGCAAACCCCGTCTGGTTTCCTCTCCAACTAGACTGCGACTCCTGTAGGACAGGACACATGCTTTGTACCTCTTGGTGCCCCTGAGAACACCAATTACCGCTTACTGGAACAAAAAGGCCTCCACCATCTCCTCCTCTCTTCCACGTCTGCTCTCCATGGCTGGCATGAGGACACCCTGCCATGTCTGTGCAGGCCCTCCTCACCAGGCCTCAAGGAACCACGCACGAGGCGCCTTCCAGCAGCCCAGACCCAAGGCTCAAGGGAAAGCTTACCCTGCGAGGGTAAACGCCTGAGCTCAGAACCCTCTCCCCACAGCTGTTTCAAGAAAAACTAAAGGAAGGTAACTCCAAGAACTTTGGGACAAATTCAGCTTTCACTAAACCATAATCCACTTCTGTAATCTCTATTCAAAATTAAGGTTCTTGGGCCGGGTGCGGTGGCTCATGCCTGTAATCCTAACACATAGGGAGGCCGAGGCGGGCGGATCATGAGGTCAAGAGTTCAAGACCAGCCTGGCCAACATGGCGAACCCCATCTCTAATAAGAATACAAAATTAGCCAGGCGTGGTGATGTATGCCTGTAATCCCAGCTACTCGGGAGGCTGAGGCAGAAGAATCGCTTGAAACTGGGAGATGGAGGTTGCAGTGAGCCGAGATCACACCACTGCACTCCATCCAGCCTAGGCGACAGAGCAAGACTCCGTCTCAAAAAAAAAAGATTCTTACAATTCTATTTGGTACACAAAACATGTGGTTTAATCTTTTAAAAATGTCAGAAAAGCCAAGGAAGATGCCATCAGCAATGGGAAACACATGCATGTCTTAAAAGGTGAAAAATAAGGCCGGGTGCGGTGGCTACGCCTGTAAACCCAGCATGCTGGGAGGCTGAGGCGAGTGGATCACCTGAGGTCAGGAGTTCGAGACCAGCCTGGCCAACATGGTGAAACCCGCTCTCTACTAAAAATACAAAAATTAGCTGGGCATGGTGGTGGGCAGGAGAATCGCTTGAACCCGAGAAGTGGAAGCTGCAATGAGCCGAGATCATTCCACTGTACTCCACCCCGGCAACAGGGCGAGACTCCATTTCAAAAAAAAAAAAAAACAGAAGATTGTCCTGCCTTAGCCTTCTGAGTAGCTGGGATTACAGGTGCCCACCACCATGCCTGGCTAATTTCTGTATTTTCAGTAGAGAACATGGTTCCACCATGCCGCCAGGCTGTCTCAAACTCCTGACTTCATGTGATCCGCCCACCTCGGCCTCTCAAAGTGCTGCGATTACAGGCGTGAGCCACCACACCTGGCCTGATGTGTTTAAATATATTAAGCACACTATAGCGGATCATACAGTGACTGAGGTCTTTACCAGTCTAGCTCTGTTGTATTGTTCATGGCGGCCTCTTTGCTTACACATTTTCTAATGTTTATTTGTTGAAATGTTCTCTCTGGGAGTCTGTGAGGCCTGCGATGAGCATTTATTTGTCTGAACTAGACTTCCATTAGCCTCTGAAAGGCACCTGGAGGAACTATGGATGAAGATCTACTTTATTTTTCATGGAAAAAATTTAAATGTATGCAAAAATAGACTAAATAGTATAATGAACTCCCATGTGCCCATTACCCAGCTTCAAAAGTGATTATGACCAACATTGTTTCAACAGTAGCCACATGCATGCATCTCTGTCATATTACTTTGACGTCAAAAAACACGGCCGGGTGCAGTGGCTCACGCCTGTAATCCCAGCACTTTGGGAGGCCAAGGCAGGTGGATCATTTGAGGTCAGGAGTTCAAGATCAGCCTGGTCCACATGGTGAAACTCTGTCTCTACTAAAAATACAAAAATCAGCCAGGCGTGGTGGAGCACGCCTGTAATCCCAGCTACTTGGGAGGCTGAGGCAGGAGAGTAGCTTGAGCCTGGGAGGCAGAGGTTGTGGTAAGCTGAGATCACACCACTGCACTCCAGTCTGGGCAACAGAGTGAAAAACTCTGTCTCAAAAACATACAAAAACCCCCAGCTATTACACCATTCTAACACATAAATATTTCAGTAACTCTAAAGGGAATTTTTAAAATCCACCATACTACTGTCATGCCTAAGTTTTTTGAGACGGAGTTTTGCTCTTTTCACCTAGGCTGGAGTGCAATGGTGCGATCTCAGCTCACTGCAACCTCCACCTCCCAGGTTCAAGCAATTCTCCTGCCTCAGCCTGGCGAGTAGCTGGGATTACAAGCATGTGTCACCATGCCCAGCTAATTTTGTATTTTTAGTAAAGACGGGGTTTCTCCATGTTGGCCAGACTGGTCTCGAACTCCCGACCAGGTGATCGATGCGGATGCCTCGGCCTCCCAAAATGCTGGGATTACAGGCGTGAGCCACCGCACCTGGCCACTTAAAAAAAATTCATTATTTAATATCAAATATCCAGCAAGTTTAACATTTTCCAGTTCTTATAAATATCACATTTGTAAAAGATTGTTTGAATCAGAATCCAAGTAAGATCTACATATCACAATCAGGTGAAATGTCTCAAGGCATTTGTCATCTGTAGGTTTCCCCTCTAGCTTTTTTTCCTTCTCAATATATTTGTTGAAAAAAGGAACTGGGTAATTTGCCCTGGTTTTGGCTGATGGTATCCCTGTGGTATCATTTAATATGTTCCTCTATTTCTTATATTTCCTGGAAACTGGTAGTTACAACTAAAGACTTGATCAGTTTTTGGTTATAATTTTTTTCCCAAATATATATTAGGTACTCAATTCCTTCCTAGCTTCTAATGCAGAGACCTGCCCTTTAACCCCGCCGTCTCTGGCTCTCTCTCTCACACACATGATTGCAATTATAAATGACTTTCAACCTATCACAAATCAAATTCCAAGCCAGAACTTTTACTCGCTTACTCGTTTATCTAATATTTATTTAACAGCTATAACTGTTTATGTTTCAGCAGCTACAGATTGTTAAGTGTTACAAAGTATAGCAGTGCTTCTCAATCTACATGTGCATAAGAAATAGTTGTGTGGGGAACTCAGTAGACTCTCTTCCCAGCAAAACAACACTTAACCAATGAAAATTATTAAAAACACACCATTTAATGTCTCTGGGACCAGGTGCAGTGGATCACATCTGTAATTCCAGGATGTTGGGAGGCCAAAATGGGAGGATCACTTGAACCCAGGAATTTGAGACCAACCTAGGCAGCAAAGTGAGACCAATGTTTACCTAGAAAATTTTTAAAAATTAGCCAGGCGTGGTGGCATGCACCTGTAGTCCTAGCTACTCGGGTGGCTGAGGTGGGAGGATTCCTTGAGCACAGGAGCTCCAGGCTGCAGTGAGCCGAGATTATGCCAGTGCACTCCAGCCTGGGTGACAGACTTTGTCTCTAAATAAATAAATAAACTGTCTGGAAATTGTCCTAAAGGCATACAGCAAATGAAGAGATGGGGGAACAAAGAAAGACATGAGACATAGAAAACAAGAATGACAGACACAGATCCAACCATATAATACAATCCTTAAATGAGAACAGATTAAACAATCCAATTAGAAGGCAGAGATGTAAGGCTTGGTTAAAAAACAGACTATATGCTGTCTACAGGAAACACACTTTAGATTCAAATATACAAACAGGCTGAAAGTAAAAAAATGGGAAAAGGACATACCATGAAAACAGCAACCATAGCAAGCTGGAATGGCTATATGGATATGAGACAAAATAGACTTTAAAAATATTACAAGAGGCTGGGCATGGTGGCTCATGCCTGTAATCCCAGCACTTTGGGAGGAGGAGGTGGGTGGATCACTTAAGGTCAGGAGTTCAAGACCAGCCTTGCCTACATGGTGAAACCCCATCTCTACCAAAAATACAAAAATTATCTGGGCGCAGTAGGTGGGCGCCTGTAATCTCAGCTGCTAGGGAGGCTGAGGTAGGAGAATCACTTGAACCTGGGAGGCGGAGCTTGCAGTGAGCAGAGATGGCACCACTGCATGCCACCCTTGGTGACAGAGTGAGACCCTGTCTCAAAAAATTAAATAAAAAATAAATTAAAATGTTACAAGAGCTAAAGAGGGACATTTTATAATGAATAAAGTGTCAATTCATCAGGAAGACATAATGGTTATAAACATATGAAACTAACAAAAAAGACCCAAAACATGATGCAAAAATGGACCACAGAATTGAAAGGAGAAATGGACAATTGAACAGTCATAGTTGGAGACTTCCATACCCAACTTTCAAGAACAGATACAACAGCTAGATGAAAGATCAACAGGGATATGGAAGATGTGAACACTGTTAATCCAACCAGACTAACAGATATCTACAGAACACTCGAACCAACAGAGGCAGAACCCACGTTCTTCTCAAGCACACAGACTACATTCTCCAAGATATAACATGTGCTAGGACGTAAAACAAACCTCAATAAATTTAGAAGGATTGAAATCATATAAAGTACATTCTGTGACCACAGTAGAAATTAGAATTCAATAACAGAAGAACATTTGAGAAATTCACAAACATAGAAAAATTAAACGTCACACTCTTAAATAACAAATGGATGCTATCGTTTGAATGTATCTCCCAAAACTCACGTCTCGAAAACTTAATCCCCAATGGAACAGTATGGGCAGGTGGGGACCAATGGGAGGTGTTTAGGTCATGAGCCCTCATGAATGGAAACGCCACTATTAAAACTGCCCATGGAACTGGTTTCTCTCCCCACCCCCACCTCCTGCCATGTGAGAACACGGTGTTTCTCTCCTCTCTGGAAGACACAGTGTTCAAGGCACCACCTTGGAAGCAGAGAAACCAGGCCCTAACCTGCCAGCACCTTGATCTTGGATTTCCCAGCCTCTAGAACTATGAGAGAATAAATTCCCATTCTTTATAAATTAACCAGTCTCATGTACTCGGTTATAGCGGCACAAAATGGACTAAAACAATAGGTCAAAGAAGAAAAAGGAAACTAGAAAGCACTTTCAGATAAATGAAATAGAAGATGCAACATACTACAACTTATGGAATGCAGCAAAAACAGTGCCTAGAGGAAAAAGTATAGCTATAAATGCCTACATTAAAAAAGGAGAAGCCCAGACAATACAGCAAGACCCCATCTCTACAAAAACATTAAAAATTTAGCCAGGCATGGCAGTGTGCACCTGTAATTCAAACTACTTGAGCTCAGGAGGCTGAGGCAGGAGGATCACTGGAGCCCAGGAGTTCAAGGCTGCAGTGAGCTATGATCATACCACTGTACCCCAGCCTGGGCAACAAAGCAAGACCCTATCTCAAAAAAAAAAATTATCCACAGAATGAAAGAAAATATTTACAAATTATATATCGGACACGGGTCTAGTATTCAGAATACATAAAGAACACTTTCAACTTAATAATAAAAACATAAATAATCTAATTTAAAAATAGGCAAGAGACTTAAACAGATATTTCTCTAAAGAAGATACACAAACTGCTAATAAGCACATGAAAAGTTGCTCAACGTCATTAAGTCATTAAGGAACTGCAAATCAAAGCCACAATAAGATACCACTTCACACGCAGTAGGATGGCTATAATCAAAAAGACGTAACAACGAACTGTGGCAAAGATGTGGAGACTGGAATCCTCATATGTTGCTGGTGAGAATGTAAAATGGTGCAGCCTCTTGGAAAACAATTTGGCAGTTCTTTAGAAATTAAAAGATAAAACTCTTGGCTGGACTCACGCCTGTAATCCTTGCATTTTGGGAGGCCGAGTTGGGTGTATCATCTGAGGTCAGGGGTTCCAGACTAGCCTCGCCAACATGGCGAAACCCCAACTCTACTAAAAATACAAAAATTAGCTGGGCATGGTGGTGCATGCCTATAATCTCAGCCACTCAGGAGACTGAGGCAGAAGAATCGCTTGAACCCGTGGGGGCAGAGGTTGCAATGAAGCAAAATTGCGCCACTGCCTCCAGATTGGGCCAAACTGTGAAATGGAACTCTGCCTCAAGAATAAATAAATAAATAAATAAATAAAATTTAAAAAATAAATAAAACTCCCATTATGACCCACCAATTCCACTCCTAGGTATATACCCAAGAGTGCTGACAACAAGTGTTCAAACATGTACATGCATGTTCATAGCAGCACTATTCACAAAGCTTTGTGAACCCAAATATTCATCAATGGATGAAGGAATAAAATGTGGTGTGAATTGAATCCATATGACAGAATACAGTAGCTCCCCCTTATCATCAGAGGATACATTCCCAGACCCCCAGTGGATGCCTGAAACCACAGACAGTACCAACCCTATATATAGAGTCAGGTGCCACATAAGGGCATTCTGGTCAACAGTGGACCACATATCTCAGAATGCATCCCTGTCACTAAGCAGTGAGTGACTGTACTGTTTTCGCCTACACATATGTATCTCTGAAAAAGTTTAACTTATAAATCGGGCACAGTAAGAGATTAACAATAATAGCTAATACTAAAATAGAACAGTTATAACAATACGACATCATCACTATTCTTGTGCTTTAGGGCCACCGTTAAGTAAAATAAGAATGTCATGAACACAAGCCCTATAGTACGTGGCAGCCGATCTGATGTCCCCGATGGCTGCTCAGTGACTAATGGCAGGAAGTGCTTATAGCATGGATATGCTGGACAGAGGGAAGACTCACGTGGACAGGAGAAAGCAGGATGGTGTGAGCTTTCATCAGGCTCCTCAGAACACCGGGCAATTTAACACTTATGAATTGCGGCCGTGCGAGGTGGCTCATGCCTGTAACCCCAGCACTTTGGGAGGCTGAAGTGGGCGGATCACTTGAAGCCAAGAGTTCAAGACCAGCCTCACCAACATGGTGAAACCCCATCTCTATGGACATACAAAAATTAGCTGGGCCTGGTAGCATGTGCCTGTAATCCCAGCTACTCTGGAGGCTGAGGCAGGAGAATTGCTTGAACCCATGAGGCAGAGGTGGCAGTAAGCCGAGATCATGCCACTGCACTCCAGCCTGGGCAACAGAGCAAGACTCCATCTCAAAATACATAAATAAGATAAAACTTACAAACTGTTTATTTCTGGAATTGTTTTTATTTCTGAAACTTCTGTAATATTTTGAGACCACTGTTGACTGTGCGTAACTGAAACTGCAGAAAGCAAAACCACGAATAAGGGAGAAGGGCTGCGTTATTCAGATAGTAGGAAGGAACGGAGTAGTGAGGTGCGCTACAGCATGAATGAGCCCTCAAAATCTGCTAAGTGAAAGAAGCCAGTTGCAAAGACCGCGTATTGTGTGATTCCATTTCTATGAATGGACATAAGACAGATTATTAGGAAAGATGAGGATGAGAAAATCAGAGTGACTGCTGATAGAGAAAAGGTTTCTTTTGGGGGTGATAAAAGGGTTTCACAATCAGATTTGGTGATGGTTATAAAACTCTAAATATATTTTAAAATATCGAATTGTACATTATTCTTTTTTTTTTTTTTTGAGACAGGGTCTTACTCTGTTGGTCAGGCTGGAGTGCAGTGGTATGATCTCGGCTCACTGCAACCTCTATCTACTTCCTGGGTTCAAGTGATTCTCCATCTTCAGCCTCCCAAGTAGCTGGGATTACAGGTGTGTGTCACCATATCCAGCTAATTTTTCTATTTTTTGTAGAGATGGGGTTTCACCATGTTGGCCAGGCTGGTCTCCAA
This sequence comes from Gorilla gorilla gorilla, assembly GCF_029281585.2. NCBI lineage: Eukaryota > Metazoa > Chordata > Mammalia > Primates > Hominidae > Gorilla > Gorilla gorilla. The sequence continues at coordinate 182,438,300 of NC_073228.2, forward strand.
CTCCTGACCTCATGATCCGCCCGCCTTGGCCTCCCAAAGTGTTGGGATTACAGGCGTGAGCCACTGCACCCGGTCATATGTTTAATTTTTTAAGAAACCTCTTCCTTTTTTCTTTTGAAGTCACTGGAAAGGGCCAGGCGTGGTGGCTCATGCCTGTAATCCTAGCACTTTGGGAGGCCGAGACCGGCAGATCACGAGGTCAGGAGATCGAGACCATCCTAGCTAACGCAGTGAAACCCCGTCTCTACTAAAAATACAAAAAAAATTAGCCAGGCGTGGTGGTGGGCGCCTGTACTCCCAGCTACTCGGGAGGCTGAGGCAGGAGAATGGCGTGAACCCGGGAGGCGGAGCTTGCAGTGAGCCAAGATCATGCCACTGCCCTCCAGGCTGGGGGAGAGAGCGAGACTCCTCTCAAAAAAAATAAAATAAAATAAATGGAAGTCACTGGAAAAACTCCATTTCACTTTATATTGTATATAGGGGCTCAATCCTTTCTGTAGAATAAACAGGACCCTCTGAGCTCAATGCCATCATTAGGTACAATTTCCATATGGTAGGTATCTCACCTAATCCTCAAAACTCTGAGAGCTGCTGTTTTCCCTAACGCGGAAAGGAGGGAACTTGAGACCCAGTGGTTAAACACCTAAATTCCTGAATCTCAGAGACCCAACCTCTTTTGCAGTCCAGGCTGGTATTACTTTCTTCTTTTGTTTTTTTCCTTTCCTTTCCCCTTTCTCTTCCCCTCTCTTCTCCTTTCCTCCCTCCTTCCCTTCCTCTTTTTCTTTCACTCCTTCTCTTTTTATTTTTTTTTTGAGACAGAGTCTCGCCCTGTCCCCCAGGCTGGAGTGCAGCAGCGTGATCTCCACTCACTGCAAGCTCCGCCTCCTGGGTTCACACCATTCTCCTGCCTCAGCCTCCCGAGTAGCTGGGACTACAGTTACCCGCCACCAAGTCCGGCTAATTTTTTTTTGTATTTTTAGTAGAGACGGGGTTTCACCGTGTCAGCCAGGATGGTCTCGATCTCCTGACCTCGTGATCCGCCTGCCTCGGCCTCCCAAAGTGCTGGGATTACAGGCATGAGCCACCGCGCCCAGCCTCTAGTTCTTTCTTTCTTTCATTTCTCCCTTTCTCTTTTGTTCATGGTTTCCCTCTTGCCCAGACTGATCTCAAACTCTGGGCTCAAACAATCCTCCTGCCTCGGCCTCCCCAGTAGCTGGGATTACAAACTCAGTCCACCTTCCTTCCTCAATAATAGAATTAAAATGCGAAGTTCTCTCTGATTAGAAAAAAACCAGTCACAGGTGCGTCATTGACTTGAGTGTGAGAAGCACATTACCTTGCAAAACGTCGGCTGGATCATTTTCGGAGGCATCAGAAGAATCAGATATTTTTATAAGTGAAAACACTGCAATTTGCCACAAGTGGAACGGTGCATAAATAGAGAACAGAACAAAACCAGCTCATCTCCTCTGTCCCTCTGTCTCCAATTCTTGGGGAAGGAGAATTGTAATTAACATAGAGATGACACTTAATTAGAACATGATCTCCTGTTGCCGCCCAAAGAAACCCTCAGCGGGCCAGGCACAGTCGCTCACGCTTGTAATCCCAGAACACTGGGAGGCCGAGGCAGGCAAATCACGAGGTCAGGAGATCGAGACTCATCCTGGCCAACATGGTGAAACCCCGTCTCTACTAAAATAGAAAAAATTAGCCAGGCGTGGTGGCGCGTGCCTCTAGTCCCAGCTACGGGGGAGGCTAAGGCAGGGGAATTGCTTGAACCCAGGAGGCAAAGGTTCAAAGTGAGCCAAGATCACGTCACTGCACTCCAGCCTGGAGACAGAGCAAGAGTCCATCTCAGGGGGAAAAAAAAAAACAAAAAAAAACCCCTCACTGACCCCTCCAGGGAGGTGGGGAGGAGCTGACCAGGCAGCTTGTGTGAGGTGTTCTGTGCACTTTAGCAGGAAAGGTGAGGCAAGATGGGTGATTCAGACCCACCAGCTCGAGCTGTCTAGCGACCCCACGCTCCACACTCATCAGCAAGTTGCACCCACACCTTCCTTCACGCCCATCTGGGCAGCAGCTGAGGTGAGATTTCCACTGCCCACCCCCTCTTTTCCAGCACTTGCTCCTGCTTCCCCCCACCCTCACAGGAGTTTGCCTACAAAATTTGTAAGGCATACAGTTAAATTCCTGTGGGGGTGGGGGAGGTGGGAGCTACCACTATCTGGCAAAGCAGGCTTCAAACCCTGGTTTAACGGGAAAATCTGGCCAAATATCTTTCCTCCCACTCCACTGAAGACCCCACTCCTGAGCCTCTCCATTTCATCAACCTGATTTATCGTAACCACAGCTCTTATCACTCACTGAAATCACATTTGATTTCAATCACTGTCAGATGTACCCATTTGCTCTGGTCCCTTCATAAGAATGCAAGCACCTGAAGGTAGGGACTTTGTCTCGTTTACTGCAGCAGTATTACCAAGGAATGGAATCATGCGTGACACAGAAGTTTTGAAAACATGTGAATGAAATAATGGATACTTATGTTCTTTTGTTCTTGTTTGCCTCACTGAAAGTCGCTTCCATTATTTGAAGCCTTCAATAAAGTCTGATTTCATATCATGTCTTCTGATCTGTATTTGCCCATATTCAGGCAAAATGGGATGAAGAGAGTAGGGGCAGCATTGCAAAATGGCCTCAGGGAGTGGGTGGGGACTAGCCATTTCATGGGGCCGGGGTGGCTGCCATTGGGGTTTTAAAGAAAACGCGGATCTTCCTTGCACTGGAGGAATTACTAGTGTAGAAGGCAGATGGACATCTAAACAGACAATCACGAAGTCCATGGAAAGCATCAGAATACTAGAAGCATAAGGGGAAATGCGAGCCTCCCGTGGTGGGCCAGGAGATGGGGAATGCTTCAAGAGGAGGTGACATCTGCACTGAGTCTTTTTTCTTTTTTATTATTATTATTATTATTATTATTATTATTATACTTCACGTGCACAACATGCAGGTTTGTTACATATGTATACATGTGCCACGCTGTACCCATCAACTTGTCATTTAGCATTAGGTATATCTCCTAATGCTATCCCTCCCCGCTCCCCGCACCCCACAACAGTCCCCGGTGTGTGATGTTCCCCTTCCTGTGTCCATGTGTTCTCATTGTCCAATTCCCACCTATGAGTGAGAACATGCAGTGTTTGTTTTTTGTCCTTGCGATAGTTTGCTGAGAATGATGGTTTCCAGCTTCATCCATGTCCCTACAAAAGACATGAACTCATCATTTTTTATGGCTGCATAGAATTCCATGGTGTGTATGTGCCACATTTTCTTAATCCAGTCTATCATTGTTGGACATTTGGGTTGGTTCCAAGTCTTTGCTATTGTGAATAGTGCCACAATAAACATACGTGTGCATGTGTCTTTATAGCAGCATGATTTATAATCCTTTGGGTATATACCCTGTAATGGGATGGCTGGGTCAAATGGTATTTCTGGTTCTAGATCCCTGAGGAATCGCCACACCAACTTCCACAATTGTTGAACTAGTTTACAGTCCCACCAATAGTGTAAAAGTGTTCCTATTTCTCCACATCCTCTCCAGCACCTGTTGTTTCCTGACTTTTTAATGATCACCATTCTAACTGGTGTGAGCTGGCATCTCATTGTGGTTTTGATTTGCGTTTCTCTGATGGCCAGTGATGATGAGCATTTTTTCATGTGTTTTTTGGCTGCATAAATGTCTTCTTTTGAGAAGTGTCTGTTCATATCCTTTGCCCACTTTTTGATGGGGTTGTTTGTTTTTTTCTTGTAAATCTGTTGGAGTTCATTGTAGATTCTGGATATTAGCCCTTTGTCGGACGAGTAGGTTGCAAAAATTTTCTCCCATTCTGTAAGTTGCCTGTTCACTCCGATGGTGGTTTCTTTGCTGTGCAGAAGCTCTTTAGTTTAATTAGATCCCATTTGTCAATTTTGGCTTTTGTTGCCATTGCCTTTGGTGTTTTAGACATGAAGTCCTCGCCCAATGCCTATGTCCCGAATGGTATTGCCTAGGTTTTCTTCTAGGGTGTTTATGGTTTTAGGTCTAACATTTAAGTCTTTAATCCACCTTGAATTAATTTTTGTATAAGGTGTAAGGAAGGGATCCAGTTTCAGCTTTCTACATATGGCTAACCAGTTTTCCCAGCACCATTTATTAAATAGAGAATCCTTTCCCCATTGCTTGTTTTTGTCAGGTTTGTCAAAGATCAGATAGTTGTAGCTATGTGGCATTATTTCTGAGGGCTCTGTTCTGTTCCATTGATCTATATCTGTGTTTTGGTACCAGTACCATGCTGTTTTGGTTACTGTAGCCTTGTAGTATACTTTGAAGTCAGGTAGCGTGATGCCTCCAGCTTTGTTCTTTTGGCTTAGGATTGACTTGGCAATGTGGGTTCTTTTTTGGTTCCATATGAACTTTAAAGTAGTTTTTTCCAATTCTGTGAAGAAAGTAGCTTGATGGGGATGGCATTGAATCTATAAATTACCTTGGGCAGTATGGCCATTTTCACGATATTGATTCTTCCTACCCATGAGCATGCACTGAGTCTTGAAATAGGAGCCAGCCAGGCTAAAGGAGAGAGGGGAAGGTGTTCAAGAAGAACGTGAGGTCAGGGATGCAAACGAAACCATGAACTGAGCAACGGTTGCCAACTGACCTCCTGCAATTGACCCTTAACAATCCAGCAGTAAGTAGGTTAAAGTGCTCTCTGCCTCCCCACCATTAGACTGAGCTCCTTCAAAGTAGGAACTGTCAGCCAGGCACGGTGGCTGACGCCTGTAATCCCCGTACTTTGGGAGGCTGAGGCAGGTGGATCACTTGAGATCAGGAGTTTGAGACCACCCTGACCAACATGATGAAACCCCGTCTGTACAAAAATACAAAAATTAGCTATGCGTGGTGGCCGGCGTCTGTAATTCCAGCTACTTGGGAGGCTGAAACAGGAGAATTGCTAGAACCCAGGAGGCAGAAGTTACAGTGAACTGAGTTGGCGCCATTGTACTCCAGCCTGGACAACAAGAACGAAACTCTGTCTCAAAAAAAAAAAAAAAAAAAAAGGAAGTAGGAACTGTCCTATTTACCACTATATCTAATGTCCTAAGAAAATGCCTGGCACAGAGTAAGGGTCAGAAAAGATTCGTTGAAAAGCTGTCTTGCAGCCTTCCAATTTTATGTAAGAATAGCACAACATGTTTCTCGGCCGGGCGCGGTGGCTCATGCCTGTCACCTCAGCACTTTGGGAGGCCGAGGCAGGTGGATCACCTGAGGTCAGGACTTCGGGACCAGCCTGGCCAACATGTTGAAACTCTGTCTCTGCTATAAGTACAAAAAAATTAGCCAGGCGCGTTGGCACACACCTGTAATCTCAGCTACTTGGGAGGCTGAGACACGAGAATCACTGAGCCTGGGAGGTGGAGGCTGCAGTGAACAGAGATTGCGCCACTGCACTCCAGCCTGGGCAGTGAAAAAAAAAAGTTTTCTCTAGTACAAAAAAGAAAATATTTGTTGAATAAATAAACCAAAGCACCACTGCCTAGATTATCTTGCCCTATCCCTCAGACCAAATGCCTCTGTACCTGTGCTCACATAAGTCACATCAGAGCTTGCTATGTACGTGAGCATTATATATAAATTGCTGGACAGCCCTCAATGGATTAATTGATATGGGGCAAAGCATTTGTCTTTTGTTCAATGTGTTTCACTCTTGGTTATGATATTTATACACAAAGGAAAGCAATACTGTTTGCTTTTACCAGGAAAATCTTACAATGTGAGTGGAAACAAGCTTCTAAAATAATAATGGTGAGAATTATGGTAATATTTATTGAATGCCTACTGTGTGCCAGACAGTTTGTTTATAACCCACCCAACTAACTTGTAGGATGGATATTATCTACTATAAAAGAGGAAACTAAAGCTCATAGGAATTGAGAAACATGACCAGGCTTATATCCTGTAGCAGGTGGTTCAAATGATCCTGCCGGTTCAGCCTTCCAAAGTGCTGGGATTACACGCATGAGCCACCCCACTTGACCCGCCCCCCCTTTTTTTTTTAAGACAGCGTGTCACTCTGTTGCCCAGGCTGGAGTGCCATAGTATGAGCTCAGCTCACTGCAGCCTCAATTTCCTGGGCTCAAGGGATCCTCCCAACGCAGCCTCCAGAGCAGCTGAGACTACAGGTGTGCACCACCATGCCTGGCTATTTTTCCTTAACATTTTGTCTCAGAGACAGGGTCTTGCTATGATGCCCAAGCTGGTCTCGAACTCCTGGACAAAAGCAATCCTCCCACCTTGGCCTCCAAAAGTGCTAAGATTATAGGCGTGAGCCACCACGCCTGGCCCATTTTTCTTAAAATTAGTTTGCCACTGTATTCTTCCTCTTTTGGAAGTATTCTTCTTCTGAATTTGTTCATTCAGAAAACATCTTCCAAGTTCCCACTCTGTGGCTGGCACAGTCCCAGGTGGTAGAGATACCTGCCTTGGTCTCAGGAGCTTAGGGCCTCATGAGGATGTTGGATATTTGAAGATTAAACGAGGACTTCATGGCAGGGCACAGTGGCTCATGCCTGTAATCCCAGCACTTTGGGAGGCCGAGGCAGTCAGATCACGAAGTCAGGAGGTTGAGACCATCCTGGCTAACATAGTGAAACCCCGTCTCTACTAAAAATATAAAAAATTAGCCGGGCGTGGTGGCGGGCGCCTGTAGTCCCAGCTACTTGGGAGGCTGAGGCAGGAAAATGGCGTGAACCCGGGAGGCGGAGCTTGCAGTGAGCTGAGATCACACCACTGCACTCCAGCCCGGGCAACAGAGCGAGACTCCATCTCAAGAAAAAACAAACAAACAAAAACCAACTGGTCAGAGACGAAAACACAAAAGAAATTAGAAAATACTTTGCTATGAGCAACAGAGAAAACACAACATATCAAAATTTATAGGATAGAGTCAAAGCAGTGCTTAGAGGAAAACTACAGCTGTAAATGCCAACCTTAGGAAGAAAGACAAAGAGAAAGTCAATAACCTAACTTTACACGTGAAGATTTCGGAAAAAAAGAAGAGCAAACGAAACCGAAAGCAAGGAGAAGGAAGAAAATAATAAGGATTAGAACAAAAGTAAGTGATCTAAAGAAGAGAAATGGAGAAAATTAATAAAACCAAAACTTTGTTCTTTCACAAGACCAACAAAATAATCAAGTCTTGAGCTTCAAAAGACCAACAAAATAATCAAGTCTTGAGCTAGATGATCAGAAAAGTGGGGGGAAGGAGAAAGATTTAAATGAATAAAATCAGGAATAAAAGAGGACATTAATACTCACCTTACAGAAATAATAATTGTAAGGAAATACTATGAACCATATGCCAACAAATTAGATAACTTACATATGAAATGGACAAATTCCTAGAAAGACACAAACTACCAAAACTGATTCAAAAAAAATAGAAAACTTGACTAGAAATATAACAAGTAAAAATATTGAATTTGTAATTTTAAAATTTTAAACACAGAAAAAGCCCAAGCTCAGAAATAGCAATTCTTCACATACTCTTCCAGAAAAATGAAGAACATTTCCTGACTCATTCTGCAAAGCCAGTATTCCCTGACACCAAAACCCACGACACTACAACAAAACCACAGACCACTATCTCTTATAAATACATATGCAAAAATCCTCAACATAACACTGGCAAACTGAATGCAGCAATGTATAAAAAGGATTATATACCATGACCAAATGGGATTTATCCCAGAAATGCAAGGTTGCTTTAACATCTGAAAAACAATTTATGCAATATACCATATCAACAGAATAAAGAACAAAAGCCACACGGTAATTTCAATAGATGCAGAAAAAGCATTTGACAAAATTCTACGCCCCTTCATGATAAAAATACTCAACAAACTTGAGGCCAGGCATGGTGGCTCACACCTGTAATCCCAGCACTTTGGGAGGTCAAGCCAGATGGATTACCTGGGGTCAGAAGTTTGAGACCAGCCAACATGGTGAAACCCCGTCTTTACTAAAAATACAAAAAATTAGCTGGGTGTAGTGGGGGCCATGTGTAATCCCAGCTACTTGTGAGGCTGAGGCAGGAGAACTGCTAGAACCCTGGAGGCAGAGGTTGCAGTGAGCCGAGACTGTACCACTGCACTCCAGCCTGGGTGACACAGCTAGACTGTCTCAAAAAAAAAAAAAAAATTCATACAGATGCAAGGACTCAAAATAGCCAAAACAATCTTGAAAGGAAGAATAGCGGTGGAGGACTCACACTTCTGGATTGCAAAACTTTCTACAAAGCTACAGTAACCAAGGCAATGTGGTGTTGACATGAGAATAGACATGGATCAATGGAGTAGAATTCAGAGTCCCATAGTAAAGCCTCACTTATATGGTCAATTGATTTTCAACAGTGGTCAGCTGAGACAATCAAATGGGAAAAGAATAGTCTTTTCCATATATGATGCTTGGAAAACTAGATATTCGCATACAAGAGGATAAGGTTGGACCTCTACCTCATCATATGCAAAAGTTGACTTAAAATAGATTATAGACCAAATTATGAGCTAAAACTCTAAGAGGCTGGGCACAGTGGCTCACACCTGTAATCCCAGAACTTTAGGAGGCCGAGGCAGGTGGATCACCTGAGGTCAGGAGTTCGAGGCCAGCCTAGCCAACATGGTAAAATCCTGTCTCTACTAAAAATACAAAAATTAGCTGGGCATGGTGGCATGTGCCTATAATCCCACCTACCCAGGAGGCTAAGGCAGGAGAATCACTGGAAGCCGTGATGCAGAGGCTGCAGTGAGCTGAGATCGGGCCACTGCACTCCAGCCTGGGTGACAGAGCAAGACTCCGTCTCAATAAATAAATAAATAAATAAATAAATAAATAAATAAATAAATAAAACTCTAAGAAGAAAACGGGTGCAAATCTTTGTGACTTTAGATTAGGCAACATTTTCTCAGATGTGACAAGAAAAGCATAAGCTAAGAAGAAAAATATATAAATTGTACTACAACAAAACTCAAAACTTTCCCGCTTCAGAGGACACCATCAAGAAAGTGAAATGACAAACCATAGAAGGAGAGAATATTTTTGCAAGTCAAATATTTGAAAAGAGACTTGTATGTAGAATATATACAGAACTCCTGGCCCCATGGTAGCTCACTCCTGTAATCCCAGCACTTTGGGAGGCCAAGGTGGTAGGATAGCTTGAGGCCAGGAGTTCAAGATCAGCCTGGGTAACAGAGTGAGACCTCATGTCTACAAAAAAATAAGGCTGGGTGTTGTGGCAGGGACCTGTAGTCCCAGCTACTCAGGATGCTGAGATGGGATGATCACTTGAGCCTACCAGTTTGAGGCTTCGGTTAGCTATGATTGCACCACTGTACTCCAGCCTGGATGACAGAATGAGATCCTGTCTCAAAAAAAAAAATATATGCATATTATAAGGTGGGAAACAGACCCAAAGTCTGAGCTCAGGGCCTGCCTTAAACTCTGGCTTCTGTATGTCCAGGTCTGCGGTTCAGAGCCTTGGAGGAAACCACTGTGATACTCTCTGGCTTCACTGTCTCCCTACTAGTTGGGGTCACAGTATTATAGCAAAGAGACCCATGGATTTGTAAGAGAGATATCTGTTTAAAGCAGATTCACCTTCCATGCAATCCATCCTTCTTTCCCGTGGCTTCATGGTGAATTGCAATTTTAAGTAGAGGTATCTGAAGAGAGTTACATACTTATAAAGATTCACTAAGCTTCAACCATATGCCAGGCATTGGAGATACAACGGTGAGGCAACACAGACACAACTTCTGTCGTTTTACAGTCAGGGGTGAGCTATATAACCAACACATCTATAAAACTGTCACAGTGACAAGTGTCAGGAAGCACAGCCAGAAAGATGCAATTGAGAAATGGAAATTTGATCTAGTGAAAGAGATCTGGGATAAGCTTCCTTGAGGAAGCGACACACGAGGAGGGATGTGAAGGAGAATTGGAATTATGTGGGAAAGGCAGGGAGAAGAGAGTTCCAGTCTGAGGCCACAGCTTGTGCAGCCTCCCATGGCTCAAGGGAGCATGGCAAGGGTGAGCAGAATGCCACTGAGGCTGCAGCATGGGAGCAAGCAGAAGGGCAAAGCAGGTGTTCAGAGAAACACACCTGCTGAAATGAGTACAGAGATACCCTTAGATGAGAGGACTGAATTCCAGTGTTCTATTGCATAGCAGGGTTCATAGGTTCACAATATCCTAGAATAATCTTTAAAATAGCAGGTAGAGAAGACTGAATTTTTTCTCCACAAATAACTAATAACTATACTAGGTAATAGGAATGTTAAATCCCACGATTTGTTCATTACAATGTGTGTACCTATGTCAAAATGTCCCTTGCATCCTCTAGTTGTATACATATACTATACAGCAATTACAACAAAGTTTGAATAAATACTACCAAAATTCCCATGGAATCATAAAATGCCCTGGGTTTCCAAAGCCATCTTTACAAATCCAAACTATGTTGGATGCATCATAGACCTCATTCCTATTTACATCTCAAAGCTACAGTGATGCAACCGATACGTTACAGGCATGCCCACAGAAACACAGGCAATGGGCAAAATGAGGGAGCCAAATAATAAACCCAAATTCATCTACAGTAAACACATTTAAAAACAATGCCAGGAAACACAATGGGGAAGGGAGAGTCTGTTCAATATATGGTATTGGAAACTGGATATCCATATGCAAAAGAGTGAGACAGGACACCTGTGGTACAAAATAGACCATCAACAATTTGAAACGGATGGCAGAATATACGCGAAACTTGAAATCATTAAGCCATTGAAAGAAAACCTGGCCAGGCGCAGTGGCTCACGCCTGTAATCCCAGCACTTTGGGAGGCTGTGGTGGGCGACTCACCTGAGGTCAGGAGTTCGAGACCAGCCTGGCCAACATGGTGAAACCCGCTCTCTACTAAAAATACAAAAATTAGCCAGACGCAGTGGCATGCTGCCTCTAATCTCAGCTAACCGGGAGGCTGAGGCTGGAGAATCACTTGAATCCAGGAGGTGGAGATTGAGGTTAGCTGAGATTGCGCCACTGCACTCCATTCTGGCAGTTGAGGTGATGACAAAGCCAGATTCCTTCTAAAAAAAAAAAGCAACAACAAAAAATAAAAATAAAAAAAGAAAAGAAAATCTAGCATGTGTGTATACTTAGAACAATGCATACGGATGTTTAGAGTTTGAAAACAGAAAACCACAAAAATACGGGAGAAAAATCATTGACAAAAGATTGCCTTAGTAGTGAGTATGTTTTGTCTTGATTAATCACCAACATCACAGGCAACCAGAGAATTATACACATGTGGGACTATATCAAAATGAAGACCTTGTACTCACAAAGGAAACAATAAAGAAAACAAAAAGCATCCTGAAGATGAGAAGAAAGATTTGGGGAAACACACAGCTGATAAGGGGTTGTTTTGGAAAAGGTACAAGGTATAGTACTGACACCACTAACTAGCAAAGAACAAAACAAACAAAAAAAAACCAGAGAAACTGATAACCAAACCATGGCAAATGGGCCAAGAACCTGAATAAGCTTTTCTTCAAAGAACACATAAAATTGAAAACAAGTTTACAAACACTTGGTTAACACCACTAGTTATGAAAAAAATGGAAATCCGAAAAACACTCAGATACCATGTCACTCTAATTGAAATAAATAGTACCAAAAAGTGAACACATATATAAAAGACAAATGCTCGTGTGGGTTTCCAGAGAGGGGAAATCTTATCCACAACTGGTAGGAATATTCTGGTATATACACTAAGGAATCAGCTGGAGGTTCCTCAAAACATTGAAAAAAAGAACTACCATTTCATTTAGCCATGCTACTGCTGGGTATACATTCAAAGCAAAAGAAATCAGTCCATGGAAGAGGTATCTGCCTTCCCATGCTGACTGTGGCACTATTCACAAGAGCTAAGATGAGAAATCAACCTACCTATCCATCCACAGATGATGGGATACAGAAACCATAGTGTCCATTCACAATGGAACACTCTTCAGCCAGACACAGATACTGAAATCATGTCATCGGGAGCCACATGGTTGAACCTGGAGGAAATGATAGTAAATGAAATGAGCTACACTGAGAAAAACAAACATTGCATCGCTTCACTCATGAGGCATCTAAAAATCTTTATCTCATAGACCTAGAAAGCACCCTAGTGCTTACCAGGGTTTGAGGGGAAGGTGGGCCCTGGGCAGGGAATCAAAATGGGTACAAAGTTCCACATTTTTTGAGAAGAATAAAACCTGCAGTTCTATTCCTCAGCAGGGTGACTAGGGATAATATCATCAGAGGGTAATTTTCAGGACAGCTAACAAGGAGGATTCTGAATGTCCTCCCCTCAAAGAAATAACTCTATGAGGCAAAATAAATGCTAAGTATCCCGATTCCATCATGATACAATGCATGCATGGACCAAAACGTCCCACTCTACCCTCTAGTTGTGCACCTTTACTATGGAGCAAGTTTTTTTTTGTTTTTTTTTTTTGAGATGGAGTCTCACTCTGTCGCCCAGGCTGGAGTGCAGTGGAGTGATCTCTGCTCACTGCAAGCTCCGCCTCCCGGGTTCATGCCATTCTCCTGCCTCAGTCTCCCGAGTAGCTGGGACTACAGGCACCCGCCACCACACCAGGCTAATTTTTTTTTTGCATTTTTAGTAGAGACGGGGTTTCATTGTGTTAGCCAGGATGGTCTCGATCTCCTGACTTCGTGATCCACCCACCTCGGCCTCCCAAAGTGCTGGGATTACAGGCGTGAGCCACCGTGCCTGGCTGAAAGTTTGTTTTTAAAGAAATGTAAAGAAACAATGTGAAAATTCTCATGCAACCACAAAATGCCCTGAAATTCCAAAGCCAGGCTGAGAAATCCAAACTATGTCAGACGCAGCACATTCCCCACTTTCCAATTTCATCCCAAAGCTACAGACCCACTTCCACCTAGACAGAGCAGAGAACCCAGAAGTAACCCCGCACAATGACAATCATTTGGCTTTCAACAAAATCCACAAAAATAAGCAATGGATGAAGGACTCGCTATGCAATGAACGGTGCTAGGACGGGTAGCTGGCAGAAGAGTAACACTGGAGCCCTGCCTCTCACCACATGCAAAACCTAACTCAAGGTGGATGAAAGATTTCAGAAGAAGACCTCAAATTGTGAAAGTCCTACAAGAAAACGGAGGAAATACCTTTCTCAACACAGGCTTTAGTAAACCATTTATATGGCTTAGTCCCCAAAAGCAATGGCAAGAAAAACCAAAATGAACTAGTTGGGCCTAAGAAACGAAACATCTGCCGCACAGCAAAAGAAATCACCATCACGGTGAATACACAGGCTACAGGATCCATTAATTGTTCCCAAACTATTTCTGACCAAGGTCTTATAGCCAGAATCTACCATGACCTTGAATCAAAAAGCAGAAAAGCAAATAATCCAATTTAAAAAATGGGCAAAAAACGTAAATGCACACTTGTCAAGCCAGGACAGACAAGTGACTGACAGGCATGAAAAAAATGCTCAACGTCACTAATCATCAGAGAAACGCAACCCACAAGCACAAGGAGATACCTTCTGATGCCACTCAGAATGGCCCTTTGTCCAAGTCAAAACATAAGATGCTGGCGAGGTAGCAGAGGACAGGGAAGGCCGCTACACTCTCAGTGTGAATGCAAACTAGCTCTCACAATGTGGGAAGTGGCCTGGAGATTACTCAGAGTACTTACAAAAGAACTACCCTCTGACCCAGCAATCCCACGACTGGGTATCTACCCAAAGGAAAACAAATGCTTCTAACAAAAGGACACACACACTCCTATGTTTTCAGAACTGCTGTTCACAAGAACTAAATGCTGAGATGGACCTATGTGCAAATCAACAGTGGATTATTATTATTATTTTTTAAGTTTGGTACATAGACACCGCAAAATTCTACGTAGATTGAAAAAGAAATCATGCCCTCAGCAGTAACAAGGATGGACCTGGAGGCCACTACGCTAAGCAAGCTAAAACGAGGACAGAAAACCAAATACATCATGTTCTCACTTATAGGTGGAAGCTAAACGTTGAACACACCCAAACATAAAGATGAAAAAAAAACAAAACAAAACAGACACTAGGCCCACCAGACGGAAAAAGGAGGAAGACAGGGAGACCTGGCAGTAGAACCGCTCGACTGCTGCTGCGCTCACTGCCTGGGTGACGGGGTTCATTGGGAACCCAGGCTTCAGCTCCCTGCTATACACCCAAGTGCCCCACCTGCAAACCGCACCCTTTACTCACAATACAAGTAGGTGTCACTTTAGAAACCAAGGCTAGGAGCTGAAAATAAATTCTTACAAAAGGAAAAGAGGAAACCTACAGTGATCCAAACAATTCGTTACTGGCATAAACAGAGAAAGACACTGAATGGACAAAACTGAGGAGGCAAATAATCAACCTAGAAGTTTACATAGTGAAAACATAGTTTGCAAAAGCTCACTGAAGGCATAACTGTTGAGAAAACTGGGTATTCATGCTCCAAAGATTGAAATAGTTCCCTTATGTTGTACAATACATAAAAATCAATGCGGCCGGGCGCGGGGGCTCACGCCTGTAATCCCAGCACTTTGGGAGGCCGAGGTGGGCAGATCACGAGGTCAGGAGATTGAGACCGTGGTGAAACTCCGTCTGTACTAAAAATACAAAAAAAAAAATAAAAATTAGCCGGGCCTGGTGGCGGGCGCCTGTACTCCCAGCTATTCGGGAGGCTGAGGCAGGAGAATGGCGTGAACCCGGGAGGCGGAGCTTGCAGTGAGCCAAGATGGCGCCACTGCACTCCAGCCTGGGCGACAGAGTGAGACTCTGTCTCAAAAAAAAAAAAAAAAAAAAAAAATGCAAAACCAATTGAACACCCAAATTCAATCCTGAAACCAAAAAACTCCAAGGGGAAAACAGGATCAGCGTTTCTTTGTGGGAAAACTTCAATGTGTGTACCCATAGACAATACCACGGCTTCACCATCCCCCTTCTCTCCCTCTCAATGGGACACAGAAATCACTGCTAACAAAAGCAAATATCAGCATTTGAGACTAAGAAACACTTTCGACCTCTCTACATGGGAGAGAAAACAACGAACCCAAAGAGAAGGTATCCCACCTTGGGGGAAAAGATGATTGGGGGAAAATTATGGAAAATCATAAATTTCAAACCTATTCAAGAAACTAAAACTACTAAGTGGGGGGAAAGGATAAAAACAAATACACAAGCGACAAACGTGCAAAGGACGTGCGATAGCAGCTTCTGCAAAGAAAACATGAAATTTGACTCACAGCTAAAAGAAGAGTGGCACCCCATCACTCTCATGCCAGACATACACTAAGATACTGTCAAACTCCACTGAGAATGAGCATTACTCAAAGGAGCAATACAAGTTTTGGAAGGCAGGGGCCTATGTAGATTCATGCAAAGGGAAACTCGTATACGCTATTGGTGGCATTGAAAATTAGTGTATATACTGTGAAAAAAAGTTGGAGCTTCCTCAAAAAATTAAAATTACCACTTCCAGTTCATCTAGTCATTCCGACACTCGGTTTTTCATTTACAGCAAAGGAAACCTGTCCCTTAAGGAGTTACCTGCCTTCCTGTGTTTAATGAAGCACAATTCACGATACCCAAGATAGGGAATCAATCTACCTGACCATCCACAGGTGAAGGGATGAGGAAACTGCAGGATATCCGCACAACACAATACTCCTCGGCCACATGCAAATCACGTCCTTCTCATTTGGAACAACATGGATGAACCTGGAAAATATTATGTTAAGTAAAATAAGCCAGGCATAGAAAGACAAGCACAGCATCATCTCACTTATATGGAATCCAAAATCTTTACCTTCAAGAAGTAGAAGTACAGTCGTGGTTTGCTGAGCAGGGGGAATGAGGGGGATGTGAAAGATTCATTTTGGAAACATAGTTGCAGTTAGATGACAGAAACACATTCTGGTGTTCTGTACCACAGCTGGGTGACTGGTTAACAAAATATTGTGTTGTATTTTTCAAAAAAGCTAGAAGGGAACAATTTGTTCTCTCAACAGAGAAATAATACCTGATCTTTGGAAACAGATATGCTAAGTACCTTGGTTTGATCATTACTCAAAATACACATATATCAACATATCTCAGAGGAACCAAATGTCTCAGCATGCCCTCTAATAACATACTTTACTATACACAGAACATTTAAGAAATCTGAATACATAATGCTGATATTCACATGAAACCACAAACGGCCCTGAATACCTGAGGTGTCCTGAGAAATACAAACTAAGTTGGAGGGCTTACAATCCTTGATATCGAGTTACATCCCAAAGGTGTAGGTATCCAAAATACGTGTTTGTGTGAGGTGCCACTGGGCTCCAGCCTGGGTGGCAGAGTGATACTCTGTCTCAAAAACAAAACTGTTTGAAAATTTGAGTGCATTATGAGTGACAACTGGATGTTATCAAACATGTATAAAGAAAACAAAATTCTAAGCATAAAAATACATATCTAAACTAATACTGGGCAAAAAAATCTGAATAGACATCTCAGCAAAGATGACATGAAACTGGCCAACAGGTGAGAGAAAAGGTCCTCAGCATCGCTATTCATCAGGAAAAATGTACTTCAAAACCATTCAGATGCCATTTCACTCTTACTGAAATGAATGTTACTAAAAAGATTTAAAACATAATTTTTTGAGACAGGGACTTACTCTGTCCCCAAGGCTGGAGTGCAGCGGCAAGATCTCCACTCACTTGAAGCCTTGATGTCCCAGGCTCAAGTGATCCTCCCACCTCAGCCTCTGAAGTAGCTGGGACTACCGGCATGCACCACCAAGCCTGGCTAGTGTTGTATTTTTTTGTAGACATGGGGTTTTGCCATGTTGCCTAGGCTACTCTCAAATTCCTGGACTTCAGTGATCTGCCTACCTCAGCATCCCAAGGTACTGGGGTAACAGGTGTGACCCACTGTGCCTGGCCATAAAAAAAAATTTAAAAAGAAGAATGCTGGTATAGATATAGAGAAAAGGGAACTCTTACACACTGTTGGTGGGAAAATAAATTAGTATATAAACTATGCTAAAGAGTTGGAGGTCCCTCAAAAAACTGAAAACACAACTAGTAGAAGGCCAGTGTGGTCACATCGCTTGAGCTCAGGAGTTTGAGACCAGCCTTGGCAACGTGGCAAAATCTCATCTCTTACAAAAAAAAAAATTAGCCAGGCATGGTGGGATACGCCTGTAGTCCCAGTTACTCAAGAAGCTGAGGTGAGAACATCACTTGATCCTGGGAAGTCGAGGCTGCAGTGTGCCATTTCACTCTTATTGGAATGAATGTTACTCCAGCCTAGGCAACACAGCAAGACTCTGTCTCAAAAAAAAGAAAGAAAATGTAACTACCATATGATCAGCAATCCCACTACTGGGTAGACCTCCATAGCAAATGGAATGAGCATCAGGGATCAGAAAGACACAATGGGGATAAGAGATGTTCTTCATTAAATGGTTTTGAGAAAACCAACATCCCTATTGCAAAAGAATGAAATACAACCCTCTGTTACACAATGCAAAAAATCAACTCAAAGTGGACCTAAATACAAGACCTGAAACCATGAAAATAATAAAATCCCTGTATGCAAAAATAGGGGAGGTTACTTTCAGAGCAACTTGAATCCATGTCCACAGGTTGGAAAGAGTTTTAAAAAAGAAAAGAAAATGAAGGCAGGGCGCAGTGGCTCACGCCTGTAATCCCAGCACTTTGGGAGGCCAAGGGAGGTGGATCACCTGAGGTTGGGAGTTTGAGACCATCCTGGTCCACATGGAGAAACCCCATCTCTACTAAAAACACAAAATTAGCCCCGCATGGTGGCGCCTGCCTGTAATCCCAGCTACTAGGGAGGCTGAGGCAGGAGAATCACTTGAACCTGGGAAGCGGAGGTTGCGGTGAGCCGAGATCGCGCCATTGCACTCCAGCCTGGGCAACAAGAGCAAAAACCCCGTCTCAAAAAACAAAAAAAAGAAAAGAAAATGAAAAAAGGAACACGTAGGGGTAAAATTTCATTGAGAATGGAAATTATATGTGAATGATTTTTTTTTTACTTAGGCACTAAAATCACAAGCAACAAAAGCAGAAACAGATATGCAAGAGGCTACAGCAGACTGAAAAGCTGCCGCACGGCAAAGGAAATGACGAACTCAATGAGAAAGGTTCAAAGAGGGTTTGGGGGACTCACGTATCTGCTAAGGGCTTGTTATGGAAAATACAGAACAAAACATATTCAGTAGCAACAACAACGAGAAAAAAGAACAAATGATCCACCGCAACTTGGGCAGGGACCCTGAAATGTATTTCTGCAAAGACAACATTAAACTGCAGTGAAGCTCCCTACCCCATCAGGTGGCCATGACAGGACGTACAGGAGGGGACACTTGCTGCCGGCGGGTGGAGAAAAGCGGCCCCCGTGTCCCGGCAGCTGGAACGCACATTTTCATACCTACGGAAGCCTGGAAGCAACTAGACCTTTTTTCCTCTTTCTGAGTCTTGGACACCTGCAGCCAAACCTGGACCTGGCCCCTTCCCTCAACCTGGGCTGGGTTTCCCCTTATTCCAGCAGCTGCAGCCTCCCTCTGTATCTACGTGGGGGAGTTTCCCTGAGAAAAAATCCTGAACCCCTAAAAATACCACAGCCTGCTATGTTGCCACCCTCAAAAGCCCCTGGTGGGGAAACGAAAAACACTGAAAAACAAAGACTAAAATACTACCAGAGAAAGAGTAAAACGACTGAGAACCTGACAAGAAGAAATAGAACATAGAAGAAAATGTTCTTCTATACTCACCTTGAAGGAAAAATGCCGGAGCAGTCGCGCTGTGGAGAAGCCCGCACAGAAGGAAGCTCCCTCCTCAGCAGTCAGCACCGGGGACGGGAGCTGTTTCTTCCCCAGGACAGGGGCCCAGGTCATCTGGAAGCTGCCAGCGGCACCCAGTGGGGTCCTGAGGGAACAGAGCTCTTCTCTTCTCCTCACTGTGGATGCCATGCCGCGCCACACATGCCACGCCGCCTCCATGGCGGGGGTGGGGAGCGAGGGGAACACACATGCGCACCACGTGCGGGCAGAAAAGGTGGTTTGGCCCTGCCTGCCGCTCACAGTGCGCGTCGCACGCAGGCTGACCCCATCTCCAGTAGGCATCAGCCCAGGCCATGGCTCCAAGGCTCTGGAACTCCTGCACCTGCTCAGCCTGGGCTGCCACTGCTGCCTCTGCTTTTCTGCAACCGCCAATGCTTCCAGTCTTCTTGGAACTCTAGTGCTGACAATTTGGGAAGACACAAACAGTCTATAGCAAGGCGATCCAGAATGGGTGGAGGAGTAGGTTTCTCACAAAGTTGAAACTTCAACTACCAGTCCATCTAGCCACCTTTTTTTCTTATAAATTTGTTTAAGTTCAGTTCCTTATAGATGACGGATATCAGACCTTTGTTGGAGGCAAGATTTGCAAAAATATTCTCCTATTCTTTAGGTTGCCTCTTTACTGTGCTGATAGTTTCTTCTGCTGTGCAGAAGCTCTTCAGTTTAATTAGATCCCATTCGTCAAATTTGGCTTTTGTTGCCGTTGCTTTTGGTGTCTTTGTCATGAAATCTTCGTCCACGCCTATGTCCTGAATGGTATTGCCTATGCTGTTGTCACGGGTTTTTATGGTTTTGGGTTTTACATTTAAGTCTGGATAAAGACTATGTGGTAATATACACTATGGAATACTATGCAGCCATAAAATACAATGAGATCATGTCCTTTGCAGGGACATGATGGAGCTGGAGACCCTTATCCTTAGCAAACTAACACAGAAAGAGAAAAACAAATGTGGGATATTCCCACTTATAAATGAGAGTCAAATGATGAGAACACATGAACACACACAGGAGAAAAACACACCCTGGGGCCTATCAGAGGACGGAGGGTGGGAGGAGGGAGAGGATCTGGAAAAATAACTAACGAGTACTAGACAGATTACACAGTCGGAATCGGCTTTACCACTTACTCTCAAGAAGCACTCAGCCTCTTTAGGCCTCAGTGTCCTTATCTTCAAAATGGGAATTATACTGATATCTTTCTATGGCAGAGACTGCTGTTCTGCCCTAGTTGCCACTCTCACTTCCAAAGTGACAGAACCCCATTTTTGGACTAGGCATATGGCTCCCCAGGATGGAGACTGCATATCTTAGCCCCTCTGTTAGTTAGATATGGCCCTGTCTGTACCCTCCAACTGATGATTTGCAAGCAAAGCATCACTCAGCAGCTCCCAAGAGCCTTAAGAGGCATATTGATCATGCTCTTTTTTCTTCTTGACTTTCTCTTTCTCCATCCTCTCTGGAAGCTGATGCTATAATCTTGGACCGCTAAGATCAAGGCTCAGAATACAATAGCTACAAAATAAAATATAGTCCCTGAAGTGGAGGCTACAAGTCTCAGAACCTTAGCTTGTGACATAGGATTAGCTGAAGTGGTCAGGTAGTAGGTAGGAATATGCAGATATTGCAGGCTAATGAAAAAGAACAAGATCACGTCCTTTGCAGGGACATGGATGGAGCTGGAGACCATTATCCTTAGCAAACTAATGCAGAACACACAACCAAATACCACATAATCTCACTTATAAGTAGGAGATAAATAGTAGGAACACATGGACACAGAGAGGGAAACAACACACATCTCCCCGCTGGAGATGTTTCCCACCTTCTTTGTATTATTTACTGTGCTCCTCACATTTAGTTTATTATTTTATATCTGATTTCATTTTTTGAGGGTCTCACTCTGTTGCCCAGGCTGGAGTACAGTGGCATGATCACACTCACTGCAGCCTCAAGCTCCTAAGCTCAAGTGATCTCTCTGCCTCAGCCTCCTGAGTAGCTGAAAATGCAGGCATGCACCATCACACTGGGCGCATATATATATATATTTTGGTAGAGATGGGTCTATGTTGCTCAGGCGGGCCTTGAACTCCTGGGCTCAAGCCATCCTCCAGCCTCACTCCCCAGTGTGTTGGGAGGCACCGTGCCCAGCCTGTTAGGGTTTTTATCATGAGCGGATGTTGCATTTTATCAAAAGTTTTTCTGCATCTATATATATGATCATATGGTTTTGGCTTTTAATCTGTTCCTGAAGTGAATCACATTTGTTACTGCAAATGTTGAACCAACCTTGCATCCCCGGAATAAAGCCTACTTGATCACAGTGAATTAACATTTTCATGTGCTGCTGGATTCAGCTTGCTAGCATTTTGTTGAAGATTTTTGCTTCTATGTTCATCACAAATACTGGTCTGAGGTTTTCTTTGGTTGTCACGTTGTCATGTCCCTGCCAGATTTTAGTATTAGGCTGATGATGGCTTCAGAGAATGAATTATGGAGGAGCCTCTCTTCTTTGGTTATTTAAAATAGTTTCGGTAGAGGCCGGGCGTGGTGGCTCACGCCTGTAATCCCAGCACTTTGGGAGGCTGAGGCGGGTGGATCACAAGGTCAGGAGATCGAGACCATCTTGGCTAACACAGTGAAACCCCGTCTCTGCTAAAAATACGAAAAAAATTAGCCAGGCGTGGTGGCGGGCGCCTGTAGTCCCAGCTACTCGGGAGGCTGAGGCAGGAGAATGGTGTGAACCCAGGAGGTAGAGCTTGCAGTGAACCGAGATCGCACCACTGCACTCCAGTCTGGGCGACAGAGCAAGACTCTGTCTCAAAAAAAAAAAAAAGTTTCAATAGGATTGTTGCCAATTCATCTTTATGCATCTGGTAGAATTTGGCTGTGAATCCATCTGGTGCAGGGCCTTTTCTTTGAGGTTTTATATTACTGATTCAATCTGAGCTCAATATTGTTCTGTTCAAGGTTTCAAGCTTTTCCTGATTCAATCGCGGGAGATTGTGTGTTTCCCAAATGTATCCATTTCCTCTAGATTTTCTAGCTTGTGCACACGTGCAGAGCATTGTTCATAGTATTCTCTGAGGGTTCTTTGTATTTCTCTGGGATCAGCTGTAATGCCATCTTTGTCATTTCCAATTATATTTATTTGGATCTTCTCTTTTTTTCCTTTATCTAGCTAGCAGTCTATCAGTCTTGTTTAACTATTTCACAGAAGATACTCTTGATTTTATTCATCTTTTGTATAGATTTTTGCACCTCAATTTCATTAAGTTCTTCTCCAATTTAAGTTACTTGCTTCTGCAAGCTTTGAGGTTGGTTAGTTTTCTAGTTCCTTTATGTACCAAATTAATTAACTTGAGGTCTGACTTTTTGATGAATGCGTTTAGCGATATACACTTTCTTCTTGAAACTGTTTTAGCTGCATCCCAGGAATCTTGGGTAAGCTATGTCCCTATTTTCATAAATTTGAAAGATTTTTTAAATTTTCACAAATTCGAAAAGATTTTTTAAATTTCTGCCTTTTTTTTTTTTTAAGACGGGGTCTTGCTCTTGTCTCCCAGGCTGGAGTACAATGGCACAATCTCGGCTTACTGCAACCTCCAACCTCCACCTCCTGGGTTCAAGTGATTCTCCTGCCTCAGCCTCCCAAGTAGCCTGGATTACAGGTGTCTGCCACCATGCCCGGCTAATTTTTTGTATTTTTAGTAGAGACGGGATTTAGCCATGTTGGCCAGGCTGGTCTCAAACTCCTGACCTCGTGATCCGCCTGCCTTGGCCTCCCAAAGTGTTGGGATTACAGGTGTGAGCCACTGGGCCCGTCCAGGTGTTTTTTTAAATTTATTGAGGCTCGCTTCATGACTGAGCATGCGATTGACCTTAGAGAGTCTTACCTGTGCAGATGAGAAAAAAGTATATTCTGTGGCTGTTGAGTGGAGTCTTCTGTAGAAAACTATTAGGTCTAACTGGTCAGGTGTTGAGTTTAAGTCCAGCTTCCTTGTTAATTTTCTGTGTTAATGATCTGTCTAACGCTGTCAGTGGGGAGTTGAAGTCTCCCACTAGTACTGTGTGGTTGTCTAAGTCATGTTGTAGGTCAAGAACTTGTGTTATGAATCTGGTTGTTCCAATGTTGGGTGAATATATATTTAAGGTAGTTAGGTCTTGTTGGATTGTACCCTTTATCATTATGTAAGCTGGGCGCGGTGGCTCACGCCTGTAATCCCAGCATTTTGGGAGGCCGAGGCGGGCGGATCACAGGGTCAAGAGATCAAGACCATCCTGGCCAACATGGTGAAATCCCGTCTCTATTAAAAGTACAAAAATTAGCTGGGCATAGTGGCGCACGCCTGTAATCCCAGCTACTCGGGAGGCTGAGGCAGGAGAATCGCTTGAACCCGGGAGGCAGAGGTTGCAGTGAGCCGGGATTGTGCCACTGCACTCCAGCCTGGCGACAGAGCAAGACTCCATCTCAAAAAAATAAAAATATCGTTATGTAATGGCCTTCATTCTCCTACTTAATTTTTATTGCTTTAAAGTTTGTTTTATCTGATATAAGAATAGCAATGCCTGGGCTGGACACAGTGGCTCATGCTTGTAATCCCAGCACTTCGGAAGGCTGAAGCAAGTGGATTTTTTGAGCACAGGAGTTGGAGATCAGCCTGGGCAACATGGCAAAACCCCATCTCTACCACAAAATACAAAAATTAGCCAAGTGTGGTGGTGCATGCCTGTAGTCTCAGCTACTCAGGAGGCTGAGGTGGGAGGATCACTTGAGACTGGGAAGTTGAGTGCAGTGAGCCATAATCACACCACTCACTGCACTCCAGCCTCGGTGACAGAGCCCATCTCAAAAAAAAAATAGTGACTTTTGCACAGTAGATATTTCTCCATCCCTTTACTTTGAGCCTGTGGATGTTGTTACATGTGAGATGAGTCTCTTGAAGATGGCTGGTCTAGCCACTGGATCAGAGATTTAAGTGTAAGACCTCAAACCATAAAAACTCTAGAATAAAACCTAGGAAATACCATTTGGGACATCAACCTTGGGAAAGAATCTTTAACGAGGTCATCAAAAGCAATTGCAACACCAACAAAAGTTGACAAGTGGGACCTAATTAAATGAAAGAGCGTCTTCATAGTGAAAGACACTTAACAGAGTAAATATACAACCTATGAAATGAGAGAAAATATTCCCCAACTATGCATCTGACAAAGGTCTAATATCTGCATCTGTAAGGAACTTAAATCAACATGCAAAATATAAATAACCCTATTAAAAAGTGGGCAAAAGATATAAATGGACACTTCTCAAAAGATACACAAGCAGACACACATGAAAAAATGTTCAGCATCACTAATCATCAAACAAATACAAATCAAAATCACAATGAGACACCACCTTCCTCTTGCAAAAATGGCCATAATTAAAAAGTCAAAAAACGGTAGATGTTGGTATGAATGTGGTGAAAAGGAAACACTCTTACTCTCCTAGTGGGGAATGTAAGTGAGCATAACCACTGTGGAAAACAGTATGGAGAGTCCTTAAAGAAATAAAAGTAGAACTCCCATTCAGTCCAGCAGCCCCACTACTGGGTATCTACACAAAGGAACAGAAGTCGTCCTGTGAAAAAGGCACATGCACATGCATGTTTGCACAATTCACAAGTGCAAAGACGTGGAACCAACTTAAGTGCCCATCAACCAACGAGTAGACAAAGAAAACGTGGTATATATACACCACGGAATACCACTCAGCCATAAAAAGGAACAAATGCCTTTTGCAGCAACTTAGAGGGAGCTGGAGGCCATTATTCTAAGTGAAGTAATTCGGGAATGAAAAACCAAAAATCATACGTTCTCACTTAAAAGTTAGAGATAAGCTACACCAATAAAAAGGCCTAAGAATGATATAATTGATGCTGGGGACTCAGAGAGGAAAGGATGGGAGGGGGATGAGGGATAAAAGACTACATATTAGGTACAGTGTACACTGCTCAGGTGACGGACCCACTAGAATCTCAGAACACATCCATGTAACTGAAAACCACCTGTACCCAAAAACTGTTGAAATAAAAATAAAATTTAAAAAGTAATTATTCCTGGGGATCTGTTTAAAATGCACTGTTAATATTCCATTACCCGACTCTTTTAAATTCCCATTCAAAACCCTACAAATATTCAGAAACAGATTTAACATCTCAAACCATTGCAAAAAAATTCACTGGGCATGGTGGTAGGCACCTGTAATCCCAACTATTTGGGAGGCTGAGGCAGGAGAACTGCTTGAACCTGGGAGGTGGAGGCTGCAATGAGCCAAGATCACCGCACTGCACTTCAGCCTGAGTGATAGAGTGAGACTCTGTCTCAAAAAAAACCAAACTTATAAAAAAATCACCCAGAGACAATGACTGTTAACATTCCTGGCTGGTGTATTTTCTTCCTGCTCCTGTTCCTTATTTTATTTTATTTTATTTTATTTATTTATTTTCTTTTTTTTTTGAGATGGAGTTTCAATCTTGTTGTCTAGGCTGGAGTGCAATGGTATGGTCTCGGCTCACTGCGACCTCTGCCTCCCAGGTTCAAGTGATTCTCCTGCCTTAGCCTCCCCAGTAGCTGGGATTACAGGCATGCGCCACCACGCCCGGCTAATTTTTTGCAGTTTTAGTAGAGATAGGGTTTCTCCGTGTTGGTCAGGCTGGTTTCGAACTCCCAACCTCAGGTGATCTGCCCTCCTCGGCCTCCCAAAGTGCTGGGATTACAGGCGTGAGCCACCGCACTTGGTCCCTGTTCCTTTTTTTACATGGAGGTGACATTTTCTGCTCCACCTAAGGAAGGTCATGGCCTACACGATTCTACATCACTTTATTGAAATATCATGACAGCCTGGCACGGTGGCTCATGCATGTAATCCCAGCACTTTGGGAGGCCAAGGTGGTAGATCTCTTCATAGGGGGTTCGAGACCAGCCTGGCCAACATGGTGAAACCCTATCTCTACTAAAAACACCAAAAAGTTAGCTGGGCGTGGTGGCGCATGCCTGTAGTCCCAGCTACTTGGGAGGCTGAGGCACAAGAATTGCTTCAACTCAGGAGACAGAGGTTGCAGTACACTGAGATTGTGCCACTACACTCCAGCCTGGGTGACACAGTGAGACTCCAAAAAGAAAAAAAAAGAAAGAAAGAAGAAAGAAAAGAAAGGAAAGAAAGGATCAAAGAAAAGAAAGGAAAGAAAGGATCAAAGAAAAGAAAAAAGAAAACAGAAATATCATGACAGGCATCATCACTCTAATTTCACCAACAGGGAAATTAACGCCTAGGGCAGGTTAAAGGCCACAGAGCTTAGAAGGGCCAGGACTGAATGTGAATGCAGGTCCCTGAGGCCAAGTTCCAGAATCTCACCACGCCAGGATTCTTTCGAGGAAGTTCATTCCCTCACTCCTGCACACATTCACTTAAGCATGCCAAGGGCCTTGTGGGTCCTGGCCTGTGACAGACCGGGGGTGACAGAGTCTAGGTGGCCGCAGTCCTGCCATCAACCAGTTTCCATTCTAAAGGCTTAATGTCTGCAACCGAGGGCGCCCACTACCCAGTGTGGCCCAGCAGGAGTGAGTGGGGAAGGCGATATGCCCCTTCAAAAGGACTCACTCTCTGCCCAGCTGTCAGCACCTTCCGGGTCCCCTCAGCTCTCAGATCGAGGCCACCCTCTTCCCTGGTGGCCAGTGACTGAGCAAGTGGTATCAGGGCCTTTTCTGTCTAACAGGGGACTCCTCTGTCAGGCACTTAGATCCAGAGCTCCTCTGCTGGTGCCCTCTGCCCAATCCAGTTCCTCCCCATTTATTTTTCTTTTTGAGACAGAGTCTTGCTCTGTTGCCCAGGCTGGAGTGCAGGCATGATCATAGCTCACTGTGGCCTCCAACTCCTGGGCTCAACTGATCCTCCCACCTTAGCCTCCTGAGTAACCGGGAATACAGACACCACGCCAGGCTAATATTTTTTATTTTTATTTTTTTTGTAGAGACAGGGTTCTGCTATGTTTCCCAGGCTGGTCTCAAACTCCTGGCCTCAAGAAATCCTCCCACCTTGGCCTCCCCAAGTGCTAGGATTTACTGGCATGAGCTACCATGCCAAGCTCCCTTCCTCCCCTTTGCTCTCCTAACTCCATCTCAGCATCTACCCCTGAGGACCAATGCAACAGGGCACTCAGTGCATCTGTGAACCTCCCATCAGTCCTGTGGTGGACTACTGTCCCCTCTGGTGCATTCTTTGTCCCCATCAGCCTAGTAAGCTCCAGGGGCTGGCAGCTGGCACAGAGTAGGAGGCTGCACTCCCTGACTTTTCTATGCTGCACACAGTCCTGTGACCATCTTGTCCTCAGACCTGCCAGGGCCATGACCAACCTGCCAAGGGTGTGGGAAACTGTGTGTGACCCAACTCTAGGAGGAGGTGGAGCAGGCAGAAGGTAGGGGAAGCTGCTGCCCCAGTAGGTTTAGAGGAAGGGTGGGGTGTGGCAGGGCCAGGCAAGTGAGGGTGTGTGGGTGGGGGTGTGGGTGAGGGTGTGTGGGGGAGGGTGTGTGGGGGACGGTGTGAGTGAGGGTGTGGGTGGGGGTGTGTGGGTGGGGGTGTGTGGGTTAGGGTGTGTGGGGGGTGTGTGGGTTGGGGTGTGAGGGGGGGGTGTGGGTGAGGGTGAGGGTGTGGGTGGGGGTGGGGGTGTGTGGGTGAGGTTGTGGGTGGCGGGTTGTCGGGGGGTGTGTGAGGGTGTGGGTGCGGGGTTGTGGGTGGGGGTGCGGGTGAGGGTGTGTGGGTGAGGGTGTGTGGGGGAGGGTGTGGGTGGGGTGTGTGGGGGAGGGTGTGGGTGGGGTGTGTGGGGGAGGGTGTGGGTGGGGTGTGTGGGGGAGGGTGTGGGTGGGGTGTGTGGGTGCGGGTGTGGGTGGGGGGGTGTGGGTGGGGGTGTGTGGGTGGGGGTGTGGGTGAGGGTGTGTGGGTGAGGGTGTGGGTGGGGGTGTGGGGGAGGGTGTGGGTGAGGGTGTGGGTGAGGGTGTGTGGGTGAGGGTGTGGGTGGGGGTGTGGGGGAGGGTGTGGGTGGGGGTGTGGGTGGGGGTGTGGGTGGGGGTGTGGGTGGGGGTGTGGGGGTGAGGGTGTGGGTGGGGGTGTGGGGGAGGGTGTGGGTGAGGGTGTGGGTGGGGGTGTGGGTGGGGGTGTGTGGGTGAGGGTGTGGGTGGGGGTGTGGGTGGGGGTGTGGGTGGGGGTGTGTGGGGGAGGGTGTGGGTGGGGGTGTGGGTGGGGGTGTGGGTGAGGGTGTGGGTGGGGGTGTGGGTGAGGGTGTGGATGGGGGTGTGGGTGAGGGTGTGGGGGTGAGGGTGTGGGTGGGGGTGTGGGGGAGGGTGTGTGGGTGAGGGTGTGGGTGGGGGTGTGGGTGGGGGTGTGGGTGGGGGTGTGTGGGGGAGGGTGTGGGTGGGGGTGTGGGTGGGGGTGTGGGTGAGGGTGTGGGTGGGGGTGTGGGTGAGGGTGTGGATGGGGGTGTGGGTGAGGGTGTGGGGGTGAGGGTGTGGGTGGGGGTGTGGGGGAGGGTGTGTGGGTGAGGGTGTGGGTGGGGGTGTGGGTGGGGGTGTGGGTGGGGGTGTGTGGGGGAGGGTGTGGGGGTGAGGGTGTGGGTGGGGGTGTGGGTGAGGGTGTGGGTGGGGGTGTGGGTGAGGGTGTGGGTGAGGGTGTGGGTGGGGGTGTGGGTGGGGGTGTGGGTGAGGGTGTGTGGGTGAGGGTGTGGGTGAGGGTGTGGGTGGGGGTGTGGGTGAGCGTGTGGGTGGGGGTGTGGGTGGGGGTGTGTGGGGGAGGGTGTGGGTGGAGGTGTGGGTGGGGGTGTGGGTGGGGGTGTGGGTGGGGGTGTGGGTGAGCGTGTGGGTGGGGGTGTGGGTGGGGGTGTGGGTGAGCGTGTGGGTGGGGGTGTGGGTGGGGGTGTGGGTGAGCGTGTGGGTGGGGGTGTGGGTGGGGGTGTGGGTGAGGGTGTGTGGGTGAGGGTGTGGGTGGGGGTGTGTGGGTGAGGGTGTGGGTGGGGGTGTGTGGGTGAGGGTGTGGGTGAGGGTGTGGGTGAGGGTGTGGGTGGGGGTGTGTGGGGGAGGGTGTGGGTGGGGGTGTGGGGGAGGGTGTGGGTGGGGGTGTGTGAGTGAGGGTGTGGGTGGGGGTGTGGGGGAGGGTGTGGGTGGGGGTGTGTGAGTGAGGGTGTGGGTGAGGGTGTGTGGGTGAGGGTGTGGGTGGGGATGTGAGGGTGGGTGAGGGTGTGGGTGGGGGTGTGTGGGGGAGGGTGTGGGTGAGGGTGTGGGGGAGGGTTTGGATGGGGGTGTGTGAGTGAGGGTGTGGGTGGGGGTGTGGGGGAGGGTGTGGGTGGGGGTGTGTGAGTGAGGGTGTGGGTGAGGGTGTGTGGGTGAGGGTGTGGGTGGGGATGTGAGGGTGGGTGAGGGTGTGGGTGGGGGTGTGTGGGTGAGGGTGTGGGTGGGGGTGTGTGGGTGAGGGTGTGGGTGGGGGTGTGTGGGTGAGGGTGTGGGGGAGGGTGTGGGGGAGGGTGTGGGGGAGGGTGTGGGTGGGGGTGTGGGTGGGGGTGTGGGTGGGGGTGTGTGGGGGAGGGTGTGGGTGGGGGTGTGGGTGGGGGTGTGGGTGAGGGTTTGGATGGGGGTGTGTGAGTGAGGGTGTGGGTGGGGGTGTGGGGGAGGGTGTGGGTGGGGATGTGTGAGTGAGGGTGTGGGTGAGGGTGTGTGGGTGAGGGTGTGGGTGAGGGTGTGGGGGAGGGTGTGGGGGAGGGTGTGGGTGGGGGTGTGGGTGGGGGTGTGGGTGGGGGTGTGTGGGGGAGGGTGTGGGTGGGGGTGTGGGTGGGGGTGTGGGTGAGGGTTTGGATGGGGGTGTGTGAGTGAGGGTGTGGGTGGGGGTGTGGGGGAGGGTGTGGGTGGGGATGTGTGAGTGAGGGTGTGGGTGAGGGTGTGTGGGTGAGGGTGTGGGTGGGGATGTGAGGGTGGGGGTGTGTGGGGGAGGGTGTGGGTGGGGGGTGTGTGTGGGGGTGTGGGTGAGGGTTTGGATGGGGGTGTGTGAGTGAGGGTGTGGGTGGGGGTGTGGGGGAGGGTGTGGGTGGGGATGTGTGAGTGAGGGTGTGGGTGAGGGTGTGTGGGTGAGGGTGTGGGTGGGGATGTGAGGGTGGGGGTGTGTGGGGGAGGGTGGGGTGGGGGGGTGTGGGTGAGGGTGTGGGTGAGGGTGTGGGTGGGGGTGTGGGGGAGGGTGTGGGTGGGGGTGTGGGGGAGGGTGTGGGTGGGGGTGTGTGAGTGAGGGTGTGGGTGAGGGTGTGTGGGTGACGGTGTGGGTGGGGATGTGAGGGTGGGGGTGTGTGGGGGAGGGTGGGGTGGGGGGGTGTGGGTGAGGGTGTGGGTGAGGGTGTGGGTGGGGGTGTGGGTGGGGATGTGTGGGTGGGGGTGTGTGGGTGAGGGTGTGGGGGAGGGTGTGGGTGGGGATGTGAGGGTGGGGGTGTGTGGGGGAGGGTGTGGGTGGGGGGGTGTGGGTGAGGGTGTGCGGGTGAGGGTGTGAGTGCCTGCCTGGCTCTCCTGGGTGGGGCTGGATGAATGTTTGGGCACAGGCAGCAGCTGTCACATGGCCTGGCTGTGGGTTTGGGACGGAAACCAGGTAGGTGGGCCGTATCAGGCACAGCTACAAACTGTGCCAAGGAAACAGCCACAGCAGGGGCCCGGGGAAACTTCTGCCTTGGCAGAAGGTACTGGGGAGATGGGATGATTTGGGGAGGTCTTCCAAGGCCCATGGTGCTTCATGGAGCCAGGGCCCAGGGCAGGGAGGGCTATAACCCTGGCTTGCCTGATTGGCTGAACACAAACAGGATGGAAGGGGGTGTGAGCAGCCCGCTAGGTGGATGCCTAAGTGAGGAAGGAATGGGTGGCCACGTGGCTGAGACCCCCAAGACCAGGACCCCACTGTCAGGCCAGTGGCTTCCATAGGCCAGTGGGAAGCGTTCCCCTTTGGGCACTGAGGCCATCGGCTTCAGCTTCACACCCTTTTCCAAACAGACAGAAGTCCTTCAGGTAACCTCAAAAGTCACTTCTCCTGGCCTTCCCCAGAGGGGAAAGGAGAGAGCGGTGCTTGTGGCAGGGGGCCCTCAGAGCTGGTGGAGGGCATAGCAGAGAGACTGCTTGCATGTTGGAGGCCCCCAGCAGACCTTGCCCAGACGTCAGCCCTCGTTTGAGGCAAACTATAAAATTATTACAATTTAGGCCAGGCGCAATGGCCCATGCCTGTAATCCCAGCACTCTGGGAGGCCATGGCAGGAGGATCTCTTCAGCCCAGGAGTTTGAGCCTGCAGTGAGCTATGACTACACCACTGTACTTCAACCTGGGCAACAGAGGAAGACCCTGTGTCTAAAATAAATAAATAGGCTAGTCGTGGTGTCTCATGCCTGTAATCCCAGCACGTTGGGAGGCCAAGGCAGGTGGATCACCTGAGGTCAGGAGTTCAAGATCAGCATGACCAATATGGTAAAACTTCATTTCTACTAAAAACACAAAAATCAGCCGGGTGTGGTGGCGCGTGCGTGTAATCCCAGCTACTCAGGAGACTGAGGCAGGAGAATCGCTTGAACCCGGGAGGCAGAGGTTGCAGTGAGCTGAGATCACACCACTGCACTCCAGCCTGGGCGACACAGCAAGACTCCACCTCAAAAAAGTAAAAAATAAATAAATAAAAGATGGAAAAGCTATGTTCTTAACATTTTTGAAATGATAATTCATACTAAAAAATGTTACCAATATTAATGCACAAAGCATTTTATAAGTTTTAGACTATTAATAAAAGATACTAAAACTGAATTTAAGTATTTGTAGCCATGATTAACACTATAAGTTTGTATACCTATAATGTAGCAACTAATTATCCAAAAATTTAATAAATGACAAAATAAAATTTTGCAAACAGATTTGTAATAACCAGAAAGAAATCTGTATTGGCAATTAATGTAATATAATAAAAATAATTTGTTACGGTCATCTGCTAAATGCTAATTAATGTAAAATGTTAAAAGATTATCTTAATTATGACATCTTAATTTTTAATGGTTTTAAATATTATAAATATAATAAGGGGTTTCTAAATTTAAAAGAAGAACGACTAAATTTTTCAGAATTAGTTCATATTTCTTGTTGTACAATATAAGAACACCATTCCACTTTTCCTGTTAGATTAGGAACCCTCCCTTATTATCTCACTGAAGGAGAATGCTGGATGGTGCTACAAAGAAGGCAATCTAAGGACTCCAGAACTGAAGGGGCACTGCATGTCACTTCCCTAACTCAACTGAAAAAGGAGACAAAAACCTAGTGTTTTCTACCCTCAAGCCAGCAAGAAACACAGTCCAGGTAAGCTCGTTTCTTCCCCAGTGGAGCGGGAGTCTATCCAACAAGAGGCAACCATTCTGCCATGATCTTAGAGTAGAACTGTTCAGAAGTTTGCTAACAATAAGCAGCCAACATAGACACATTCTTTCTCTAGTAAATCTAAAATTCCCTTTTTCCCCAGAGGCACTGGGGTGCCTGAGGGGCATGTAGCAAAAGTGACCCCAGCCACACCATGCAAACTAGCCAGGAAACCTTTTTGTCATCACAGATCTGAGAGTCCCTGAGAACCCAGAGACAACACAGAGGCAGCAGGACACGAACAGGAGAGTCCCAGCATCAGTTCCTGGCCATAGAAGCCCTCCCGAGCAGCAGGCAGGACAGAACCCCTTTCAGCAATCAGCCTGCCAGAGAAGCCTCTGCCCCTGTGGTGTGAGGATCCACTTCCCCCAGGTGACACCACGGGCAGGTGGGCTGAAGAAGTGGGAAGGCCAAATCAACTGGCCCAGCCAGGATACCTCTTTGATGATACAGGTGATACAGGTCTAAGCCTCCCTTCTTCCACAGGAAAAACTAAGTGGCCCAGAGGCTGCCCAGAGGTAGGGGATCTGCCACAGCAGCCACCCTCCTGGGAGGTTCCCTTTCTTCTCCTTGGTGATCTCCCTCTAACACACACCTTCCCAGGAAAGCACCCTTTATCTTGCATGGGAAGGGGATCCCACCATACCAAAACCCAGCCAAAGAAGCCTTTTGTTCCTTAAGGGATAAGTTATCAAAACAAACACAAGCAAAAAGACACACAACTAGTCACCCCCTAAATTCTGTTAAGAATGAGACAACGCTGCCACTCACTCCTGGCTCAGGCACCAGCAGGAGGAGGACACCCTCCAGAGACTGCAGAAGGGGGAGGACTCCTCCTTGCCCTGGCTGCACCTCCACCACTGTCACTGAGGCCTGTAGTACAGAACCAGCAGCTTCCTACACACCCCAGGCCAGGCCAGGCCCCAAAGCGCTCCTACTCCCCCTTCCCAGCCCCCAGACTTCCTGCTGTTACCACTATTACCGCCGATGCCAACACAACCAGTGCTTCTGTCACCTTCCATGCACCCACCCACCCTCCAGGGCTCCTTCCACCTGGCCTCCACGGGCACCCTCCTACCATTCCTGTCGAGCTGCAGTCTCCATCACTGTCGCTGCCACAACCACAGGAAGTGAGCCACAGAGCCACGCCATCTACAGGCTCCAACCTCCAGCTCACCACAGGTGACTCCTACTTCACCAGCCTGGCTTGGAACAGCTGGAGAGGAAAAGCCAGAAAAACCTACAACGGGATGCAGAAAGTGGTAGTGTTAAAGCCTCGCCTTGTCATGCTGGCCACTGGGTGGCAGCGGCCAGTTTCAGCAAAGGCATTCACACTCACCTGCCAAAGTCCAGCCTCTCCTCCTGGCCCAAGCTGGCCTCCTGACCTGGGGTGGGGACTGGAGACACCACAGTGCCCGGCACTCCCTGGGGAGCAGGAACAGCAGAAACTCACACTCAGCCAGTAGTCCCCACCCAAGTACTGGTTCCCATTCCTGACTCCTCCACCCACAGGCCCTGAGCCCCCGTGGTGCCCACTACTCCTGCTCCATGCCTGGGGGTCCCAGATGGTCTCCACAACATGGAGCGAGAGGGCAAGGGCTGGGGAACCACAGTGGGTGTGGGGGCCCTGCCATGCTTAGAGGATTGGCATGAAAACTCTGTGCGCCCGCCACACTCCCACACGAGCAGGAGGAGTTCTCTCTCTAGAGCCCTGAGTCTGAGAAAAGGAGAAGGTCCCCTTCCTTGGAGGCAACCATTGTCCCGGCCACCTCCACAACCTGCCTCTGGTGGCAACAGTGCAGACCCCGATAGTGCCCCTAACCTGGCCCCCGCTGCCAGCAATGCAGCCCCCGGATTGCACCCACAACACACCCAGAGACTACCGTAGTAGGCAATGTAACCCCAATAGTGCCCCCAAACCACCACTCTGCCCCCAGCAGTGTAGCATTTGATGGTGTCCACAGCCCGTCCTGCTACCGGCATTGCAGCACCTGACAGCGCCCCAAACCAGCCCCCCACCAGGGCCACAGGCAGCACAGCCCTGGATAGCGCCCCCAACCTGCTCCCGTCGTGGGCAGTGAATGCCCGGGATAGTGCACTCAACCAAACCCCCCACCCCACCTTCCCCTTTCCCCCTTTCCCCACAAGCACTGCAGCATTTGACAGCTCCCCTAAACCTCCCCCGACTACCGGCCCACATTGTTGCTGGCATTGTAACCCAGGATAGCACACCCACCTGCCCCCTGCCTCTGGCAGTGCAGCAAATAACACCCCTAACCTGCCCCCATGAGCCGCTGGCTGTGCACAATAGCGCACACAACCTGCCTCCAACCCCTCGACCTTGGGCACTGTAGGCCCTGATAACTCAGCCAACCTGCCCCCCACCCCCACAGCAATGCAATGCCAGATAGCACCCCCACCAGCC
Organism: Gorilla gorilla gorilla; assembly: GCF_029281585.2. Classification (NCBI taxonomy): domain Eukaryota; kingdom Metazoa; phylum Chordata; class Mammalia; order Primates; family Hominidae; genus Gorilla; species Gorilla gorilla. The sequence goes on from NC_073228.2 coordinate 182,473,211, forward strand.
CCTCCCTACCCCCGCGGCAGGCAGTGCAGCCTCAACAGCTTACCAAATATGCCTCCCCAACCCCCTGCAGGAGGGCAGCGCAGCCGCAAAAAGTGCACCTACCCGGCAAACTTTCTACCACTCTAACAGACCTGCAGTCTCGGTCGCCACCACCAACCGCAGCCAGAGGAGCCTCGGTGGCCGAGGCTCCAGCCTCCAGCGCGGAGCAGGGGGCCCCCCTTCTTCCAGACCGCTAGCCAGTCAAGAGCAGCTCCCGCTGCCATCCTCCCTTCTACCGCTCTGGCCGTGCAGCCTGCCGTCTCTGTCACCACCGCCAACTTTAGCGAGGCGAGCCACAGTGTTGCAGGCTCCAGCATCCAGCTCCCCCTTCTCTTGATCTGCTAAGCTGGGAACAGAGTAGCTCCACCGGCGGATTTAGGAAAGCCTAGGATGGCGTGAGGCCTCCTCAGCATGCACATGGGGTTATGCACAAGGATTCTGAACTACATGTTCTGATTGGATGAGAGAAAACCTCTAGGCCTTCTCTGATTGGACTTTATTTCATACGCTGACTGGTTGTCCTAAGACTTGCTCTCATCCAATCAGAACATGCTAACAAAGTCCAATCAGAGTAGGCCTCTGAGTTTTCTCTTACCCAATCCTGGAACATGTAGTCCAGGAACCTCATATGCATAACCTCAGTATATAAATGGTGCCGAAGGGGAGTCAGGCTGTTCTAGGCTCATGCGTGTCTGCGCGCGGGGCTGCTCCATTCCCGGCTTAGAGGACCAGGACAAGGGCTAGCCGCCGCTGCATGCTGGAGGCTGTGGCTGCGGCACCACAGCTCGCCTCACTGCGGTTGGTGGCAGCGACGGAGACTGCAATGTGGCTGGAGTGGTAGGAAGGGGAAAATAGTTTTGGGGTAGATGGAGGAGTAAAGAGGGTGGTTAGTGCCAAAGGGAAAAGAGGATGGCGAGCAGGAGAAGGTGTTGCAAAAAGACAGTGAGGAAAAGATGGTGGGGAAAAAATGTTGGGGGTAGGTGGAGGGGGAAAAACGGTGGTGAACAGGAGGGAGAGAAGGTTTTGTGGAAAGATGGTGGGGAAAAAGTTTTTGGGTAGATGGAAGGGGGAAAGAGAGGGTGGGGGGGGAACGGGAGTGAGCAGGAGGGAGAGAAAGTTTGCAAAAATACAGTTGGGAAAAAAAGAAAGGGAAAGAAGAGGGTGGGTAAAAAGATTTTGAGTAGATGCAGCGGGGAAAAGGGGTGGCAAGTGGGAGGAGAAAAGAGGGTGCAGAGAGGGAGGGGGAGGAGAGAGTGGCGAGCAGGAGGGAGAGAAGGTTTTGTGAAAAGGCAGTGAGGAGAGAAGCTTTTAGGTAGATGGAGGGGAAAAGAGGGTGGCAAGCGGGAGAAAGATAAAGAGGGTGGCGAGCGGGGAGAAAAGGTTTTGGGAAAAACCGGTGGGCAGAAAAGAAAGTTCAGAAAGAAAACGCGGTGGGTAGAAAGTGGGTAGATGGAGGGGGAAAAGAGGGTGGCAAGTGAGAGGAGAATAGAAGGTGCCCAGGGGGAGTGGGGAGAGTTGGGAAAAAGATGATGGGGAAAATAGTTTGGGGTAGATGGAGGGCAAAAAGAGGGTGGCAAACAGGATAGAGGAAAGAAGAGGGTGAGCGGGAAGCAGGGAAGGCCTTTGTGAAAAGACGGTGGGGGAAAATTGGGGAGGTAGATGGGTAAACGAGGGTGGTGAGGAGGAGTAGGAAGGCAGCTTTGCAAAAAGATGGCCGGGATGTTTTTGGGTAGATGGAGAAGGGAAAGAGGATAGCAAGGAGGAAAGGAGAAAAAGACGATGGGGAAACGGTTTTTGGGTAGATGGAGGGGGAAGGAGGGTGGCGAGCAGCAGGAGTGGAGAGAAGGCTTTGGGAAGAGATGGGAGAAAATGTATTTGGGGAGATGAAGGAACAAAAGAGGGTGATGAGAGCAGGAGGGGCAAAAAAGGGTGGCCAGGGAGAGGGAGAAAAGACGGTGGGGAAAAGTTTTTGGGTAGATGGGTGGGGAAAGCAGTAGTGAGCGGGTGAGTAGAGAAGGCTTTGCGAAAAGATGGTGGGGGAAAAAGGTTTTGGGTAAATGGAGGAAGAAAAAGGGTGGTGAAAGAGAGGGGGCCAGAGGTGGTCGGGAAAAAAAGATGGGGAAATAATGGCGGGGGACAAAGGTTTTGAGTAGATCTTTTTCTGATTTTTAAATCAGATTATTTGTATTTTTGCTTTTGAGTAGCTTCAGTTCTTTATATGTTTTGTGTATTAACCCTTTGCCTGATGTATAGTTTGCAAATACTTCCATTGTCTGGTTTGTTTCTTCATTCTATTGATTGCTTCCTCTGCTTTGCAGAAGCTTTTAAGTTTAATGTAATTGCATTTCTCTATTTTGGCTTTTGTTGCTTGTGCTTTTGATGTCTGTTTCAAAATCCCTTGTCCTAACCAATTCCATGAAGCATTTATCCTATGTCTTCTTCTCTAGTAGTTTCATAGTTTCAGGTTCTACATGTCAATCTTTGAGTAGATTTTTGTATATGGTAAGATAAAGATCTAAATTTATTCTCGTACATGTGGGTGTTGTGTTTTCCTAGCGTTTACTGAAGAGATTGTCCTTCCCAAAGGTGTGTTCTTGGTGCCTTTGTTAAAAATGAGTTGACTGTAAATGCGTGAATTTATTTCTGAGTTCTCTATACTGTTTCATTTGTCTTTGTCTCTGTCATTCATCTATGTCTGTCTGTCTGTCTCTGTCTCTCCTTGCCCCTTTTTTTGCCCGTACCATGGTATTTTGGTAGTATATTTTGAAACCAGGTATTGTGATGCCTCCAGCTTTTTTCTTTTTATTCAAGATTATTTTATCTGAGGTATTTTGCATTTCCATGTGAATTTTAGAATTTTTTTTCTATTTCTATGAAGAATGTGTTTTGTAATTTAACGTGGATTGCATTGATTCTGTAGCTCACATTGGGTGATACAGATATTTTACCAATATTCTGCTAGTGCTTGGACATGGGATATCTGTCCATTTACATGTGTCTGCTTTAATATTTTTCATCTATGTTTTATAATTTTGTTGTGGGATCTTTAACCTTTTTGGTTATCTCTAGGTATTTTTTTGGTGGTAGCAGTAATGAAATAGCTTTCTTGATTTCTTTCTTAGGTGTTTCACTATTGGCGCATGCATGTGCTACTCATTTTTGTATATTGATATTGTGTCTAGTAACTTTACTATATTTATTGTTTCTAGTAGGTTTTGTTGTATAATCTCTAGGATTCTCTCCATATGTAAAAGATCATGTCACTTGTAAACAGAGACAATTTGAATTCCTTTTTTCCCATTTGGATGCTTTTTATTGCATTCTCCTGTCTAATTGCTCTAGCTCAGACTTCCAGTACTATGATGAATAAAAGTGGTAAAAGTAGCCACACTCGGGCCAGGCGCAGTGGCTCATGCCTGTAATCCCAGCACTTTGGGAGGCCAAGGCGGGCGGATCACGAGGTCAGGAGATCGAGACCATCCTGGCTAACAGAGTGAAACCCCGTCTCTACTAAAAATACAAAAAAAAAAAAAATAGCTGGGCGTGGTGGCAGGCGCCTGTAGTCCCAGCTACTCAGGAGGCTGAGGCAGGAGAATGGCGTGAACCCGGGAGGTAGAGTTTGCAGTGAGCTGAGATCGCGCCACTGCACTCCAGCCTGGGTGACAGAGCAAGACTCCATCTCAAAAAAAAAAAAAGTAGCCACACTTGTTCCAGATGTTAGAGGAAGAGCTTTTAACTTTTTCCCATTGTTTATGATGTTAGCTGTGTTTTTGTCGTATGTGGCCTTTATTGTGCTATGTTTTTTTCTGTACTCATTTTGTTGAATTTTTATTATGAAGGAATGTTGAATTTTTTTCAGCATCTACTGAAATGATTATATGTTTTTTTCTTGATTCACTGAATGTGGTGTAGCACATTTATTTATTTGTGTTTATTGAATCATCCTCATATTCCTGGGATGAATCCCACTTGATTATGGCAGATGATATTTTTATTGTCTTGTCAAATGCATTTTTCAAGTATTTTGCTGAGGATTTTTGCATCTGTGTTCATCAGGAGTATTTCCCTGTGGTTTTCTTTTTGTGTTGTGTTTTGGTCTGCTTTTTGTACCAAGGTAATTCTGGCCTCATAGAACAAGTTTGGAAGTATTCCTTCCTCTTCATTCTTTGGGGGAATGTTTTGGTAAAATTGGTATTAGCTCTTTTAAAACATTTGGTTGAATTCAGCAGCAAAACCATGATTCTTGTGGGTTTCTTTGACGGGAGACTTTTTATTACTGCTTTAATTGCATTACTCATTATTGGTCTGTTCAGGTTTCTTATTTTTCTATCATTCTATCCACACCAGCCCAGGGATGCAGGGGAGGTCCCAGCAAGTGGCCACGCCAGCTGCTGCCCTTCTCCCCTGGCCATTGACACATCTGGTTCACCTCAGCATCCCTAGGTGTTATGAGGAGGGCAGAGTGTAGCCAGCCCTGGCCTGGGAATGCACCAACATGGGGTCCCTGGTGAGTCCAGAGCTGGGGCTGCAGCTAGAACTTCAGGGCAAGAGAGACCCCATGCCCTTCACTTCCTGGTCCCAGTCCTGAGGTTCCAGGAGTGGGATCAGAGTGGGCACCCGTGAGAAGCTGGTGGCGTGGGAGGGCTGTGTGTTCTGCTGAGGCACCGTGTCCCCACTGCTGTGCTGTCTCACAGGCCCCTGTCTCTCTTCTTGCTCCTGGGTGATAGCTGTGGTCATGGACATGTTCACCCATGTGGACATCTTCAAAGACCTGCTGGACGCCGGCTTCAAGAGGAAAGCAGCTTTGTACATCATCGTGGATGAGAGTAAAGTCAAGTACGTTCTGCATATGTGTGAGCGGACCCGCATGCACCTGGGGCACCTCAAGGTGAGCAGGCTCCTCACTTGCCTACGTGGCCAGATGGCAGGGGTCATTCAGTTTGTCAAACACCTCGAGTACCTGCCTGCTCTGGACGGAGTCCTGTGCCAGGCACTCAGAGTCCAGTAATCCTAGAGCCTCTGCTTGAATTCCCTGAGGGACAGGATACTCGCTATGTCTGATGGGACAGAGATAAGATAAACATTGATGAGGTGCTTGCTGACCAGGTGCTGGAGCTCATGCCAAGTGCTGCATCATATGTTATTTCAGAGCAGCCCATGCCACATTGGTTACCTGTCTGCTTGCATACCCCTGGTCATAGTGTGCTCACTATGTCCTCAGGTAGCTCGTGGCCTATCTGGAGAGATTCAGTTCCCAGGAAGTCTTTCTTGGGTTAAGCCAAAACCTGTCTCCTTAGAATGTCCATTTACTGGTTTTAGGATCTGGCTCAGACAGAAGCAGCTCTCCCTCAGGCTGAGGCCAGGGAAGGCTTCCTTGATGTCTGCACAGTTGAAGTGGATTTGAGGCACATAAGCAGAGTGGAACCTTTAGGGTGGGGAGAAAGCACGGAACAGAGGTGGATCAGAGACGGCTGCCAGTGGGGTCAAGGTGGGCTGCAGGTCCCCAGCGCTGCTTTTCTGTGTGTCCCTGGGCATGTCACCTCCCCTTTCTGGGCTATACAACATCTCATTGCTCCAACTCTGTTCTGCCCAGACACCCTGGCATTTGGTGTCTGGCTAATTTTTTTTTTTTTGAGACCGAGTCTTGCTCTGTCACCTAGGTTGGAGTGCAGTGGTGCGATCTCGGCTCCCTGCAACCGCTGCCTCCTGGGTTCAAGCAATTCTCCTGCCTCAGCCTCCCAAGCAGCTGGGACTACAGGCGCGCACCACTACGCCCAACTACTTTTTGTATTTTCTGTAGATACAGAGTTTCACCATATTGGCCAGGCTGGTCTCGAGCTCCGGACCTCGTGATCCACTTGCCTCGGCCTCCCAAAGTGCTGGGATTACAAGCGTGAGCCACCGCACCCAGCTAGTGTCTGGCTAATTTTTTTGTATTTTTAATAGAGACAAGAGTTTCACCATGTTGGGCAGGCTGGTTTTGAACTCCTGACCTTGTGATCCATCCACCTTGGTCTCCGAAAGTGCTGGGATTACAGGTGTAAGCCACTGTGCCCAGCCAATAAAAGCCAGTTTTAAAACAGAAAAAACAGCTTTGAAATTGAGGGCTGCATTTTTACAGAGAATATTTTCCAGCATGTGCAATCTAACATAGTAGCACTATACTCCTCACTTAAACAGACTAGCTTTTATAATGAATGATTTTGTTTTAAAATGTGAGTAACAGCACACCAGGGGCTGTGACAGCATGATCGCTTCTGTTAACATCTCTTTCTAATACCGTAGTCCCACGTAAGCTGCATTTGGCTTTCACGGTTTCACTTACCTACAGGCAGTCCTGGTCTGAAAACATTAAATGAAAAATCCACAGATAAACAACTGACAAGTTTTAACTTGCTGTGCTGTTCCAAGTAGTGTGGTGGGAGCTCCTGTCACCCCCTCTACTCAAGGCCCACCCAGGACGTGAATCTTCTCTGCCCACAACATCCACCTGTCTACCTTCCCACTTGTTAGTCGCTTAGCAGCTCTCTGGGTCATCAAATCCTCTGTTGAGATATCACGGAGTTTGTGTTCAAAGAAATCTTGTTTTACTTAATGTCCCCAAAGTGCAAAAGTACTGATGCTGGCAATTCACAAATGCCAAAGAGAAGCCATAAAGTGTTCCTTTTAAGTGAAAAGGTGAAAGTTAATCACAGGGCATGCATGTGTAGAAACAAAGATAATCTATATTGGATTTAGTACTATCTGTGGTTTCAGGCATCCTCTGAAGATCTTGAAATGTATCCCCTATGGATAAAGGAGGACTACTATATTCTCAATGGATTTTGCAAGAAGAAAATTAATCATTCACAAAATATTTTAACCTTAGAATTTAAATAAATGTGTATATTCTCTACAAGTTAAACACAAATATTGTAATAACCTATGGCCACTTTTTCTTATTTTTATGCCATTTGAGTAATGACTGGTATTGATTTGCTGAGGTTCAAATTTTGAATTCTAGTTTTTCTTAAACATGACTTATATTAATAAGAATATGTTCAACTCTGGTGTGCTTTATCAGTCAAAAACACAAATTAATTATGCAGAGAATATTATTTTCTTTTTTGAGATGGAGTCTCCCTCTGTCGCCCCGGCTGGAGTGCAGTAGCGCAATCTTGGCTCACTGCAAACTCCACCTCCTGGATTCAAGTGATTCTACTGCCTCAGCCACCCAAGTAGCTGGGATTACAGGCATGCCCCACAATGCCTGGCTAACTTTTCTATTTTTATAAAATCTAAAACCTGGGACCTGGTATAAGGCCTGGGTATCCACCTGGGGCTTGATTTTAGCAGGGGCCTGAAGTTCTAGCACCTGGTGTCCACCTGAGGCCTGGGTGTCAGCCTGGGACCAGATGTCCAGCTGGGGCCTGAGTGTTTCTCGGTGCCCGAGGACTTCCTGGGCCCGGATGTCCACGTGGGACCTAGATGTGTACCTGGGGTCTAATGTTCACCAGGAGCCAAGGTATCTACCTGGGGCCTGTGTCCACCCAGGGCCTGATGTCCATTTGAAGTCAAGTGTCCACCTGAGGCCACATGTCCACCTGGGGCCCAGGTGTCCTTCAGGAGCCTGGTTTTGACCTGGGGCCTCAGTGAACACTTGGGGCCTGATGTCCACTGGGGTCTTGGTGTCCAGCTGGGACCTGATGTCCACCGGGTTCCTAGGTATCCTCCTGAGGCCTGGTGTGCTGCTGAGGCCTGGTTTCGGCCTGGTTTCTACCTGGGGTATGGGTATCCACCTGGTTACTGTTGTTTACCTAAGACCTGTTGCCCACCTTGGACCTCTTGATCCTCTGGGGCCTTGTGTCCACCTGTGCCCGGGTGTCAGCTTGGTACCTGATATCCACTTGGGGCCTCCACAGCCACCTGGGGCCTTGTGGTCCCTTGAAGCCTGAAGTCCTGGGTATAGGTATCCACCTGGGTCCTGGGTGTCCACTTGGGGCCACATGTCCAGCTCTGGTCTGAGTGTCCCCATGGGGCCTGATACGCACCAGGGGCCTAGGCATGTACTTGATGCCTGGTGTCCATATGGAGCGTGCTGTCCCATGAGGATTGATACTCAGATGGGGCCTGGTATCCACTTCGGGCCTATTGTACTCCTGGAGTCTGATACCCATTCTCTGCCTGCTGCCTACATAGGGCCTCATGCTCCCCTTGAGCCTGGATGTCCACCTGAGTCCTTGGTATTCTCTGTGGGATGGCTGTCCACCTGTGACTTTGTGTCCAGCTATGGCCTGGGTGTGAGCCTGGTGCTTGATGGACACCTTGAGTCCGTGTGCACCTGGGGCCTTATGTCTATCTGGGGACTAGTGTCTACTTGGAGCCTGATGTCTATATAGGGACCATGTGTTTATCCAGGGCCCGATGTCCATCTGGAATCAGATGTTCCCTTGGGGTCAGGGTGTCCATCTGGGGCCTAATTTTCACCAGGGGCCTGCTGTTCACCAGGAGCCTAGGCATCCACCTGTGGCCTGCTGTCCACCTGGGGCCCCCTGTTCACCTTGGCCCTGATACTTACTTGGGGCCTGGACATCCACTTGGAGCCTGGGGTTCAAGTGGCGCCTGGTGTTCCACCAAGATGCCTGATGTCCATCTGCGGCCAGGTTTCCACCTAGGGCCTGGTACGTACCTGGGGCCTTGGGTCCACCTGGGGCCTGATATTTGCCTGAGGTCTGGGCGTTCACCTGGGGCCTGATGTCTAGCTGGGGCCTCATATCCACCTGGGGCCTCCATGCCAAACTGCGACCTGATGTCCAGCTGAGGCCTGATGTCCATGCAGGAACTGGAGTCCCTCTGGGACCTGTTGTCCACCCGGGGCCTGATGTCCAATGTCCACCTTGAGTCCAGTGTCCACTTGGGGCCCGATGTTTTCCTGGGGCCTTTGTGTCTGCTGGGGCCTTATGCCCACCTGGAGGGGATGTGTCCCATGCACCTGCCCTTGTCCTGGGGAGAGTGTGTAGAGAGTTGCTCTGGCCCTGCCCCTTGTCATCTGGGAATTGCCCCGCCTGCTAACGCGGTGGGGAAGGTGTCATCTTGACTCAGGTGGGTGCTGGGTTTCAAACTGGGGCCTTATATTTACCTGGGGACTGCTGTCCATGTGGGGCCTGGTGTCCACGTAGGTGCTGGGTATTCACCTGGAGCCTCACATCCACCTGGGGTCAAAAGTGTTCACCTGGGGCCTGATGTTACCTAGCACAGGCGTTGCACAGAATACACACAGACTGGAAAGGAAGAAGGAATGGAAACGTGGGACCTACGTATTCAGTATAAGAAAAGTGAAAATAGCAACCAGGAAAGAACACAAAGAAAGTACGAGAAGGATGGTATGAAGAAGACACAAACCAACCTAGGCCCAGTTTCCTAAGAAACACTGGAAACCACACTGAAATGAAATGTCAGACGGAATCAAGCCATCTCTGGATTTTCCCCAGTGGGCCGCTCAGTGTCAGCGGGGATGGGAGCAACTGGGACTCTCCTACATCACTCTTAGGCCTAGAAATTGCTAAGGCCGCCCCGAAAACATCCTACTCACTTTTCAGAAAATCACAACTTGCAAAGTACAGCAAAACCAAAGAAGGCCAAGAGCTTACCTTGGAGAAAGTTCTCGCAGCCCTGGGCGCCACTGGCTGGCTGGTTCTGTGGTTGCTTTGCCAGCAGGCAGCCTTTTCTCAGCTGCCTTTCTTTGTATCAGGTGGCGGTGGCTGATGACCCGTGTGGCCTTTGCCCTTGAGGATTAGCCCAGCAGGTTGACTTAGGCCTGGAGCAGCGGTGAGGGCAGCGTTCTCTGGCGCTGCCCTTTTCCTGTTGGCAGCAGGATGGGGCGAAGCTCCAGGGCCCCAATTCCAGCACCTGACTTGGAAGCATCCAGCGGCCTGTGGCACGACGGTGGTGGAGGCGAGCCTGAGCGACTGCAGCTGCATCTCTGTTCCCAGTGCCATCTCCAGATCTTCATGCCCTGAGCAGTGACCTGGGCCAAGAAGTCACTTTCCTGGATGGTGTCTTCAGGAGGGCACGTTCCTGAACCGTGAGGGATGGGTGTTCAGCAACTCTCCACAAACTTTTCCCAGGAATTGGGCGAGGTGCATTGTGCCACAGCCCTTTCTGGGTAGGCATAAGGCCCCACGTGGACACCCAGGCCTCAGTCAATATTCAGGAGCAAAGTGGAGACCTAGGCTCCAGGCAAACATCAGGCCTCAAGTGGACAGTCCCAGGTGAACATCGGACATCAAACACCAGATTGATGCTATGTCTTAGGTGTACGCCAGTTCCCAGGTGGACTCCAGTTTCCAAATGGACATCAGGCACCAGGCGGACATCAGGTTCCCAGTTGACAGATAGGTTCCAGATGGACACCAGGCTCCAGTTGAACATCAGGCCCCAGGTGATGCCTAGGCCCCACGTTGACACCTGGGCCCCAGGTAGACATGAGGCCCCACGTGGATAGTTATGTTCCTGGTGAACATTAGGCCCCAAATGGACACTCTGGTTCCAGGTGGATATATGGCCTCAGGTGGCCATCGGGTCCCGGGTGCACACTGGACTTGAGGTATACATCAGGCACGAGGTTTACACCCAGGCCCCAGGTGAACTGAATGTCACAGATGGACTTCAGGCCCAAGGAGGATACCAAGGCTTCAGGCGGACACCCAGGCCTCACGTGGATATTAGGTCTTAGGTGAAACTCAGGCTCTAGTTGGATACCGAGTCTTCAAGTGGACATAATAATGCCCCAGGTGGAACCCAGGCTTTAGATGGATACCAGGCTCCAGGTGGACATTAGGCCCCAGGGTGACACCAAGGCTCCACGTGGACAGTAAGCCCCAGGTGAACCCCAGACCTCAGGTGAACATCAGGCCCCTAATGGATGCCTACACTGCAGGTTGACATCAGGCCCCAGGAGGGCACCAGCCCTCAAGTGACCACCAGGTCCCAGGTGGCTGTGTAGTACCCAGGTGGATATCAGGCATCAGGATGACTCTCAGGGCCCAGGTGAATGCCAGGCCACAGATGAACAGCAGGCCCAAGGGGTGGACACAGGCCCCCGGTGAACACAAGTTCCCAGATGTATACCCAGCCTGATGTGCACCTGCAGACCAGAGTTCGCCTAGGGTCTGATTTCTCCCTGGGGCCTGGGTGTTTTCCTGGGACCTATAACCTGCCTGGGGTCTGGTGTTTACCTAGGGATGGGTATTCACCCTGGGTCTGATGTCCGCCTGGGGCCTGGGTGTCACCCTGGGGCCTGATGTTCACCTGGGGCCTTCTGTTTATCTAGGGCCTGATTTCCATCCTGAGACTGGGTGTCCACCTGGAGTCTGTGTCCCCATGTGACTTGGTGTCCAACTGGGACATTGGACACCGGTAAACACCAGGTCCCATGTGGATTACTATGGTACACCTGATGTACACCTTGAATCCAGTGTCCACTTGGTCCTGATAGCTACCTTAGGCCTGTTGTTCACCTGGGGCCAGGCGTTGTGCTGGGCCCTAATGTCCACTAGGAGCCTGATGTTTACCCGGGGATCTCGACTCCCACCTGGGGCCTGGGTGTTTCCATGGGATCTGATACCCTTCTGTGGCTTTGGTTTCAATCTGTGGCCTGATGTTCACCTGGCATCTAGGTATCCATGTGAGGCCTGGTGTCACCCTGGGACCTGATGTTCGCCTGGGGCCTGGTGTCAACTTGGGGCATGGGTGTTCACCTGGGGCCTAGTAGTTTACATGTGCCTTCGTGTTTACTGAGTTCTTTAGTGTCAACTTGTGTCTTAATTTCTACCATGAGCCTGGTGTCCACCTGGAGCCTGGGTGTCACCCTAGGGCCTGAAGTCCTGGAGACTAGCTGTCCAATTGGAGCCTAGGTATCCACCTGGGTCTGAATTTCACCTGGGGTCTGATGTCCATTTGGAGTGAAGTTTTCACTTGAGTCCTCACGTAAACCTGGGGCCTGGGTGTCAACCTTGAGCCTGATGTTCACCTGTGGTCCTGTGTCCACATTGGGACTGATTATTCACCTGGTGCCACATGTGCACGTGGGGCCTGAGGGTTTACCTGGCTGATGCCCACCTGGGACCTTATGAGTTCCTGGGGCCTAGGTATACTCCCTAGGCCAGGTGCCCACCTGGGTTCTCATATCCACATTGGGCTTTGTGTTCACTTGAGGCGTGGTATTCTTCTGGGGGTGGGTGTTCACCTGCGACCTCATACCTACTTGGGGCTTGGGTATCCTCCTGGGGCCTGATATTCCCCTATGACCTGGGGTGCAACTGGGGCCTGGGTGTCAGCCTGGCAGCTGAGTTCAGTGTCCACTTGGGGCCTGGTATTTAGCTGAGGCCTGACACCCACCTGAGGCCTGGGTGTTTAGGTGTGGCCTGTTATCTTTCTGTTGCCTGGGTTTTTATCAGGAGCCTGATGTTCACCAGGCCACCTAGGTGTCCACCTGGACCAAATGTCTCTCTGGGGCCTGATGTTCACTTGTTGTCTGGTATTTACCAAGGGCTTGGGCATCCACCTGTTGACTGATGTTCAGCTGGGGCATAGATATTCACCTGGGGCCCGAGGGTACACCTGGTGCCTGACGTCTGCCCGGGTGCTAGTAATCCACATGGGCCTGGTGTTTACCAGAAGCCTAATGTTCACCTTGGGCCTCATGTTTACCTGGAGCCTTGGTGTCAACCTGGGGCCAGATATCGACTGGGGGCCTAGTATCCACCTGGAGATGGGATATCCAGTTGGGTTCTGATGTCCACCTAGGATTGTCCTCATGTATGGTGGATGAAATTTAGGGCCTGGTGGTGAAATTTAAAAGAGAGCCTTAAAAGCTATTGAGCCAAGTGAAGCAAGCAGAGGAAGGTCATTCCATTCCGGCAATGAGAAGAATGTGAGCCCAGTGATGGAGCCATGAACAGCTCAGTATGTGTTGGGATCTGCAAGAGGGAGGTAAGTTGTGGGTGCACTGGAATACCAGACCAGGGACGGGAGGATGCTTTTCAAGCTGCCTTTCACTTTTTCCTCGAATGTCATAGGAAGTCAGACTTATTCTTTGTAGGTCAGAGTGGAGTGTTACCTAATATCAACGTTTGCAGGAAATGAAGTGGAAACACTTTTCTTAGATAGAAGAGATAGCACTTGCAAAAATTTAGAAATGTGAGGGAACATAAATTGGAAATAATTTTGTTTTTAAAACAAGTAGTTAATAATACTTTACTTTCTATTTATTTATTTATCTATTTATTTATTTATTTATTTATTTTTTGGAGACAGTCTTGCTCTGTCGCCCATGCTGGAATGCAGTGTTGTGATCTCGGTTCACTGCAACCCCTACCTCCCAGGTTCAAGCGATTCTCTGCCTCAGCCTCCTGGGTAGCTGGGATTACAGGCACGTACCACCGAGCCTGGCTAATTTTTTTGTATTTCTAGTAGAGACACGGGGTCTTGCCACGCTGCCCAGGCTGGTCTCAAATTCCAGAGCACAATGTGATCCTCCCACCTTGGCCTCCCAAAGTGCTGGGATTACAGCCAGGAGTCACTGCACCCAGCCAGGATGTTTATTTTTTAACCTTCTATTTGTCTGATGTCTGGGCTCTATGGGGAGTGGCAAGGGAAAGTGGTATACATTTAATGACACAGAGGAGACTTTGACCTAAATGGTGAGACCCTGAAGTGTGAATGCTTTGGAGGAGAATATAGATCAGAAGTTTATGATCAAAGTAATTATTTACAAATAGATATTTTCCATTAGTTTATTTTTAATTTGCAGTTCTATATAACATTGGAAGTAATATTCTTTATGTACAACTACAATAGATTTTATCCTTTTTCTAATACTTCTGTTCTAGTTACAGAACCATGAATGACCTCTTTGATAACTGGAATGAAAATGTTGTAGCTGCTTATAAGATTTTTTAAAGATAATTCTTTACGACAGCCTTGGCGGGGGTGCATGTTGGTGTGAGAGAGGAGTAAGTTAAGGGGATGATATGAATATCAAAGAGAAACTAATGAATAAAGAAGTCCAACCTTAAGATTAGTTTCAGCAGAAGTAATTTTCCACCAAAATTTCAGATTACCTTTTCACTTATATAGGAGTGTGATTAATTAGGGAAGACATTTGTAACACTTGCACTTTTAAAACCATATTTATTATGCAGCATTGCAAAGCAGTCTTTCCTTCCACAGCCCCCAGTCCCAGAACAAAAAAAGTATGAGGGAAAGTACCTCAGAAAACCCAGTCAGAATATGCTATATTTGAAAATAGCCATTTTGTGGAGACCTTAGCAGAAATTTGGCCTTGAAGTCATCTGGGGACATTTTAAAATTCTTACCTGTGTTAGATTCACTAGTTTAGATGTTGATACCATACTACCATAGCCATGCATGTAATGGTGGTAAGCTTTAAGGTTGAATATAGTATATTTACCAGAATTTACGTAGATTTGGCTGATCTTTGAGGAAATGTTTACATGACGCCAGTTATGATTTCACCCTGTGCTAAAGAACATGTATATGTTTTTGCCATAGGTGTGTTTTCTTTACATTATTTATACAAATAATTTTCTATAATATCTGGGAGCAAACTGGGGAATTTGGCAGTCCAATTGGCAGGTCCCCTCAGATACCCACGGGCCGATGGCATTGGTGCCGAGTGACCAGGTTCACAGTGCAGCTTGTGGCTCCAGTCCAACTGGCAGGTGGCTCTTCCTCCACGTCCCAGCTGCCATTTTCATAAAACAATCCGTGGTGTCCCGCTCGGAGACTGGGTTCCTGGCTCTCCCACTTGCATTGCTGTAGCAAGAGATCCATAGAACATATTTTAAAATGTTACTTGCTATTTGCTTAAATGTAGACTTTTCTAGGCTATTTCTTTTCCTTACTCCATTACTGAACAACTCCCTTACTTCCTCCTCCCCCCCCAGTATCACTCCCAAGTAAGGGATTGGTTTTAGTCCCAGAACTGAAGTACCCTGAGCTCCATTCGAAGCAGTACTCTACAGAGACCCACATTTTCTTTATATTTTGCATTTAACAAGTTTAGTGAGTAGTTATTTTTGCTGAATTTATGGACCCTTTGTTTTAGATTTGCAAGACAAGAAAAACTTTTACAGACTTCTTACTTAATGTTTTATTATAATGCAGACCTGTACAGTGTTGTATGCTGAAGATACTGGAATGCCTGTGTGCTCTTCTACCGGAGAGTGTCTGATCAGAACGCTTCAGTATGACCAAAGAAACTCAACTTAGCATTGTCCTGCAGGAAGCTGAGGATCTCTCTCTCTCTAAGTTCTTCTTCTGTATAATTTCTTCTGTGTGCTTTGAGTAGATAGAGTGTGATCTTTAAAAAGATCAGGCAAGGCTAGGTGCCGTGGCTCATGCCTGTAATCCCAGAACTTTAGGAGGCCAAGGTGGGCAGATCATCAGGTCAGGAGGTCGAGATTGTCCTGGCCAACATGGTGAAACCCCGTCTCTACTAAAAAATACAAAAAAATTTGCCAGGCATGGTGGTGCATGCCTGTAGTCCCACCTACTCAGGAGGCTGAGGCAGTGGAACTGGAGGTTGCAGTGAGCCGAAATTGTGCCACTGCACTCCAGCCTGGCAACAAAGCGAGACTCTGTCTCAAAAAACAAAACAAAACAAAAAACAAGGCAGTTCCTCAGAGAGTGGATCCAGGGTCAGAACGAAGAACTTTGTACATGGACACAACAAAATCTTTATAATATCTGACCTACAGAATTCCACTATTGCAATGGATCAGTGACTTCTGTGTTTTTTTCCCATCTTCTATTTTCCAAATGAAAAATTTTACTGGGACTGGGAGGGTTCCAACATAGCTGAATAGGAACAGCTCCAGTCTACAGCTCCTAGCATGAGAGACGCAGAAGACGGGTGATTTCTGCATTTCCAGCTGAGGTACTGGGTTCATCTCACTGGGGCTTGTCGGACAGTGGATGCAGGACAGTGGGTGCAGTGCACTGAGCGTGAGCTGAAGCAGGGTGACGCAACACCTCGCCTGGGAAGCAGGAGGGATCAGGGAATTCCCTTCCCTAGCCAAGCAAAGCTGTGACAGACGGCACCTGGAAAATCCGGTCACTCCCACCCTAATACTGCACTGTTCCAACACCCTTAGCAAACGGCACACCAGGAGATCATATCCTGCGCCTGGCTCAGAGGGTCCTACACCCACGGATCCTCACTCATTGCTAGCATAGCAGTCTGAGATCAAACTGCAAGGCGGCAGCAAGGCTGGGGGAGGGGCGCCTGCCATTGCTGAGGCTTGAGCAGGTAAACAAAGCATCTGGGAAGCACGAACTGGGTGGAGCCCAGTTCCTAAAGCTTTTCTGCTTTAGGAATCCCATGTGTCCTGCTTTTTGGAAATGTCCCCAGAGGATACTTTGCAGAAATGCTGGAGGCACTGAAAGCCTTCGTGATTTTTAGCCTGGGGCTCCCATGCCTGGTGGGGCCTTGGCCCAGGCCTTCATGTTCCTGTTAACAACCTTCGATGCCACCCACCTCTGGACAGGTTCCTTGTTATCCCCACAGACATGCGATCAGACTTTTTTTCAGTTTTCTTTTTATTTCTAGAAAGAATGCTTCTTTGATTTTCTGGGCTTTATGTATAGAATTCAAATTTCATTTTAGCCTCTCCGTGTCCACAAGAAGTCACACCACAACAAGCTTGAAGTCACATCGATTGTTATCTGGAAGGTATTAAAGCTTTACCACCTTGAGGGTCAATCTGGACCCCAGACTTTTCTGAGCCACCATGGAAGTCAGCTCCCTCTTGCCAGGCGGCCTTTGATTTCCCTTTATTTTATGGTTGTATAAGGCAAAGCAAAATGTGTGTGTGTTAAATATATTCAGCCCTGTGTATCTGTGGGTCCTGCATCCTCACATTCTACCAAGCTTGAATCAAAAATATCCACATCCCCTCATAAAAAAGATGGTTGCATTTGTACTGAACATGTACAAGCCTTTCTTCCTTGTTACTGTTCCCTACATGATAATGTATAACAACTATTTACGTAGCATTTGCACTCTATTAAGCATTGTGAATAATCTAGGAATGATTTGAAGTATGAAGGAGAATGTGCCTAGGCTGCAGGCAGGTACTGTGCCATTTCATGTCAGGGACTTGCCCAGATTGTGGTGTCCAGTGGCGTTCCCATGTCTTCAAATATTTCCATATGTGGAGGTCTCAGGGTCTCAGTTATGTTGGTCACCCCTGATTAAGGAAGTCAGTTCTTCATGATCATAGGCACTTTTTGGAAGCTTTAAATACATCTATTTTGATATATTTTAAACATTTTTAAATAAAATCGGAAAATGTGAAGATACTAGTGGTATTTTTGAAAAGAATGGAGAAGTCATTATTCTAAGAGTAGGACTCATTGTTAAAACTTTCTAATAATAGAGGGGAGGTCTATGTAATTTATACAATTGTCACTTCATCTCAAGATTAAATAGCCTTTTCCAGGAGGCAGCAGCTTAATTCTCTGGTCCATTTGGGTATATAGATGACCTCAAAAAAAGAATTTAACATTTATCTTTGTAGAAAATAAGCAATTGGAAAGTTCTCCTTAATCCTGACTCTTAATTTATGGCTAGAAATGGCATTGATATGAACATAAGGAGTGCTATTTATTAATATATTGCTTTTCATAAATCAGTTCCTTTTTTGTAATTAGGTAGAAACAGAACAGAAAGCCATTCTTGATTTTGGTGACTGGAGTTGTGGAGGCTGGAAGTCTCTGCCAATAAAAGCACTGAACCGGACACACACCACTTACCAATCAAGTTGATTCTCAATGTTGTGAGTATGAATGTACAGAAAAAAATGCTGTTCACAGAATACATTCTATGAACTGAACTATTTTTGTTAAAGATTTTGTTAACACAGTTCATGTTCTTATTGCTATTGGCTTTACTGACACTGAGTCTCCTCTTTCGGAACAGAGCACCGTGGCCTGGCAAGATCGGACGTTTTCCGAGGAACCCGGCTGAGCTCCTGTGAGAGCTGCTCCCTGCACTGATGTGGTCCCTTGGCTGGCAGGCTGCTCTGTGATCAACCAGGTGACACCTGCCTGTTATGAGGGACAGGTAGGAGAGGATGGGCTTTCCATCAAAACAAACAAACAAACAAAAGTAAGTTTTTCAAACTCCTTTTCTTTCATTCAGATTTCCTCTTAATACTAGTATATATTAATTTTTAAATTTTTATTTCATAAGGTCCAGAATTTCTGATAATATCACTTCTTTTCCAGAGTCCCAAGAAGGAACTCGGCTCTTCAGGTATGATGTTTATGTTTTCTGGGAATTGCTTTTCTGTGTATCTAAATAGACTACAAATTTGAGACTGATTTCCTCTGTCAGTACATGTGAATACTTCCAGTCATCTGTCAAGTATCTTCTGTTGTTCTGACAATGAGGCAGATGCCTGCTGTTTTGGGTCAAACCTAGGTGAATGTGCATGACCACAGCAAGTACCACTGAGGACCTATTGGGATATTTTCTCTAAATTGATCTCATCTCATTTACCAGTTGGATGTGCTCTTGCTTTTTCTGCTTCTCCACTCATTTCCAGTCCTATTTTAATTCTTTAAAAAATCTTCTTGCCTACATTTTTCTGTGGCCCCTAAGGACATTGTGTTGGACTGCTGATGGCGTGTACAATTCAATAAGTGTCTGGTCTCTGAACTAAAAGAACAACCCTTTTGAATTTTAGAGATTCAGGACTCAGGAGAAGACTTCGTGGTGACAGTTGACGTAGAAGTTGACAGCCCAAACCCCACACCAGTTCTTAGAAGTATTGATCTCCAAGAAAGAGCAGAAAGAGCTACAACTCCTGCTCCCAGGGACTTACAGGTACCCTCAGTCCTCCCCTCTGCCTTCATTGTCTTGCATTCAGACTGATGTCGCTTTCATGGTGACAGATTGTTGAAAGGTTTGTCTCACTCCATCTTCTAGATGATGCATTTGGTGGCCGTCGTGGCTCCATCCACAAAACAGACCTTACCTCTGAGAAACGCTGGGAAAGTTGTAGTTTATTTAGATATCAACCTATGAATTATTGTCAAAGCACCATAAAGTAGTCTTTCCTGAGACTGTGAGGGTTCCCTGCCTTCTGAGGGTCCCGGTGCTGCCTGCCCCTTCAGGGTGTCCTGAGGACCAGGTGATGGAATCACTGAGAGTTTTAAACACTGGCTGTTTCTCTAGGGTGAGGTGTATGCTATGGTGCTCTCAGTGTAGACTCCAATGTCTTGGATGTGAAAAGCCAGTTCTAGATTGATTTCTGAAAAATGTGCATGTCAGCTTGTCGCTGGAATTGGGGAAGAGTCACCCACACACTTTGACCTCTTTTCTGAGACCCGAAGGTGAGTGAGAGTATGTTAGTGACAGGAAATCGGGGGTGTAGTTTGTGGGACATCAGGTTTGTTATGGAAGAAAAAGAAGAAAAAAAGGCGCTTTCCAAGAGAGCAGGATGAGTTGAGACTCTGATGGACTGGGAGAAAGGGAAAAATAACCTCTCTTGGTAAATGAGAAAGGAATGTAAGGCAGGAGTCACTGAGTGAAAGCTGCCTTTTTGTAAGTCCGCATTTAATTATTATTCTGTCACTGTTTAGGTCCCAGAATGAGAAAGTCCCTCTTTAGTGGATCTAGAGAATCTATTCGTTAAACCTGGAGAAGAACATGAGGTTATAGTTTCTTTTTCTCCAAGGGATCCCAAAGTTTGGGAGTAAAGGTAACATAAATATGTTTATAATGACAAGGTTTTACTCATCTCTCAA
The DNA here is from genome assembly GCF_029281585.2 of Gorilla gorilla gorilla. Lineage (NCBI taxonomy): Eukaryota > Metazoa > Chordata > Mammalia > Primates > Hominidae > Gorilla > Gorilla gorilla. The sequence continues at coordinate 182,493,065 of NC_073228.2, forward strand.
AACAGCCACTCTCTTGGAGGTGCTTCAAAATCCACCATCTGAATGACAAAGTCCACATCTTACTTTTGCTTATAGATGCTATGAATCTGTGTAAACTCTTTCATTTAGCTTCAGATTTTCTTTTTGTTACTGAGAATCTCCTTTGAAACCAGCTGAATAGATATTAAGGAATCATTCTTTTTAAGTATATTCTGACAAAAGTAAATAATGAACAAAAATTTTGATTTTTCTCATTCACTTTTCTTATTCTCCCAGAAACTATTTGTTGATTTTGTCAGCTGTTGAGCTATATTTCTTCATTTCTTCTATAGGCCCATGAATTCTGGGCTTTCAAATCCTAAGTGAATATCAACTTAGAGCCAGAGTTCCCCTGTCAAGAGTACCAAGCTTTGCTTGTGTGACCCTTGCTTAAAGGGCACTCTCCTCTGAGACACACATGGCTTATCCCCCTACCTGGGTTACAGAACTCTTTCGTTTGCTTAGTGTGCTATTAGGATCTTAGGGAAGAATAGAAGAGTCCTGCCTGCACCAGTGTGAATGCCTGTGCCTGGAATGCTTGTCCTCAGCTTCCCTGGGCTGGCTCCTTCTGGGAAGCTTTCCTCCGCTCTTCCCAGATTTCCCGTGAATAGCATGCTTGTAGCACCATGGCCGCTCACACCCCCTGTGCAGATGGCATTGCGATCGTCTCTCTGGACCATTGCCTATATTCTTCTCTGGAGTACAAGCGCTAAGGGTGGGAATAACATTGTATCCTCAGCACCTAGGTAGGTCTTTTGGACACAGGCGATATAGAAAATAGTTGACAAAAGAATTGAATTCAGAATCTTCAACTCCGATTTCTGTCTCTGTTAGGATCTAAAAAATGTTTGTGCAGCCATCTGGACCTCAGTATGAAGTGGTGTTAAAAGGTGAAGTCCATTCTTCAGGAAGTAAACCTCTGCCACGTGGATCATGCTCAGACATCCTATTGAAGTTTGTCCAACAATTTCTTGCTTTGGAAGGTGTCCCTCTTGGTGGAACACAGTAAGTGTCAAAGATGGACAAATAGTCAATCCACTGTTTGTACATGTATTGGAGAAGATCCCAAATTAATGTTTGGAGGACAATTTTGTTGTAACAGACAGTGTTGAGGCTCAGTTGTACAGAACTGGAAAAGCCTTTAGATGTGCATGTGTCTAGATTCAGCCTTTGTTTAACATATATTCCAATCCTGATCCTGCCTTCGCCAGCTGCAAAGTACCTGACATGTGACCACAGCACAGGAGCTGCTGAAGAGGGAGTATTATCACCTCAAACTCACAGCCACCTGGTATTTTCAAGAGCCAGCCAAGAGAGAGATTTACAGAGAGCTGTGGAGAGAACATGCAGTCCATCCAGCATCTCATTCAGCTAAATTTCTCAGTCTGTCACCCCGTGGTTTTAGCAGACCCCGCAGAAGTGGTTTTGATGCTCTGGCCTTGGGTGTCACACTGTGCCCATACCAAATGGAGCACCTCAAAAGGAGCAGACCCTAAGGAATGGGATTTAGTATTTACTGTAAAATTAGGTTTTTGAGACTCCCCATATTATACAGATTCATCTCTAAAGGTCTCAACTTTCTCTTTTAATACAAGGCAGAGAGACATAGACCACAGCTTAAATAATTTAGTAGCTGCTGATTTTCCCCAAATTTGAATAAGACCCTTCTTTTAACAGACAAAATGTGGGTGAGATGGCAACGTAACTCACAAAAAACTGGTGCCTCTTCTTTTTTGAGGTGGTTATGGGCTTGTGGAACTCAGCTGGTCATACTCACCTTATAAGTGGATTGGAAGGTGTATGTGGGATCATCTTTATCCTCTGGGATGTATCCTCACCAAATTGGACTGTCTTCCATCTAACTGGGAAACTGTAAAGACTCATTATAGAAGCCATCTGCTTCCACCAGATGGCTATACCTTCTTCACAGGCAGCCACGATCAATGTTGACCTGCAAGTTGAGGCCTTGGCCGAGCACACGCCTGCAATTTTGAGTAATACACACCATACCCTTACCCTCCTGAGGACACCTCTCAGATTAGGCAGGTGGCCTTACCAAACCACATGGCAAAGCCATTTTAACTGCAGCTCAAGAGGGAACTTGTGCTTTGATCAAAACCAAATGTTGCAGCATGTTTGAGACTACTCACATAATATTACCCAGGCTAAGAAAGCTTCAGACACTCATATCTCTGCCATTGATGCACTGTCAGTCAACTCCATATCGGCTTGGTCCTGACAACTGCCCAGTCTTTGGAAAGCCTTCCTGCTAGTTTACCTGGGATAATTTTACTTATTTTGCTTTGATGTTGTTGAGTATATGATGGTTGTACTCTTTGTATAGGAACACAAGATAAGCTTACTCCATACTTTCTTAAATTGGACACTTATTAATCTTCCAGGTTTCACCTTTTGCTGGAACTCAGAGCTACAAATGATGCTTAATGTACCAACGCCTTCTGACTGAGCTCCTCTCTGCCCTGAATACAAGAGACCCTAATAGTTATGTGGAAATATCATCGCCCCGTTCAGCATGAAGAAGTTACAAAAGACGGACCTTCATCCTTCTGCAACCCTTAGGATTAAGGGTCCTCTTGTAAAAGGGAGGGGAAATATGTAAGAAGCATTCAAACGAGAGCGACTCCATTTTGAACAAGGGCTAAGAAAAATGAAGCTGGGTCCTTTTGGGCTGCATGCCCAGGAGGTTAAGCATTCTTAGCCTCAAGATGTTTACAATTGAGGCAACAGATTAATAATGTTTCCTAAACAGACTCAGGACTTAACAGACTCAGGAACGTCTTGATACTTTGAGAACAAAAGCACTTCTAGTTTTAAATACGCATTGTACCTAGGATGGATGCTTTTCTTACTTTTGGAAATGCCCTACCCTGTCTATGGAGTCACTATTCATTCCCTCCTTTATTAAAGTTGCTTCTATTTTGCACTGTGGACTTGCTCCAAATTCTTCCTTGCATGAGATCCAAGAACCCTCTCTTGGGGTCTGGATTCGGACCCCTTTCTGGTAACAGGTGGATCTACCATTCTGGGGTCTGGAGGATGGTAGCCCTCTTCTTACAGCTCCACTAGGCAGTGCCCCAGTGGGGACTTTATATGGAGGCTCTAACCCCACGTCTCCCCACCACACCATCCTAGTTAGAGGTTCTCTGGGTTTTGTATAAATTTTCTGAAATCTAAGCGGAGGTTCCTAAGCCTCACTGTACACCTGCAGGCTTAACACCATGTGGAAGTTGCTAAGGCTTACAGTTTGCACCCTTGGAAGCAGCAGCCCAAGTTGTACCTTGGCCACTGTTAGCCATGGCTGGAGCTGGAGTGGCCACAGTGCGGGGCATCATGTATTGAGGCTGCACAGAGCAGGAGGGCCCTGAGCCTGGTCCATAAGGCCTTTCAGTCTTCCTGGGCCTCCAGGCCTGTGATGAGAGAGACTGTCATGGAGGTCTCTGAAATGCTTCTGAGGCTGTTTTTTCATTGTCTTGTCAATTAGCAATTGACTCCTTTTTACTTGGGCAAATTTCTGCAACTTGCTTTTAATACCTCCCCCTGAAAATGGATTTTTCTTGTCTACTGCATGGCCAGACTGCAAAGTTTTCAAATGTTGAAGCTCCGCTTCTCTTTCAAATATAAGTTTCAGTTGCAAGTCATTTCTTTACTCAGGCATATGAGCATAGGCTTTTAGAAGCAGTTAGGTCAAATCTTGAATGCTTTGCTGCTTAGAAATTTCTTCCACAAGATACCCTAAATCACCTCTCTCAAGTTCAATGTTCCACTGATTCTTAGAGCAGGAGCACAATGCCGCCAGTCTCTTTGTTGAAGCATATGAGAGTGACCTTTACTCCAGTTCCCAATAAGGTTTTTATCTCCATATGAAACCTACTCAGCCTGGACTTCATTGTCCATATCACTAATCTGCATTTTGGTCACAACTATTTAACAAGTCTCTAGGAAGTTCAAATTTTTCCCTAATCTTCCTGTCTCCTGAGCCTTCCAAACCCTCACAGCCTCAGACGATTACCAGTTCCAAAGCTGCTTCCATATTTTAAGGTATCTTCAAAACAGTGTCCCACTCTGGGTACCAATTTTTGGTACTAGTTCATTCTTGCATTGTTATAAAGAAATGTCTGAGACTGGTTAATTTCCAAAGAAAAGAGGTTTAATTGGCTTATGGTTCCATAGGTTGTACAGGAAGCATGGCAGCATCTGCTCAGCTTCAATTATGGTGGAAGGCGAAGGGGAAACTGGCACATCACATGGCTGGAGCAGGAGGGGTGGGGGTAGGCACTACACACTTTCAAACATGATCTCATGATAACTTGCTATTGCCACAGAAACACCAAGGGAGATGGTGTTAAACCATGAGAAACTGCCCCCATGACCCAATCACCTCCCAAGAGGCCCCATCTCCAACACTGGGGATTATAGTTGAACATGAGATTTGGGTAGAGATAGAGTTCCAAACCGTATGACTCCATGAGCATTAAATATATGCAGAAAAAAGCATTTGACAGATTCAACATCTATTAGTGATGAAAACTATCAACAAATTAGGTATATAAAGAATGTGCAACTACACAATAAAAGCCACATATGACAGAGCCACAGCTAGCATCATCATCAACAGAGAAAGAAGATCCAGAACAAGACAAGGATGCCCTCTCGCCACTTCAATTCAGTATAGTACTGGAGGTGTTAGAACAACTAGGCAGCAGAAACAAAAGACATCCAAATTGGAAAGAAAAACGTTGAGTTGTCCATTTGCAGATGACATGATTTTTTTTTTCTTGAGACAGTCTGTGTCACCCAGACTGGAATGCAGTGGCATGATCATGGCTTACTGCAGCCCCCACCTCCCTGCCTCAAGTGATCCTCCTGCCTCAACCTCCCGAGTAGCTGGAACTAAAGGCATATGCCACCACACACGGCTTTAAATTTTTTTTTTTTAAGACGTTGTCCATGTTGCCCCGGCTGGTCTCAAACTCCTGAGCTCAAGCTCCATGACATTGATCTGGGCAATGACATTTTGGATTTTACCCTAAAAGCACAGACAACAAAAGCAAAAATAGACAAATGAGATGACAGCAAAGTGAGAAGCTTCTGCATAGCAAAGGATACAGTGAACAGAGTGGAGAGAAAACCTACAGGATGGGAGAAAATATTTGCAAACCACACATCTAACAAGGGGCTACTATCCAAAAAATATACAGAATTCAGACAACTCAATAGCAAGAAACAAAGAAATTGGAGGCTGGGCGTGGTGGCTCAAGCCTGTAATCCCAGCACTTTGGGAGGCCGAGGTGGGTGGATCACGAGGTCGAGAGATCGAGACCATCCTGGCTAACGTGATGAAATCCCATCCTACTAAAACAACAAAAATTAGCTGGGTGTGGTGGTGGGCACATGTAGTCCCAGGTACTTGGGAGGCTGAGGCAGGAGAAATGCTTGAACCCGGGAGGCAGAGTTTGCAGTGAGCCGAGATTGCACCACTGCACTCCAGCCTGGCAACAGAGCAAGACTCCGTCTCAAAAACAAACAAACAAACAAACAAATAAGCAAAAAACAACTGAAAATGGGCAAAGGACTTGAATAGTCATTTCTCAAAAGAAGACATACAAATGACCAACTGGTGTCTGAAAAAAATGCTCAAAATCACTAATCAGGGAAATGCAAATCAAAACCACAAGATATTTCCTCACATCTTGCAGAATGACTGTTACCAAAAACACAAGAGATAAGTGTTGGTGAGGCTGTGGAGAAAAGGGCACTTTGCACATTTTTGGGAATGTGATTGGTGCAGCCATTATGGAATACAGTATGGAGGTTCCTCAGAAAATTAAAAATAGAACTACCATGTGATCCAGCAATTCTGGGTATATATCCAAAAGAAATGAAATTGGTACTTCTGCACTCCCATGTTCATTTCACCATTATTCACTATAGCCAAGATATGGAATCTTGGCTAAGTGCCTAAGTGCCCATCAACGGATGAATGGATTAAAAATGTGGTAAATATACACAGTGGAGTACTATTCAGCCATAAAATGAGGGAAATCCTGTCATTTGTGACAACATGGATGAACCTGTGAGCCGTTATGCTAAGTGAAATAAGCCAGATGCACAAAGACAAATACCACATATTCTCACTTATATGTGGAAGCTAAAATGATAGAACTTAAAGAAACAGAGAGTAGAATTATGGTGACCAGAGGCTGGGGTGGCTGAGATTGGGGAGGGCAGCATATACATTAATCAAAAGATATAAAATTTCAGTTGGATAGAAGGAATAAATTTAGTAGATCTAACCTACTACACGGTGAATTACACTTAATCACTTATTATACTCTTAAGAAATGCTTAGAGAGTAGGTGTTAAGTGTTTCAATCACAAAAATGATCAAAGTGAGTGATAATACATATGTTAATTAGCTAGATGTAGTCATTCCACAATGTATATATGCTTCAAAACATCATGTTCTACACGGTAAATACATACAACTTAAATCTTTTTTAGCATTAAAAAGAAAGGAATATTTCCTTATTTTTCTTCCCAGCCTACTGAAAGATGGGATGGGTAACAATCTGAGTTGTTAAAAAAAGCTCCATTATATAAATAGGACACCAAATGTTTGCCTTGCCTTTTCTCTCAGCCTTGGGCCATAGGAAGCCAGTTAGTAACAGTCTATCCGGAGTTCCTGATGTAGGGAGATTAAAATATTTCATAATCTTTCAAGTTTCATCAGAATTCATTTTCTAAATTTTAGTTTAGGTTAAAATTCTTCCATAAAGATTAAAGACCCTAAAGAAATCAAGCCCCATGCTTTTATTTTACACAATGTAGCATTTTGATGAAATTTCCTGTACAATAAATGTCATGGTATATGGGTAGGTGATTGGATGGTTTCAATGATCACTATTAACTGTTATTCACCAAGTCCTACTAATATTTCCTTTATGTTTAATGCATTTAAAGAAAAATAACTTTGTTCTGAGCAGAAGACAGTTAGCTTTGCTTCACTACTTAAAATTAAGCTGCATCATTTTTACCTATGTAGATTTTGTACACTGTGTTCAGACATAGGACCATATAAAATTATATTTGAGCCATTATATAAAGTAAGACATTATTGTTCATCTAATAGAAATCTCTAATAGAAAATAACAGAAACATATTGTTGGATTATACATATCTCCTAGAAAATGCCTATACCACTATATTCTGAATGAGCTAAAATAATAAAGATTCATAACTCTATATAAGGTCCAGATAGTCTTGTTTTGACTTCCTAATTTATTTGCTTTCATATTCCTTGATTTTATTGCTCTTTGCATATACCCTGGAATAAGTACAGTATATTTCATTTTGATTTTTGAAGAGAAGCTTATACTTTTTGTGCTATAAAATCCAGTAACGTCCCAGTTTCCAAGCTATGACATTTTTATGAGTAATTTTTGATATTTAATCAGATTTGACATTTGAGAGTTTAATTTTATGAGCATGGAAGTGACAGAAATCATATTATTTCTGATAGTAAATTCCTATAGACATTCCTTCAATGTTATTTGTTAAATCTAAAAAGCACTTATTTAAAAATCTGAGACTAGGTGCAAGCATAGCTAAAATCTCTTATACAGTTATTAATATTTTATTAGAAAATGGTATGTTTGAAATAATACTATAATACATTATTTCATTGTATACATTAAAATTTAACTGTGTTTATTTGTCTTTTTTCTGCTATAGAACTTAACTCCAAGAAAAAGTATTTGTTTTCTTTTTTAAGTTCTGGAAATGCTTTAATTGGACCTTTAATGTTAAATATCCATTTCAGTGAACAGATTCCATAGTACTGGACATAATATAAATTTTTAAAAACTTAGTTTTTGGCCGGGTGCGGTGGCTCATGCCTGTAATCGAGCACTTTGGGAGGCCAAGGCGGGAGGATCATGAGGTCAGGAGATCGAGACCATCCTGGCTAACATGGTGAAACCCTGTCTCTAGTAAAAGCACAAAAAATGAGCTGGGCGTGGTGGCGGGCGCCTGTAGTCCCAGCTACTCGGGAGGCTGAGGCAGGAGAATGGCGTGAACCCAGGAGGTGGAGGTTGCAGTGAGCCGAGATTGAGCCACTGCACTCCAGCCTGGGCGACAGAGCGAGACTCCATCTCAAAAAAACAAAACAAAACAGAACAAAACAAAAAACTTACTTTTTAAAAATTTAACTTGTAAGTTCAGGGGCACATGTGCAGGTTTGTTATATAGGTAAACTGTGTCACGGGGGTTTGTTGTACAGATCATGTCATCACCCAGGGATTAAGCCTAGTACCCGTTAGTTATTTTTCCTGATCCTCTTCCTCCTCTCACCCTCCACCCTCTGATAAATTATTCCAATTTTATAAAGGATAAAATTTACCTGGTTTGAAAGTTTTGTGTTCAAGAGTTGTTTAGGACTTGTGTGCCTAACACAATAGTTACTTGTAGTGGGATTTTTAAGGAATCAGAGAGATTGATGGGGTTCAGGAGGATATTTATTAATTATTTAGGTGCACTGGCCCAGTCAGATTAATATTCAAAGGACTGGGATTGTAGATTTGAGCCATCGTGCCCGGCCCTAAACTTTTTAATCATGTAAGTTCTATGCTCTGTACAGTTCCTCCTGTTTGCACTTAATTTTACCTGCTTAGCCAAATGCCCAGTAGTCATTTTATCCTTTGGATGTCTCGGGTAATCTCTCACCTTCTTCCAATTCTTTTTTGTTCATTAACTTTTTTCCACAGGGTCTTTAAATATATATGTGGCTCTGCACTTAATCCTTCAGCTCCTCAGTCAACAAACTGTTCTTCAGTTCTTTTCCCTGTGACAAAATACATGCATTTCATATTTACAATCTGGCAAGTATAATTTCCTTTATACATTAGCCTATTTACAATTGATATTGTATAATCAAACTCCATTTAACACCATCTGATATTGAATTGCAGTAGTTTAAATGGGCAAACTTATTTGATCATATTAAATTTGAGTGCATATTTATTTTATGAAATTTGAACACTCCTTAAAATAGAGAATAATATCACATTTTAATTTGAAAACATCAATAGTTACTGAAAGCATTTTAACTATGAAAATATGTGTGTAACAGTTGCAAAGGCATGGAATCAATCTAAATGCCCATCGACGGTAGACTGGATAAATAAAACGTGGCACATATACACCATGAAATACCATGCAGCCATAAAAAAGAACTAGATCATGTTCTCTGCAGGAACATGGATGGAGCTGGAGGTCATTATCCTTAGCAAACTAACATAGGAACAGAAAACCAAATACTGCATGTTCTCATTTACAAGTGGGAACTAAATGATGAGAATATATGAACACATAGAGGGGAACGACACACACTGGGGCCTATCAGAGAGTGGAGGGTGGGAGGAGGGAGAGGAGCAGGAAAAATAACTGTTGGGTACTAGGCTTAGTATCTGGGTGACAAAATAATCTGTACAACAAACCCCTGTGACATGATTTCACCTGTGTAACAAACCTGCACATGTGCCCCTGAACTTAAGATGAAAGTTAAAATAAATAAATAGGCCGGGCGCAGTGGCTCACATCTGTAATCCCAGCACTTTGGGAGGCCAAGGTGGATGGATCACGAGGTCAGGAGATCGAGACCATCCTGGCTAACACGGTGAAACCCCGTCTCTACTAAACATACAAAAAATTAGCCGGGCGTGGTGGCACACGCCTGTAGTCCCAGCTACTCGGGAGGCTGAGGCAGGAGAATGGCGTGAACCTAGGAGGCGGAGCTTGCAGTGAGCCAAGATTGTGCCACTGCACTCCACCCTGGGCGACAGAGTGAGACTCCGTCTCAAAAAATAAATAAATTAATTAATTAATTAAATTAAATAAAAAATAAATAAATAAAAGAAAGTCTGAATAAACTAAAACGTGTATAAACAGCCTCCCAAAGTGCTGGGATTCCAGGCATGAGCCACCATGCCCGGCCAGCTAGCATAATATTTTTACATAATTTTTTGCTGGTAGAATTTTCGCATGGCATTATGACAGTAGCACTTTCCTTGTGTAGGTATTTAAGATTGTGTGCTGAAAAATTACTAGCATAAACATACTTTAAATTAGATAGAGATGACTAAGGGGTGTCAAGAAAGGGAGGCAGAGCCCGGGGTGCAGGCCCTCTTCTCCTTGGGGACAAAGAGAAGTCAGGGCCAGGCCTCCTGGGCAGTTGCAGTCTGGCACGTCTGCCTTGCACCCCACCTGGCCCCAAATTCCCCTTGTGGGACCTCAGGAGGGGCCCCATTTCTACTCTGCTGGATGAGGAGTTCTTTCCTGCTGCCTGATGTTCTGGATCCTGAGCCCACACCCAGGCCCTGGCAGGGCTGAGTCTCCTCTCCCTGCAGCCTCCAAGGCCAGCAGGCCCCAGGCTTCAACTCTGTCCTCTACTGGACGACCCTCTGGTCAGGTTCCTGGACGTGCACGTGGGAAAAGATATACACCCATGGGCATGTGTGTCCACATATGTGGAGACAGGTGTGTGCACGTGTGCAAGCGTGCAGGGTGCACCCATGTAAGATCCCCTACAGACGTTTTTCTCAGGAGAAGGCTGTATCCCCCCATGGTGTCAGGTCTCCACTCAAGCTCCCCAAGGGTGGGGTGGAGAGACAGGGGAGAAGTGGTTCGGATTCTGGGAACTGCCATCTCAGATGGGCCTCGAGGCCATCACAGAGCTGAGCTAGACATTCAGCTTGTGCACGTCAGCCAAGGTCTGGCCAGAGTGGTCCCTGGGAAGTGTGGGGAGGGGGCTATTCAGACCCACCCGCTTACCTCTTCATTCTCCTGGAAGACAGTCACAGGAGCTTGTTTGCCACCAAAAGTTCCACGCACCCCTCGCCCCCAGCCTCTCCCTCCTTATCAGTTCCCTTCCCTGGGTATAGGCGTGAGGGTGCAGCCTGGGTATCTGCTAGCCACAGAGATGGGACCCGTCTGCACCCTGGGGAGCTCCCTGTGGCCAACTGCAGGTTTGTCAGCCCCTGACGAGGGTGGGTGGCAGGCAGCACCTGGTCCCTTGGTCCAGGTTAGCTCTCCTGGGCTGGCTGCCCCTGCTCCCAGGCTCCCCCCACCACCTCCCCCTCAGCAGGCCGGCTCTGGACATAGTGGTTGGCTGAGTCTGAGCCAGACCCTGTCTTGGCAGCTCTCCATCCTGCCTGCGAGGGCGACTTCACTTTGACTTCAAATCTGCAGAGTGATGTGCAGATTGCAGATTCAGCCCTGAGCCCCACCAGGTTCCAGGTTCCTGGTTTCTGGACGTGCATGTGGGACGCAGCAAGGACAGGAGCAGCTGGCCCGGGGGCACCCCAGGCTCAGGTTCCCAGGCCCTCCCACCCCAAGGCCGCATGGGCTTCCCTTCCTCCATCCCTCTGTGCCTAGATGCAGGCCGGACCTCAAGAGGCAGCTAGGGGATGGGGAGAGAACAGAGGACTTTCCCCACAAAGGCCCAAAACCCACTTCCAACCTCAGCCCACAACGCCCCAGCGCAGGCCCCCTGGCTTCTCCTTGTGAGGTGAATATGTTCATGGCCATCATTTATTTGGGGGAAACTAGAGTCTTTGGGGCTCCAGTTCCTCTCTGCCGCCCGCTCTCCTCTGCCGCCCGCTCTCCTCTGCCGCCCGCTCCCCTCTGCCGCCCGCTCCCCTCTGCCGCCCGCTCCCCTCTGCCGCCCGCTCCCCTCTGCCGCCCGCTCCCCTCTGCCGCCCGCTCCCCTCTGCCGCCCGCTCTCCTCTGCCGCCCGCTCTCCTCTGCCGCCCGTCCCACATCCTAAGAGTGCGCCTGTGTAGAGGGGGGGAAGGGCGCCCACCCTTACAGCTCCCCCCGTGAGGCTGAAAGGTGCCCAATTCTCCCACAGACCCGATGTACACAGCTTCCTTGAATAAACAGAGAAATCGATCCTGTTACTCTTAAAGAAAGTTACATTTGTTTCATCTGAGGTCCCTGAAACTTACCAGCCCAGGACCTGACAGTGAGAAGCCAGCCCCTCAGCCCCTGTGATTGTCTAAGCCACCACCTGCTGCCGGGTGACCAATTCCTCTTCCTCGCCCCTCCCCAATTCCTGTTTTTCCACACATGGTTACATGTCTTCCTGGCTAGCCCTGCAGGACCCCCAGCCTATCCACTAACCTGGATGTTGAGAAAGGGCTCTCTTGGCCCCCTTCCCTGCCCAGCTCTTTCCGTCCTCCTGCCTCTGCCCGGTCCCCACCCCTTCCGCAGAGACCCAGCTCCACAGGGCCTGGGCCTCTGAAAAATCGCGGGGGTGGGGGGTGATGCGCTCTACCAGGGGAACCTGGGGAGGCGGGGCGGTTCTCCAAGTCCCCTTGGTCGCACCCCCAGCCATTCCCGATCTTGCATACCCGCGAGGCTTCCCTGCCCTCTCTGTGCAGCCAAAAGAGGTAAATGCACGACTTGCAAGCTGGCGCACCAGGTGAAAAGAGCGGCTGCGCCTGCAGAGGTACGGGGACCCAGGCTACTGGTGGCCTTTCCAGCATGAGGTTTCGATCCTACCCGCGTCCTGCACCCTACTCCTGCTGGCACCCCGCTCCTACCAACGCCCTGCCCTGCCCGGTCCTAACCGCGCCCCGCCCCACCGGCACCCTGCTCCTACCGCTCTGCTCTACCCACACCCGGCCCTGCCAGCACCACATCTTACCCGCCCCCCGCCCCACAATCACCCTGCCCCTACCGCACTCCGTCGCATCCTCCCACGCGCCTCCAGGACCCCGATCCTGCCCGCACCCCGCACCTACACGCTTCTCCCCACCAGTACCCCGCCGTGCCGTGCCCCGTCAGCATCCTGCTCCACCCGGACCCCGCTTCTACCTGGGCCCTGCGTCATCAGCACTCAGTTCCTACCCACACTCTCCTCCTTCCTGGGCCTGACCCAGCTGTCATCCTGCTCCTACCCACACCCCGCTCCTACCTGCGTCCAGCCCCGGAGCACCTAGCTCCTACATGGACCTTTCTCCTACCTGCTGCCCTGCCCGGCAGCACCACATCCTACAGGCGCCCCAATCCGCCAGCACCCAACTGCTACCAGTCCTACAGCACCCCCATCCTACACATGCTCGCCCCGCCAGAACCCCGGTCTTACCCGCACTCCACTCCTACCCATGCCGTGCCCCGCCAGCACCCTGCTTCTACCTGCGTTCTGCTCCTTCCAGTGCCGTGCCCTGCCAGCACCCCATCCTACACATGCCTAGCCCAGCAATCACCCTACTCCTACTTGAACCCGGCTCCTACTCGCACCCCACTGCTACACATGCCCCACCACTCCGGCGCCAGCCCCTACCTGAACCCTGCTCCTACCCACACCCTGCCCTACCAGTACCCCATACCACCCATGCCCCACCCCACCAGCACCCCAATATTACCCACACCTAGCTCCTACCTGCAACCTGCTCCTATCTGTGCCCCACCCCACCAGCACCCGACTCCTAGGAGCACCCTGCTCTGACTCGCCCCCCACACCTACCCCCACCCCTGCCCCACCAGCACCCCACTCCTACTGGAGCCCATCCGCACTGCACCCTGGTCCTGCCTGCACCATGATCCTACCCCTGCCCAGCTCCTGCCCGCTTGATGTCTTCAGACTATTAACGTTTAGACAACCACACAATCCATTAGATCCATTCAAAATGTTTATTGATAAACTAAGTAATTTATGACGTGAAAGTCACACACAACAGGTTGCAGGAAACTGAGGACTGGAGAGACTGGTATGAGAGTACAGGAGGATTGTTTATTTTAGGTACACATTGGCTCAGTGGATTCGCATCCAAAAAGCTGAGCATTAAACAAAGACAGAGCGGGGTTTTTGTAAGTGGACTTACAATAAATAAAACAAAAGCAGCTAATCATATGACAGGTCACATAATCTAGAGCATAGCACAACTTGTGGCCTTGCATAGCCAGTGGCCTTGTAGCTGCATTGAAAGAAAAACAGGAACTAGCTAAATACGGACATTTGTAAAACATAATCATGCTTAAGAAGGCTGGGGAAAGAGTAACAGTAAAATAAATTGTCTTTTTCTTTTTTTTCCTTCATCCTTGCTCTGGAAGAGGGGGTGTCTGGAGCCCATTCCTTTGGCCTTGGCTTCTCAAACAGCCTTATCTAATAACTGTCCTTGAAGTGAGCTGCTAAGCAGAGGAAAACTTGTTCTTTTCTTTTTAACCCTTGCCTTGCCTGTTACTTTTCTTGGAGTGAATAATTGCATATTTATTTTTAAATTTCTGCCTCACACAAACAAAATATGCTGGAATTTAATTTAAAATTAAAGAAAGAGATCTAGGAAATAAGTCACCAAATTCTCAAAAATACATTTATTAGAGTAACATGTAATTTTTAAAAGTAGTTTTAGACAAAATGTAGTTTTAGACAAATCAAGACAATTTTATTTATGGCACATGAAATTTCATAGTCTTGTGCATAACACTTTACAATGAGAACTTTTGTTAACCAGGACACATTATTTTCTATGTTCATTTTTTTGACACATAGATTTATGTTTCCCTCCTAGACTTTCTTGCAAAAATGCCTGTTTGGGATTCCTCAGAGTACAGACAAAAAGGAAGGCTTGATCAGCATGTGGTGGATCTGAAGATTCAAAGAGGTGCCACAGCTCAAAAGTAGACATTTTGGCAAATGTGAAGAAGTGAGATTCAATGAAGATGATAAGAAATGAAAGGTGTTCCCAAAAGTGAGTATGTGCAGCTATGCTTGTCACACAAAGTAGGCTTTAAGTCAAAAAAGCACAAAATAGAAAATAAAGGTCATTATAAAACGATAAAGAGATCAATTCAGCAAGAAGGTAGGACAGTTGTCAATGTAAACACACCTGACACAGGAGCCCCAGTTATTAAAGTAAGAGTTATTCGAGCAACAGACAGAGACAGACAATAATAGCTGGGGACTCCAACACCCACTTTCAGCAACAGACACACCCTCTAGGCAGAAAAGTAACAAAGACCAGACTGACTCCAAGAGAAGTCAAAGGGACCTCACAGGTAATTACAGAACATTTCACCCACCAACTGCAGAACGTGCATTCTTCTCATCAGCTCACAAAACGTTCTCCAGGATAGACCACGTTTTAGGCCACAAAACAAATCTCAAAAAAGCATTTAAAAAATGAAAATCATAGCAAGTATCTTCTCAGACCAAAGAGAAACGTTGGAAACTCTCCAGGTACATGGTATATAAATAATGGTAATGGTCAGTGAAAAAATCAAAAGGACAAAAACATTTCTTGGAAAAAAAAGGAAACAAGAGAGAAAAAATGCATATAGTAGGTGTTTTTGAAGTAAAAAATGCAGAACAATAAAATTCAAAGATACAATGAAAGAAACATTTTCTGAACTAAAAATTGATTTGAATATGTTTTCTTTCATTGGTAACAAAATGACTGGCAGGGAAAGGTGACGTCCCTGATTAGATAACTTTTTTTTTTGAGACGGAGTCTTACTCTGCCACCCAAGCAATTCTCCTACCTCAGCCTCCCGAGTAGCTGGGATTACAGTCATGCGCCACCACGCCCAGCTAATTTGCTGTATTTTTGGTAGAGATGGGGTTTCACCATGTTCGCCAGGCTGGTCTCAAACTCCTGACCTCAGGTGATCCACCCACCTCGGACTCCCAAAGTGCTGGGATTATAGGTCTGAGCCACCACACCCAGCCAATTAGATAGGCTTTTAAAGCCGCAGCGGAAGGGACAGCAATGTCTGTAACCAGTGGCCAGTATTAAACTCCTGGGTTGTTTTGGGAGGAGTCACTACAACTACAGCCCAACTACATTTATTATGCCAGATAACACAGTGCTGATACTGGAGTTGACAAGATCCCCTGGGGGCACAAGTGGCAATGGCTGTGCACCAGTGGCTGGACATTCCTGAAAAATGAAATAAACATAAACTGTGGTCACCCAAGAAGATGTAGAATTAATGTACCAAAAAGCATTGATGAACATGGTCTGGCTCAACAGGAAAGCTGCAGGAATCATGTACACATTCAATGCCCACGCAGCCATTGTTATCACTGGTTTCAGGGTTTGGGAACAGGTACAGAATATGACCAGGCAGCAGAGGTGCTCTCTTTTTAAAAGTGCTTTCATGGGCAGGCATGCTGGCT
The DNA here is from genome assembly GCF_029281585.2 of Gorilla gorilla gorilla. Taxonomy (NCBI): domain Eukaryota; kingdom Metazoa; phylum Chordata; class Mammalia; order Primates; family Hominidae; genus Gorilla; species Gorilla gorilla. The sequence goes on from NC_073228.2 coordinate 182,509,281, forward strand.
CATGCCTGTAATCCCAGCACTATGGGAGGCCGAGGCAGGCAGATCACCGGAGGTTGTGAGTTCGAGACCAGCCTGACCAACATGGAGAAACTCTGTCTCTACTAAAAATACAGAAAATTAGCCAGGCGTGGTGGCACATGCCTGTAATCCCAGGTACTCGGGAGGCTGAAGTAGGAGAATCGCTTGAACCCGGGAGGCGGAGGTTGCGGTGAGCAGAGATGGTGCCATTGCACTCCAGCCTGGGCAACAAGAGCGAAACTCAGTCTCAAAATAAAAAATAAAATAAAAGTGCTTTCACATATGACAGGCATTACCAATAGTAGTGTCAAATAGCAGTTGGTGTCTTTTCATTTTATGTATGTTTATCATATAAGTCTGATCTTTTTTTAGTGTCTTGAATGGTTTTCTGGAAAGACAGTATTGGCAAGTGGCACAGGATGGTATCCCAGTTGTAAGAGGGTTGCATGATTCCTTTGTCTTTGATTTGAAAAGCCTGGTCTTGGACGGGGCTCGGTGGCTCAAGCCTATAATCCCAGCACTTTGGGAGCCCCAGGTGGGTGGATCACGAGGTCAAGAGATCGAGACCATCCTGGCCAACATGGTGAAACCCCGTCTCTACTAAAAATACAAAAAAATTAGCCGGGTATGGTGGCGGGCGCCTGTAGTCCCAGTGACTCGGGAGGCTGGGGCAGGAGAATCACTTGAACCCGGGGGGCAGAGGTTGCAGTGAGCCGAGATTGCGCCACTGCACCCCAGCCTGGTGAGAGAGTGAGACTCCATCTCAAAAAAAAGAAAAGCAAAGCCTAGTTTTGGCACTCAAGAGCATCTCACACCCAGGACATTTTCTAGTACTGCATTCTGTTCAATACAGTAAGTGCTTCACTGCATAAAAAACACTGTGAAGACCAAAAGAAATCTTATCTTTTTGTAGCCTTCCTGATATTTACAGTAATACTATTAACTGTTTATTGACAGGATAAACGAGATATTTGCAATGTGATGTAATTAGGTTTTTTTTTAGGCCAAGTTTTGCTCTTGTTGCCCAGGCCAGAGTGCAGTGGCAGAATCTCAGCTCACTGCAACCTCTGCCTCCCGGGTTCAAGCGATTCTCCTGCCTCAGCCTCCCTAAGGAGCTGGGACTACAGGCACCTGCCACCATGCCCGGCTAATTTTTATAGTGACAGGTTTTCGCCGTGTTCGGCAGGCTGGTCTCCAACTCCTGACCTCAGTTGATCTGCCTATCTTGGCCTCCCAAAGTGCTGGAATTACAGGCATGAGCCACCGCGCCCAGCTGAAATTAGATGTTTTTTAGTGTAACAAGGAATTGCCTTCCAAAATGAAGTTCATGTATTATGCTCATTTGCAATATATAATTAACTGTGCAAAATGATTTTTAAATATAGTCAATAACAAAGATTGTTCTGTATATGGTAGTGTTTAATACCTTTTTTTTTTTTTTTTTCCCTGAGACAGAGTCTCACCTGTAGCCCAGGCTGGAGTGCAATAGCATGATCTCGGCTCACTGCAACCTCCTCCTCCTGGGTTCGAGAAATTATTCTGCCTCAGCCTCCCAGGTAGCTGGGACTACAGGCATGTGTCACCACACCCAGCTAATTTTTTATTTTTAGTAGAGACGGAGTTTCACCATGTTGGCCAGGCTGGTCTTGAACTCCTGACCTCAGGTGATTCTCCTATCTTGGCCTCCCAAAGTGCTGGAATTACAGGAATGAGCCACTGCATCCGGCCAATACATTTTTTAAAATCTTGTATATTGATTTCAGGCCTGTTTTCTTAACAGTAGCAGCTATTTCGCCTAATTCTGAGCAGTGTTTTGTTCTCTGGGCCAGTAGGATTTTATGCATGCTTTTTGTGATCCGTGTTCAAAATCTGGATTGCCAACATTGCAGCTCCAATGTAAGCTTGTTATTCAAATAAATATTTAATTTTTAAACTTGCTCCTGTATGGCTGGGTGCAATGGCTCATGCCTGTAATCCCAGCATTTTGGGAGGCTGAGGTGGGTGGATCACCTGAGGTCAGGAGTTCGAGACCAGCCTGGTCAACATGGTGAAACCTTGTCTCTATAGGTTCAAGCGATTCTCCTGCCTCAGCCTCCCATGTAGCTGGGATTACAGGTGCCAGCCACCACACCTGGCTAACTTTTTGTATTTTCAGTAAAGACGGGGTTTCACCATGTTGGCCAGGCAAACTCTTGACCTCAGGTGATCCACCCTCCTCGGCCTCCCAAAGTGCTGAAATTACAGGTGTGAGCCACTGCTCCCAGCTGGGATACACATATTTAAAGTTGTTACCAAACTTCAAGGATCAAAGAAAGATTCCTAAGGAGGGTACATCCGAGAAAAGAAAAAGTTCTGTTCAAATAAATATTTTTCTGAGAGTTTTCCATAGCAATGTTTAATGCTAGAAAAAATGGAATAATATGACACATATGTGTGTATACTGTACATATAACTAAAGACATATACAATGGTCTGAAATTACAATGCACAAAGCCAATAGCATTAGTTACTTCTGAAAACTGTACTGGAATTGAAAAGAAGACATTGGTCTCGTGTACAATTTTAATTTTTTAAACAGAGTATGAAACAATGTTAATAATCACCACCGCAACAATGAGAACAATGCTGAAGCAACCTCTTCCAAGTTATCAGGACAAGACCATGTGATCCAAACAGGTATGTTCAAGTTGTTTTTTAAGTAGAAGGAAGCAAACCTCATTTTCAAATATACAAGGATAGACCCATCTCATGAAATAATTTTGATAAGCAAGAAATGACTGGAGAAGCCATGACTTTTAAAAAATTGATAGTAAGCAACCAATCCATTATAAAATTGTTAGACGATTATAAAAATGCTTATAGAATTACATGCTGTAATTCCTCAAGGAGGAATATGGTGGGTGAGTTCTTATATATGTAACATT